>NW_006921919.1:3635681-3637623 GCF_000298275.1 Orycteropus afer afer | reverse complement strand
AGCTGCAGCACTGGGCTCAGACATATCAATGATTATGAGGTTGGCACTGAATTGAGCAATATTTTATGCTGTTATACACAGTCTCCATGAGTCAGAGCCCACTTAACGTCAGAAGAATTATTTAGCTAAACCTTTATATAGTCTGTAAGAGGACTATCTGCATAATTGTTTAACATGAAAAAGAGGCTCCCTCACCAAAACTTATTAGAAATAAATTATAATCTCATGGCACTTTCTTAATCAAAAGTCACTTCTGACCCTCTGAAACCATTTTGTATCATTATAGTGTGGACAACAGTTTCAACATGCTCCTTCATAGTATAGCATCTGTACTCTAAGACACACTTTGTTATATTTTATCAAAAACACCTATGTTTCCAATGGCAACCTTTTGAAGAAATCTAACCTCTTGTCTACTTCTATAGCCAACAAAAACAAGAAAATATGTTGCCTGGAACATGGCTAAAGATTTTATTTCTATTTCAAAACATGTGAGAGAATCCATTGTGCACAATCCTTATTTCTTAAGTAAAAGCAAATGCCACACACTATGAGGCTGGTAATAGGTTTTCCAGTTGGAATCCTCCTAGTCTCATTCAATGCTTTTCTATCTGTTTCTACACTAATAAAATGAGGTTCTGGCACATTTATGTATACATGGGAAACAAAAGCCTAGTATTAATGAACAAAGGGAAATTTAAGGCTATGTTTATTAATCAAATTTTCTGTTTATTTTCTCTACCCCTCCTTATTTTTTGCATAATGAAAATTCTGTAATTTGAATGCTCCTCTGCTGCCATCAAGTCAGCCCCTGACTCATGTGATCCCATGCACAATGGCACAAAATGCTACCTAGTCCTTTGCCATCCCCATGATCAGGTGTGGGTAAGACTATTGTGATCCATAAGATTTTCCTTGGCTGATTTTCAGAAGTAGACCACCAGGCTGTTCATTCTCATCTATTTTCGTTTGGATGCTCTGCTGAATCCCTGTTCAGCATCATAACAAATGGGAGCTGCTCTTGGGAATTGAGCCATTGGCTGAAATCAAACTCCTATCTCCTGCATGGAAGGTGAGAATTGTATCCCTGAACCTCCACTGCCTTTTAAGACTTCCTTTAAAAAAAACAGCAACAAAAAATTGTTACTATCAAGTTGATTGCAACTCAAGGCAAACCATTGGGTTGCAAGAGTAGATCTGCTCCATAACATGTGCAAGGCTGTGACCATTCAATAACAAATCATCAGGCCCTTTTTCTGAGGTGACTCTGCATGGATTTGAAACACCAACCTTTCAGTTAGTAGCCAAGTGCTTAACCACTTGTGCCACCCATGGATTCCAGTGTTTTTCTAGAAAAAAACAAATCTAACCAAAGATAGATTATCTGGGTAGGTGGGGATGAATGAGAAAAATCCAGCCTAAACTCAGGTGGTCTCTATATCTATCCTCTTCAAACCACCTTATTGCTGTAGAACAGTGAAAGTTAATGGGATTCCCATTTCCTGAAATCCCCATTCCTTGTTTGACTTAGCTGTAAGCATCAGAAAACCCCTCCTCAGTGTGATTGACGTAGGTGGCCTACTGCTAAAGTAGCATAGTTGTAGGGAGTTGTGCTTCCTGAGCAGAAGGGAAGGATTGATTTGTCAGGAAGGAACTGCCAATTCTGCCCTCTAACTGCAATCACCCTTCATTACTTCTCCATACATGTTATCAGCAGGGCATTGCAAGGACTAACTGCCCAAATTCAAAAGAAAAGATAGGAAGACAATCTAAAATGTTAAGTGAAAAAGCCATTCATGAATTAGCATTGATAATTGATAAAGGTTGTTGACTGAATAATAACATACATTTGTCTTTTTTTAAATTTCATTTTATTTTAAAATATTGTATTGAGGTTTTGGTGAAAATTTACACAGCAAATTAGGTTCCCATTAACAATTTC
>NW_006921919.1:3632564-3635520 GCF_000298275.1 Orycteropus afer afer | reverse complement strand
CCTTCAGATACATGATTCTTTTTTTGTTTGGTTTGTTTTTATGAAAGGATCACAGTACTCATGAGTGATATTGTTTACTTTATGAGCTAATCTTTTATTTAGTTGAGATGTGACCTCCAGGGGTAGTTTCAGTTGGAAGTTTAAAGGCTGTCTCAGGGTGATAGTTTTTGGGGTTTCCTAGTTCTCTGCCAGTCCAGTAAGTCTGACCTTTTTTTTTTTAAGATTTTGGGTTTTGTTCTATAATTTTCTCTCATTCCATCTGGGACCATCTATTGTTGCCCCAATCATAACATTGGGTACAGGTAGCCAAGGACCATCTAATTCTTCTGGTCTCTGGATAGATCTTCATGAACTTGGTTCTGAAGTTTGGGGCTACCATTTAGGAGGGCCAGTGGAAAGGGGCCATATTCAAAGCCCAAAAGGGAGGAGGCAGGGTTTCCATGCCCCAGGGGCAGAGGAATGGGCTCACCAGGCCAAGGGAGTGAGGTCATCAATCAGATGATCTAGGAGACTCGGACCACCCAATTAAGGAGATTTGTATAGGTGCCAAGCTGACAAGGAATGGAATTGTGGTAGTTAAAGTTATGTGTCAACTTAGTTGGGCCTGATTTGGAGTGACTGGGCAGCTGGATGCAGTTATTCCCCAGGATGAAACTGGTAATCAGCTCCACAGTGGAATCTATTGTGAGCAGCTCAGTAACTGCCTTAGGGATGTGGTCTGCTTCCAGTATATAAGAAGATAGCTTTGAGAAAAGTCTTGGGCTTTTTGGCACATCCAGATCTCACATTTGGCCAAGTATTCATCTCAGTGGCCTGCCTTGTTGTCTGCTGATCTTGAAACTGTTTCTGGACTTGAACTAGTGGCCTGTTGTGTTGCTTAATAATCTTGGGACTGTGCCATTTTACTTGCTGACCTTGGGTTTGTCAGCCTCAGCAGCCAGCAGCTGTCTGAGTTAAAAGAAACCTCCAGCTTCATGGGCTGGGGGCAAGAGGCAGAGCTAAAGCTCAAGATCAAGAGGTCTTCACTCAGTTCCTAGAGCTAGTGCTTTGAACTCAGACTTCTAGCTTGCTAAACTCTAAGAGAATAAATCCCTGTTTGTTAAAGCCGTCCACTTGTGGTATTTTCTGTTAGACAGCACTAGAGAACCAATATATAGAGGGTCAGTGAAAACAAATAAAACCCTCATTGAGATGGATTGAAGAAAAAGCCACAACAATGAGCTCAAATATATCAAAGATAATGGAGATGGTACAGGACTGGGCCATGTTTCATTTTGCTATACGTAAGTTTACCATGATGGTAACTAACAACAGCAACTGGGGCCTATATACGTTCAGTGGGTTTGTAGTCCAAGGCAGATATTGATTGTCAGAGTCTTTTTAGTAAGGTTTCCACTAGAGGAGTGTACCATAAATGGACTGAAGATGAATAGCAGTGAAAGAGAATCACAAAGATAGTTAAGAATAAAATTTATAGCTATACCAGGAAACTGTGACCACCTAGAGTCCAAAAAGCAAGGTCTAACAAAATAAATCAGAGCTGTGGGAACAAGTTGGTATGGAATTCTGTGCTATCTAGGATTTGATTATATCCTTCTTAAAAGCTAGAAAGTTCACCCAAAGGGATTTTATGGATTCTGGAAGAAAATATGAGACTTAGGTGAAAGACAAAGAACTTTACTCTTCATGGAACAGCAAGCAGTATGAGCATCAGCTTATTTGAGTCAGTTCCCCTTGTTTTGCAAGTCTCATGGAGGCAATGTGAAGGAAGGCTCAGATAGATGCATATGTAGCAGATTGTGTTACAGGAGAGGAACATTGATCTTGGGGAGCCCACCTTTTTATAGCAAAACCAAAACTCACTGCCATCAAGTTGATTCTGACTGGTAGCAACCCCCATTGGGTTTCCAAGGCTATAAATCTTTATGGAAGCAGAATGCCTCATTTTTCTTCTGCAGAGTGACTGGTAGGTTTGAACCACTCACCTTTTGGTTAGCAGCCAAATGACCTTTGAGTTAAGCACTATACAACCAGAACTCCTTAATGCAAGCAGTGAGCAAGTCTGCTCTTTGTCCCAGAGGGAGTCATTATCTCATTCAACAAGGTTGCTCACTGCAAGTGCATTTCCTCAGAAATGACCTACATAAAGAGTAGACATGGCCTTGCATTTTTGGCATATCCAGCAAGATGTGTAGTAATATTAGACTCATGGGGGATAGTCTCCAGGCAAATTCACCAGGTATAGGACAGTACAAGGTGAGAGGATGCTGAAAGCCTCTTTATGTATACCATTGACTAAGAGTCACAGACATCTTGAAGTAGTGATTTTTCAATCCAAGCTAGACTTTAGAATGGGGAACACTTTAGAAATACTAGTACTCAGGCTTCACATCCAAGAGGTTCCAATTAAATAGTTTTGTCATACACTTGTCATGAGTATTTTTAAAAGTGACCCAAATGTTGAGAAAACAGGGTTAAGAAATCCTGATCAGAGCAGCACATGTGGTTTAGACCATGTTTCTCAATCTTCAAGGATAAGAGTTATTTAGAGCAGTCATTCTCAAATCTGACCATGCATCAAAATCAACCAGAGACCGTGTTAAAACTGACTGCTGCCCCCAGCCCTATGGTTTCTAATTCATAGCTCAGAAATGGAGCCTAAATATTTACAGTTCTAACAAATTTCCTGGGGAGGCTGGTCTGATGCCACTCTTTGTACACTTCTGATGTAGGACAGTGCCTCTGAAACTTGTTTGAATAACCTGGAGGTCTTGTTAAATACAAATTCTGATTTAGCAAATCTGGAGTGGTTCTGCATTGCGAACATACTTTCAGATGATACTAATGATGGTGGTGCAGGCCCTCCCTTTGAGTAATAAAGCTCTAGGACACTAGTTAAAAATACAGAATTCAAGGACCTCTCCCACTGAATCAGAATCTCTGGGGAAAGACCTGG
>NW_006921919.1:3622462-3630775 GCF_000298275.1 Orycteropus afer afer | reverse complement strand
TACATACAATTTCAGACACATTGTATTTTATGATTCTTGTTCAACTAGTGGTAACTTACAAGTTCCAGTGGAAAGTTTGGAGTGAGCAAAATCAAACATAATGTGAGGAGTCATTCAGTATGGGGGCCAGCACATGAGCAGCTGAGATCTAGCCTTGGAGAAGGTTGGTCACAGTAGGATTCTGTAGAAGTATTAAATGAAAAGAGAACCTAGATGCTAACAACAAAACCCAAACTTCAAATGAGATATTCAAACAGATGTTAATTGGGGAAATAGAAGGAGATGGTGGGAGGAATCTAGTGGACAAACCAAACAAAAAACCAAGGGTGGGGAGTCAAAGTCATGGGGTAGTTAACATGGTCATATACTATCCAACCATGGAAGCAGTTTTGTGTTATTGTTTTAAGCCTCAATGCCCAGTATCTTTGTATGAAATAATGAAGAGTCTTCCAATAAATTCTTAAGTACACCAAGCTAGCAATACTAAACAAATTTATAAAGCAAATATACCATTTACATATGAACTTTCACTTCTAAATCACGTATTTAATAGAATTTAATTTACAGAAATTATAGAATTACAGAATTGGGCTTCTTAAAACAGATGTCACTAATTCTAATGCTTAAAAAGAATGGCATGTTTAAAAGAATAGAAAGCAGAAACATAGCAGAAGTTACCTACATGATATTTTTTATTATTTTTATGATCTCTCACCATGGTTTCTAGTGTCCCTTTTGTATCCTTTCTACCCAATACTTTGTACATCACTGTCAATGAGTAAGAGAGGGTGGGGAATCAAGCTTTTCATCTAACAAGGAGCTAAAACAAGTTTAAGATGTTTGGAGTCAATAGATAGGCATCAAAGCATATGTGTATTTATATTTGAGGAACTTTAGTATTCAACATATATTAAGCATGCTATACTTTCAGAGGGGTTCATTTTCATGCTTGACATTGCAAATTATTAAGCAGATAGCAAAGGAGGAGGCTTAGAAAGAAGATCACTAAATAATGAAGCAGAGCTATCAATTGAAACACGTACTTTAGAGTCCATAACTTTAGAAACTGGGTGACATCTCAAGTAGAGGATGAAATTTTTGCCTTTATAGGATCTAGATGAAGATAAATAATGTAGATGCAGTGTTTTCATTGTGCTTAATAGAGCTAATAATCAACAGCTTCCTATAGATAGCTATTTCCAAGGTTTCCCTCTACCCAAGAGGCAGAAAAGTGGAGGAAAGGAAATAAAAGCCAGGGAGATAACAGAGCAAGTAGTGACAAGGACCTGGTAAGGGGAGGGTCCCAGGCCCCACCCCCAAGAGGCAGGAAAGCAGGGGAAAGGAAAGAAAAGCTGAGAGTGACAGAGCAAGCAGCAGCAGGGATCCAGGTAAGGGGAGGGCAGGGAGGTTTTGAACAGCTAAGGGAGACAAACTTGTCTGTCAGTTTATCATACTTTGGTGGCTTGCATGTTGCTGTGAGGCTTGAGGCTGTGCCACTGGTGTTTCAAATGCCAGCAGGGTTAGACATGATGCACAGGTTTCAATGCAGGTAATGGACTGAGACAGACTAGGAAGAAGGAAGAGGCCCCCACTTCTCAAAGAATTGGCCAGGGAAAACTTGATGAATAGCAGAGAAAGACTGATACATTACTGGGCAACTTTATGAATAGCCTGGAAACATTGTCCAATTCAGTGAAGGAGAATGAGCCACTTAGGTCGGAAGGCTCTCAAAATATGACTGGGAAAGAGCTGCCTCATCAGAGTAGAAACAACCTTACTAATATGGATAAAATAAAGCTTTCGAGACCTCCATTTGCTGATGTGGCAAGATTCAAATTGAGGAAAAACAGCTGCAAACATTCATTAATAATCAGAACATGGAACATACAAAGTATGAATCTTGGAAAATTGGAAGTTGTCAAAAATGAAATGGAACGCATAAAGATTGATATCCTAGGCATTAGTTAGCTGAAATGGACTGGTTTTGGCCATTTTGAATCAGACAACCCTATGATTTACTATGCCGGAATGACAGTTTGAAGAGGAATGGTGTAGCATTCATCATCAGAAAGGATGTTTCAAGATCTGTCCTGAAGTACAGTGCTGTCAGTGACAGAATAATATCCATATGCCTACAAGGAAGATGATTTAACATGACTATTAGTCAAATTTATGCACCAACAACCAAAACCAAAGATGAGGAAATTGAAGATCTTTATCAACTTCTGCAGTCTGCAATTGACCAAACATGCGATCAGGATCACTGGTGACTGGAATGCAAAAGTTGGAAACAAAGAAGAATCACCAATAGTTGGAAAACTTGCCTTGACAGAAATAATGCTGGAGATCAATGATAGAATTATACAAGACAAATGACTTATTCATCACAAATACCTTCTTTCAACAACACATACAGTGGCTATACACCTGGACTTCACCAGAAGGAGTACACAGGAATCTCATTGACTAAATTTGTGGCAACACGCAATGGAGAAGCTTAATATCTCCAGCCAAAACAAGGCCAGGAGCTGATTGTGGAAGAGACCATCAACTGCTCATATGCAAGTTCAACTTGAAGTTAAAGACAATTAAAACAAGTCCACAAGAGCCAAAATATGATCTTGAATATATCCATCCTGAATTTAGAGACCATTTAAAGAATAGATTTTGATGCATTGAACACCAATGACTGAAAACCAGAAGAATTGTGAGATGACATCAAGAGTATCATCCTTGAAGAAAGCAAGAGGTCATTAAAAATATGAGAAAGAAAGAAAAGACCAAAATGGATGTCAGAAGACTCTGAAACTTGCCTGTGAGTGAAGAGTAGCTGGAGCAAATGGAAGAAATGACAAGATAAAAGAGCTGAACAGATTTCAAAAAGCAGCTCCAGCAAATAAATCCAATTACTATAATGAAATGTGCAAAGATCTGCCAAAAGGGAAGGATATACTCGGCATTTCTCAGGCTGAAAGAACTGAGGAAAAAATTTAAGCCTCGAGTTGGAATATTGAAAGATTCTATGGGCAAAATTTTGAATGATGCAGGAAACATCAAAAGAAGATGGAAGAAATACACAGTCACTGTACCAAAAAGAACTGGCTGATCTTCACCCACTTCAGGAGGTGGTATATGATCAAGAATCAATGGTATTTAAGGGAGAAGTCTAAGCTGCACTGAAGGAATTGGGGAAGAACAAGGCTCCAGGTATTGACAGAATACCCATTGAGATATTTCAACAAAAAGCTGCTCTGCTAGAGGCACTCACTCAGTTATGATAAGAGATTGGAAGATAGCCACCTGGCCAACTGACTGGAAGAGATGCCTATTGGTACCCATTCCAAAGAAAGGTGCTCCCACAGAATGTGGAAATTATTGAACAACATCATTAATATTGCACACAAGTAAAATCTTACTGAAGATAATTCAAAAATGGTTGCAGTAGTATATTAACAGAGAACTTCCAGAGGTGCAAGCTGGATTCAGAAGAGGATTTGGAATGAGGGATATTATTGCTGATGTCAGATGGATCTTGGCTCAAAGCAAAGAATAACAGAAAGATGTTTGCTTGTGTTTTATTGACTGTGCAAAAGCATCTGATTGTGTGAATCATAACAAATTGTAGATAACATTGAGAAGAATGGGAATTCCAGAACACTTCATTGTACTCATGAGGAACCTGTACATAGATGAGAAGGCTGTCATTTGAACAAAACAAGTGGACACTGCCTGGTTTAAAATCAAGAAGGGAGTGCATCAGGGGTATATCCTTTCACCATACTTATTGAATCTATATTCTATGCAAATAATCCAAGAAGCTGGACTATATGAAGAAGAATGTGACATCAGGATTGGAGGAAGACTCATTAACAACCTGCGATACTCTGATGACACAACTTTGCTTGGTGAAAGTGAGGGTGACTTGAAGCACTTACTGATGAAGATTGAAGAATACAATCTGCAATATGGATCACGTCTCAATATAAAGAAAACAAAAATTCTCACAACTGGACCTATAAGCAGCATTGTGATAAATGAAGAAAAGATTGACGTTGTCAAAGACTTCATATTGCTTGGTTCTATGATTGACGCCAATGGAAGCAGCAGTCAGGACATCAGTCAAAGTATAGAACAGGGCAAATAGGCTGCAAAGGACCTCTTTCAAGTGCTAAGGAGCAAAGATGTCTCCATGAGGACTAAGGTGTGCCTGACACAAGCCATGATATTTTCAGTTGCTTCATATGCATGTGAGAGCTGGACAATGAATAAGGAAGACTGAAGAATTAATGCTTTTGAGTTGTGGTCCTGGCGAAGAATGCTGAAAGTACCATGGACTGCAAAAAGAACTAACAAATCTGTAATGGAGGAGGTGCAGCCTGATTGCTCCTGGGAAGCAAGAATGGCCAGACTTCATCTCACCTACTTTGGTCACATTATCAGAAGGAACCATTCCCTGGAGAAGGATGTCATGCTTGGTAAGGTGGAGGGTTGATGAAAGAGGAGAAGTTCCTCGATGAGATGGATTGGACACAGTGGCTGTGTTGATGAGCTCAAGTATATCAAGGATCGCGGAGCTGGCACGGGACTGGGCAGTGTTTTGTTCTGCTGTGCAGAGGGTCGCTATGAGTCAGAGATGAGTTGACGGCACCTAACAACAACCACCTCTTCTTTCTGGAGTCCCTGTGGTCCAAATAGTTAACACACTCATCTGGTAACAGAAAGATTGAAGGTCCAAGTTCACTCAGAGGCATCTACTTCTGAAAAATCAACTATCAAAAACCCTGTAGAGCTCAGTTCTACTATGATACACTTGGGTTTGCCATGAGTTGGACTTAACTCGATGCCCACTGGCTTTTATTGGTTCTCTTATTTTTGTGAGTTTTTTTCCAAGGGTCTTATTTACTTCTCCCCTTCAAGTTGATTGCCAGTCTCATCATGGGGAATAACTACCACCCAGCTGCCCAGTCACTCAAACAGGCCCAGCCAAGTTGACACACAAACATAACTAGCACATTAGGTAATCAGTACTCTAGTCCCTAGCCTTCATGTTCATTATGGCTCAGTCATTTTCCATTATTCTTTCTCCTTTTTCCCTTAAACTCTGGCAGTCATCAAGTCATATAAATTCTGTTTTCATAATATTTTTTGTAGTTTCTCACTCCTCTGATCATTACTTCCTCTACTTTGTTTAAGCCCTTCTTATTTTTCAACAGAAAGGAAGATTGTGTCTTCTTGTTCTCCCCATCCTATGCTGCTCTGACAGATTATTTTTCCTTATTCACAGCTCTCAACTCACTCTGTGTATCTAAAATCATCAGGGGCTCTTCAATGCCCATCAAATTACCATTTTCAACCTGGCACAAATTCCCAATCTTATTTCCTACTATTTTTTCATATATTCCAGTCAGAGATGGTTGACTCTTCAAATAGGTACCATGCTTTCCTCCTTCTAAGGCTTTCTCTTCTTCCTAACATATAAAGGAACCACAACATAGTGGAAGGAAAATACCTGAGCTTTGGGGTCATGTGGAACTGTCTTTCAAAGCCCTGCTAATTATATGTGTGACTGTGGGCAAATAATTTATCTACATCTCTTAGAACATATTACTGTTCATAGTAATTAGTACTTAGTACATATTACATATTACAACTTAGTACATATTACTGTTCCTGCCTCCCCTCCTTCATATAGATCCACCTTTAACACCCATTCCTTGAAGCCTTTTTTCATCTTCTAAACTAACTGTAATCACTCTGTTATTTGAATCATGTTAGCAGTTTATATGCATTTTAGGGTACTATCTTTGCTCTGTATTAAAACCATTTAATAAATTGTAAAATCTTAGATCAATGATTTTTTTTCCACCCATTTCAGGACCTCTGCAGCACCCAAAGTCAAATCTAACTCAGTAAATGTTTGTGCAATTGAACTGATTTGCATACCTCTTATTATGGAGCTCTGGTAGCATAGTGGCTAAGACACTTGCCTGCTAACCAGATGGCTGGCGGTTCAAACCCACCAGCCACTCCTCGGAAGGAAGGTTGGGCAATCCTACTTCCGTAGTGATACTGCCTTGGAAACCCAAGGAGGGGTCGCTATGAGTCGGGGCCGACTCGACGGCAAACAACAACAACTCCTATTAAAACAAATAAATAAATAAAACAAAAAGTCAATGGAAGAAGCCCCTATGTTACTCTGGGCCTACGAAGACCATCTGCTAATAAGAGAAATAAGAAATGAAACTACAGAACAGAAAGGCAAAATATTCCCATAGTGTATAATCTGTTTAAGAAACTCTGGTGGTACAGTGGCTAAGGCAGTCAGCTGCTAACCAAAAGATCAGTGGTTCAAACCCACCACCCGTTCCATGGGAGAAAGAAGAGGCAATCAGCTTTCATAAAGATTTATAGTCTTGGAAACCATATGAAGCAACTCTACTCTGTCCTATAGGGTTGCTATGAGTCAGAATTGACTCAATGGCAGTGGGTTTGGTTTTTTGGTATACCCTATTTACTCAGAGGACCCACTAAAGCAACCTCAACCTTTTGGCTTTTGCTGGAACATGGACCTCTGACAAGCACATAGCTGGAGTCACTACATTACATCTATCTCCAACTACATCTATCTTAATGGACAGCACTCGATATAGCCTGCTCTGAGACAAAGAGTGCAAGAAAAGGGGGAAAAAGGTGCTTTCTTATCTTTCCTTCTTTTCATGTGCCCAAGATATGCACCCAGGTCTTTTCTTACTTTTACGAGCCCAATTAAAAATATTTATTTACATGAGCCATGTGAGGAAATTAAGGAGTGGCAAGCTATACCCACATATATTAATTGTTCTATTTAATTGAGAGAAAAATAATTTTTAAAAAAGTCATTAAATAGCAAGTGTAATGGTTTAGTTCACTTTTGATGTCGAGTCACCCAGCACCCTAGCCTGGAGCCTTGCACATACTGGTGGTTTATCCAGGTCTCCATAATTAAAATGAGATTCTTTCAATCCGTGTTAAGACTGACCTGAAGTTTAGTAAAATATGTTGAACAATTAGTGTGACCCAAAGTCAGTGCTTCAAAAGATCATAGAGATTTCTGTAGCCTGACAGGAACAGGAAATTCCTCTGTAGTTTAGACATTCATAAAAGAATGATCACCTGCACACAGATGCTGTTATGGCTGTGCGCTAAAACTCTTTGATGTGAAATCATTGTGCTAGGAATGCTTTCTAAAACATTTCTTCTAGAGAGAGCTAAAGAAAAGTCCCATGAAATGGGAAAAGCTAACAACTTCAAACAAAAAATTTTGCAATACCTAGTCTCAAGACTTGTTACTCTATTTAGCAAACAAGTGAGAATATACAAATCCAATGATTTCTTTTAACTGAACAAACTTCAGTGGCTCCCATTTTGTCTACGATAAAGTTCTAATTCCTGAATATGACTTGCATATCCTCTCAGGATCTGGCCTCTACTTCCATCTCTATCCCTATCTACCTGTTGAGTCAATTCTGAATGACAGCGACCCTATAGGACTCAGTAGAACTGCCTTATAGGATTTCAAAGGCTGTAATCTTTACCAAAGCAGCCAGCCACATATTTCTGCCATGGAACAGCTGGTGGGTTCAAACTGTTGACCTTTGGGTTAGCTGTAGAACACTTTAACCACTGTGCCATGAGGGTGCCTAATAGATAAATGCATATGTACATATATATGTATATATGTTGTTGTTGTTGTTGTTGGGTGATGTCAAGTTGATTCCAATTCACAGCAACCCCATGTGACAGAGTAGAACTGCCCCACAGGGTTTGCTTGGCTGTAGTCTTCACTGAAGCAGTTTGTATACACAAACATATATACATATATTTACATACAAACTTTTTTTTATCCTCACAATTATTGTTATGCTTGAGCCCATTGTTGGAGCCACTGTGTCAGTCCATCTTGTTAAGCATCTTTATCTTATTTGCTGATGCTCTATTTTATCAAGCATGATGGCTTTCTCCAGCAATTGATCCCTCTTGATGACATGTCTAAAGTAAGTGAGACAAAGTCTTGCCATCCTCACTTCTAAGGAGTGTCTGGATGTCCTTCCTCTAAAATCCCCATAAACAAGAAGTTTGAACACTGAAGGTTTGAGCAAATTATCAGTCATATAGTCTCACTTATTTGCTGAACAAACACATCCTGAGACTAGCTAAAACAAAACTTCTTTGTGGCACTTCTACTGGGGAGAATAAATAATTTTTAAGATCATAAAGATGTCCTGAGGTCAACAAGTTTGAGAAACACTGATTTATATAACCAAGAATTAGAAA
>NW_006921919.1:3619224-3621878 GCF_000298275.1 Orycteropus afer afer | reverse complement strand
GTGTTTTAGGAGAAAATAAACAGAAAATTTCTGTCAGATAAAGTAGAATTTGTCAAGTTTGAAGATCACTGCTATACATAATAGTACTGCCAGAACCTAAAATAATGTGTTTATTGTGCAGTTCACCAGAAGCAACTTCTAAACTCTGACTCAAAGGAGAAAGGAAATAGTCAAAGAAGAAAAACAACATGAACCACTCTATGCTTTAGACAAGTCAAACAGAATACAATTGTGTTAGAGGCAAGAATAACTTTCCAAGACTTTGAACCACAGAGAACCATAGAGAGACGTACAAGTCATCTGAGAAATAGGTCTAAAATGAATTCAAGTCCCAGTGATGAGTCTCAGAGAAAAATCTCATAAACCCTTAGAACTATGTCTCCTGTATAGTGATGGGGTTATTGTTAGGTGCCAATCAGCCTGCTGTGACCCATAGAGACCCTACATACAACAGAATCAAACACTGCCCAGTCCTGCACCATTCACACAATACTCACTATGCTGGAGCCCATCGTTGCAGTCACTGTGTCAATCTGTCCCTTGTGGGTCTTCCCCTCTTTCGCTGAACCTCTACTTTATGAAATATGATATTCTTTCTCCAAAGACTGCTGCACTCTGACAACATAACAAAAGTAGGTGAGAGGAAGTCTTCCCATTCTCACTTCTAAGGAACATTTGGCTGTACTTCTTCCCAGACAGATTTGTTCCTTCTTCTGGCAGTCCATTTTATTTTCAGTATTCTTCACCAACTGTATAATTCAAATGCATCAATTCTTCTTCATTCTTCCTCATTCATGATCCAGCTTACACATGCAAGTGAAGCTATTGAAAATACCATGGCTTAGGTAAGGGCACCTTAGTCTTCAAAGTGACATCTTTGCTCTTTAACACTTTAAAAAGGTGAGAAGAGCAGGTGGGGGTAGGTGAACAGGAATACATCCTCAACCAAGGATAGTTTTGGGTGAAGATAATCTTACATATGCACTTGTGCTGCAGAATTAGCCACATACATTACAGAAGCAACAGAAGACAGGGTTGGAGTAACTTCTCAGAGACAACCAAACATCTTGTGAGGGAGAATCCCCAGGCCTGGGGGCTCAGAACCATAGTCTCATGGGACATCATGCTCAATTAGCACACATAATTCATAAAATTTTGTTTTACATCCTGTATTGGTGAGTGATCACTGGGGTCTTAAAAACTTTCGAGTGGCCCTCTAAGATGCAACTATTGGTCTCCTTTCATCTGAAGTAAAGAAGAGTGAAGAAAATTAAAGGCATCTGGGAACAATTAGTCCAAGGATATGATGGACCTCAAGACAAGAAAAACTAGATGGTGCCCGGCTACCAATGCCAACCATTCAGAAAGGGATCAAAACTGGAGATCGTGGATAGTGTGTGAGGAAAAACGTGTAACAAAATTGAAAAACACAAAAATGACCAGAATTCCTGATCAGAAAGAAACTGGTGGAACCTCCGAGACTATGGCCCCGGGTTACCCTTCAGGCCTAGAAATGGACTCACTTACATGGATTGCCTCTCAACCCAACAGTAGAAAGATCTACATAGAGAACACCAACCCCAGGTTGATGCATTCACCTACTCTAGGGAGATGCACCCTTTGGATCAATCAACCATGAGATACCAGAAGGGTTGTGGTTGTTGTTAGGTGCCATCCAGTCTTCTCTGATTCATACTGACCTTGTGCACAATAGGATAAAACACTGCTCAGTCCCATGCCAGCTCCACAATCCCTGCTATACTTGACCCCATTGCCACAGCCACTGTTCAATCCATCTCGTTGAGGGCCTTCCCCTCTTTTGTCGACCCTCTACCCTACCAAGTATGACATCCTTCTCCAGGGAATGGTCCCTTCTGATGACATGACCAAAGTAGATGAGATGAAGTCTGGCCATTCTTGCTTCCAAGGAGCATTCTGGCTGCATTTCCTCCAGGACAGATTTATTAGTTCTTTTAGCAGTCCATGGTACTTTCAGCATTCTTTGCCAGCACCAAAACTCAAAAACATCAATTCTTCTTTGGTCTTCCTTATTAATTGTCCAGCTGTCATATGCATATGAAGTGATTGAAAATATGGCTTGTGTCAGGTGCACCTTAGTCCTCAAGGAGACATATTTGCTCCTTACCACTTGAAAGAGGTCCTTTGCAGCCAACATGCCCAGTGCTATACATCCTCTAATGTCCTGCTGCTTCCATTGGCATCTATTATAGAACCAAGCAATGTGAAGTCTTTGACAACTTAAATCTTTTCTCCATTTATCGTGATGCTGCTTATAGGTCCAGTTGTGAGCATTTTTGTTTTCTTTTATTGAGATGTAATCTATACTGCAGACTGTATTATTCAATCTTCATCAGTAAAGGCTTCAAGTCATCCTCACTTTCAGCAAGCAAAGTTGTGTCATCAGCTTATCGCATGTTGTTAATGATTCTTCCTCCAATCTTGGTGCCACATTCTTCTTCATATAGTCCAGCTTCTCAGATTATTTGCTCAGCATATAGAGTAAATAAGTATGGTGAAAGGATAAAACCCTGATGCACTCCCTTCTTGATTTTAAACCATGCAGTGGCCAGAAGGGTAGCACTCACAGAGAGGAAAAGCTGGACAAACAAGAATGCATAGATAAGAAGGGCACA
>NW_006921919.1:3618304-3618868 GCF_000298275.1 Orycteropus afer afer | reverse complement strand
TACCATGATGTTTATTGGTCCAATTCTGAGGACTATTTTCTTTAGTTGTGGTGTAATCCATACTGAAGACTGTAGTTTGATCTTCATCAATAAGTACTTCAAGTCATTTTCACTTTCAGCAAGCAAGGTTGTGTCATCTGCCTATCACAGGTTGTTGATGAGTCTTCCTTCAATTCTGATACTGTGTTCTCCATATTGTCCACTTTCTTGGATTGCTCAATATACAGATTGAACAAATATAGTGAAAGGATACAACACACACCTTTCTTAATTTTAAACCATACCGAATCCTCAGGTTCTATTCTAACAACTTCTTCTTGGTCTATGTATAGGTTCCTCATGAGCACAATGAAGATTTCTGGAATTCCCAATCTTCCAAACATTGTCCATAATGTGTTATCATCCCCACAGCATAATGCCTTTTCATAGTGACTAAAACTAAAGTAAACCTCTTTCTGGTATTTGCTTTCAGTCAAGATCTATCGGACATCAGCAATGGTATCCCTTGTTCCATGCTCTCTTCTGAATCCAGCTTGAACTTCTGGCCATTCCCAGTCAATATAC
>NW_006921919.1:3614809-3615269 GCF_000298275.1 Orycteropus afer afer | reverse complement strand
CTTCTTGCCCAGCAGGAATTCCATCCTGGTCTGTGCCCTGACAGAGCCTGGGTGCCCTCCCCTGCCCCCACAGTTTTGTTTCTGTTTGTTTATTTTCAAATTATTTTTTATTCTTCTTCCTTCTTGTGTTTTATTTATTAATTTTTATCATTTACTTTCCAGGTTCTTGTGGTGTTTTTTCTTCTTCTCTTTCTTGGTGCTCTTCTTTTTTCTTTCCTTTCCTCGCTTAGTTCGTCCCATCCCTTGTATTCCTTGTGAAGTTTCTCATTTTTTCTTTATTATTATTTTACTTTTGCTCTTTTCTCTCATTCTCCCCACCCAAGAAATTGTAATTTTTTCCCTCTTTTTCTCATTTTCTTTCTTTTATCTTTTTTAAAAAATATATTTTAAAAATGTTCTTCTCATTTATTGCCTTCCTTATTTCTATTTATTTACTTATTTTTTGTTTTTGATCCTGCTT
>NW_006921919.1:3598536-3605091 GCF_000298275.1 Orycteropus afer afer | reverse complement strand
ATTCCTGTTCAAAACTCTCAGCAAAATAGGGACATAAGGGAAAATCCTCAACATAACAAGGGCACATACGTAAAACCAGCAGTAAACATTATTTTTAACAGAGAAAGACTCAAAGCATTTCCCTTGTGAAGAGGAAACAGACAAGGATGCCCTCTATCACCACTTCTATTTAACATTTTATTGCAAGCCCTAGCCAGGGCAAAAAAGCAAGAAAGAGAAATAAAATTTGGCAAAGAGGAAGTAAAGATATCTCTATTTGCAGAGGACATGATCTTATACATAGAAAACCCAAGAGACTCAGCAAAAAAAAAAAAAAAAATTACTAGAACTAATAGAAAGGTCTTGGAAGAAGTGCAGCCAGAATGCTTCTTGGAAGCAAGAACGGCCAGACTTTGTCTAACCTATTTTGGTCAAGTTGTCAGAAGGGACCATTCTCTGGAGAAGGATATCATGCTTGGTAAAGTAAAGCGTGAATGAAAAAGGGGAAGTCCCTCAACAAGATTGATTGAAACAATGGCTGCAACAATGGGCTCAAGTATAGCAAGGATTGTGAGGCTGGCACAGGACCAGGCAGTGTTTCGTTCTGCTGTACATAATGTTGCTATGAGCTGGATATGACTTGATTGCACCTAAGAAAAATAACAACAATAGAAAGATTCAGTAAAGTTGCAGGCTATAAGGTCAACATACAAAAATCAGTTGGATTCCTCTGTATCAACAAAAAGGCCTCTGAAAAGGAAATAAGGAAAAAATACCAATTACAATAGCTTCTAAAAAGTTAAAATATTTATGGATAAATCTTACTGAAGACACAAATGACCTATACAAAGAAAACTGCAAGACATTACTACAAGAAAGTACAAGGGATCTACATAAATGGAAGAACTTGCCTTGTTCATGGATAGGAAGACTGAATATTTTGAAAATGTCAGTATTATCCAAAACAATCTACACATTCAAGGCAATGCTGATCCAGATACCATCAACATTTTTTAAAGGTATGGAAAAAACAATTACTAATATTGTATGGAAAGGGAAGAGACCTCAGATAAGCAAAGCACTGCTGAAGAAAAACAAAGTAGGAGGTCTCACACTCCTGGATCTCAAAACCTACTATACAGCCACAGTAGGTAAAACAGCATGATAATGATACAATGATAGACAGATATACCAATGGAACAGAATTGAAAACCCAGAAACAGACTCATCCATCTATGGACAATTGAACTGTGACAAAGGACCAAAACCCATTAAAGGGGGGACAGATAGCCTCTTTAACAAATGGTACTAGAAAAATTGGATATCCATTTGCAGAAAAATGAAATAAGACCCATACCCCACCCCATACACAAAAACAAACTTAAATTGGATCAAAGATTTAAATGTAAAACCCAGAACTATAGTGTTGTTGTTGTTGTTGTTATTTGCCGTTGAGTCAGCCCTGACTCATATAGTAAAGCTCATCAAAGATAAAATAGGTGCAAGTCTAGGGATCCTAATATATGCCATAAATAGACTATCAAGCAAAATTAAAAAATGCACAAGCAGTGAAAGAGTAAATAGATGACTGGAACCTTTTAAAAATTAAATTATTATGCTCATCAAAAGAGTTCTCCAAAAGGGTAAAAAGAGAACCTACAGATTGGGAGAAAATATTTGTCATGACATATCTGACAAAGGACTTATCTCCAAAATTTATAGAAAACTTCAACACCTCAACACCAAAAAGACAAACAATCTAATTCAAAAATGGGCAAGACACATGAACAGACCCTTCACTAAAGATGATATACTGGTGGCCAACAAACACATGAGGAAATGCTCACAATAATTTGCCATTAGAGAGATACAAACAAAAACAATGAGATATCATCTCACCCCAGCAATAATATCAAAATTCAACAAGAAAGAAATGAACAAATGCTGATGAGGTTGCAGAAAGATTGGAACTCTCATATACTGCTAGTGGGACTGTGAATGATACAACATTGTGGAAAATGATATGGTGTTTCCTTAAAAAACAGAAAATAGAAATACAATTTGATACAGCAATTCCATTACTAGGAATATATCCTAAAGAGGTGAGAAACAGGACATGAACAGACATACGTACACTCGTGTTCATCGCAGCACAATTCACTATATAGCAAAGAGATGAAAACAACCTAAATGCCCATCAACAGATGAATGGATAACCAAACTATGGTACATTAACACAATGGAATACTATGCTACATTAAAGAATAATGAAGAATACACAAGTCATCTCACAATGTGGATGAATTTGGAGGACATTATGCTGAGTGAAATAAGTCAATTGCAGAAGGACAAATATTGTATAAGCCCATTATTGTAAAGTCAAGGAAAGGTTTACTTAGGGAAGGAAATTCACTTTGTTGGTTTCCTGACATGGGACAGAAGGGGAGGGAAATTTTCAGACTAGTTGGGGGTCACATGTTGATTTGGCTGAGGGGAGGGACAGTATGGAGAGAGTCTGCAGTGAGCATGATGACACTGGAGAAAGGAAAGACACTGAAATGTGCACATAAGATTGACAACAGAGACAAATAATAGTATATACAGGATACTGCATTACCACTGACACCAAACAACAGGCTACAAATAAATGCATAGACAAGGCAGAAGATCAGATGGGGTTCGGTAAACAGGAATATACCCTATACCAAGGATAGATTTTGAAACCAAACCAAACTTACTGCTGTTGAGTTGAATCCAACTCATAACAACCTCTCCTTGGCTTTCTGAGGTGGTATCACTATGGAAGTAGATCACCCAATTTTCCTTCCAAAAAGTGGCTGGTGGGTTTGAACCGCCAGCCTTCTGGTTAGCAATCAATGCCTTAGGCACTATGCCACCAGAGCTTCCAAGGATAGATTTAGCTGAAGATAATATTATATATGCATTTGTGCTGCAAAATTAGCTACACACATTACAGAAGCAACAGAAGACAGAGCTGGAGTGACTTCTCAGAGACAATCAAAGACCTTGAGAGAGAGAGTCACTGGGCCTGCTGCCTCAGAACCATAGTGTGCTCAATTGGCACAACATAGTACAAAAAAATCTTGTTCCACAACCTACTTTGGTAAGTAGCAACTGGTGTCTTAAAAGCTTCCGAGTGGCCATCTAAGATGCAACTATTGGTCTTCTCTCATCTGAGGCAAAGAAGAGTGAACAAAATCAAAGGCATCTGGAAACAATTAGTCCAAGGATATGCGGGACCCAGAGACCAGAAGAACTAGATGTTTCCCAGCTACGAATGCCAACCACTCAGAAAAGCATCAAAATTGGAAATCTTGGATAGAGTGGGAAAAAAATGTGGAACAACATTCAAAAACACAAAAATGACCAGAATTGCTGGTCAGATAGAGTCTGGTGGAACCCCCAAGACTATGGCTCTAAGTTAACTTTGGTCCTGGAATTGGACTCACTCCCATTGATTGGCTCTCAGTCCAACAGAAGAAAGACCTACATGCAGAACACCTACCCCAGGATGATGCAACCACCTACTCTAGGGAGATACACCCTTTGGAGCAATTGGCTGTGGGGCATCAGAGGGGCAACATTCACACAGAGGGAAAGATGGACAACAGGAGTGGATGGTTAAGAAGTGCACAGGAAAGGGGTGGTCACAGGGACAGAAGGGGCGGAGAGTTTGTTATGTTCGGGAATAATTAGTGGGGCTTGAAATAAAATGTACACAAAATGTTGAATGTAAAACAAATTTTTCTCTGTAAATTTTCACCCAAAGCACAATAAAATATATATTTAAAAAAAGAAAGAAAGAAATGAAATAAGAAATAGAAAGACATGGGAAATAATCAACAAGACTGGAAGTTGGTTATTTGAAAAGATTAATAAAGTTGACAAACCAGTGGCAAACTTAACAAAGAAAAAGAAGAAGATGCAAATATCACAAATAAGAAATGAAATAAGTGACGTCATAACTGAATAAATTGAAATAAAAAGAATAATATCAGGACACTATGAAGAAATGTACTCCAACAAATTTGAAAACCTAGAAGAAATAGATGGATTTCTAGAAAAACACTACTTACCTAAACTAACACAGACAGAGGTAGAAAATTTGAGCAGATCCATAATGAAGGAAGAAAAGAAACAAGTCATAAAAAAATTGCCAACAAAAAAAAGTCCTAGCCCAGATGGTTTCAATGGAGAATTACACAAAGCATTCAGAGAACAAGTGACACTAATCCTACTCAAACTATTCCAGAACATAAAAAAGGATGGATCCCTCCCAAATTCATGTTGTGAAGCAAGTGTAACAGATGGTTTCAATGGAGAATTACACCAAGCATTCAGAGAAAAAATGACACCAATCCTACTCAAACTATTCCAGAACATAAAACAGGACGGAACCCTCCCAAATTCATGTTATGAAGCAAGTATAACTATGATACTAAAACCAGACAAAGACACCACTAGATAGGAAAATTACAGACCAATATCCTTCATGAATATAGATTCAAAAATCCACAATAAAATCCTAGCCAATAGACTCCAACAACATATTGAAAAAATAATACATCATAACCAACTGGGATTCATACCAAGTATGCAAGGATGGTTCAACATTAGAAAAACAATCAACATAATCCATCACATTAGTAAAATAAATGAAAAGAATCACTTGATCATATCAATAGATGCAGAAAAGGCATTTGATAAAATCCAAAACTCATTTCTGGTAAGAGTTTTCTGAAAAAATAAGAATAGAAGGGAAATTCCTAAACCTAATAAAGGGCATATATGGAAAACCAACAGCCAACATTATTCTGAATGGAGAGAGAGTGAAACCATCCCCCTTGAGAATAGAAAAAGCCCTCTATATCTCCACTTCTGTTCAACATTGTATTGGAAGTTCTAGCCAGGGCAATAAGGCAAGAAAAGGAAATCAAAGGCATTCAAATTCACAAGGAAGAAGTAATACTATCCCTATTTGAAGATTATATGATTCTATACATAGAAAACCCAAGAGACTCAGCAAGAAAACTACTGGAACTAACTGAAAGATTTAGCATAGTGGCAGGTTACAAGAACAACATAAAAAAATCAGTTGGATTCCTCTACACCAGCAAAGAGGTCTCTGAAAAAGAGATAAGGAAATCAATACCATTTATATTGCTACCAAAAAGGTAAGACACTTCGAATAAATCTTACCCAGGACAAAAAAGATTTATACAAAGGAAATTATAAAACATTACTTCAAGAAACTATAAGAGATGTACATAAATGGAAGAACATACCATGCTCGTGGATAGGAAGATTGAACATTGTGAAAATGGCGATACTACACAAAGCAATCTATATATTCAATGCAATCCTGATCCAGGTTCCATCACTCTTTAAAGACTTGGGGAAACCAATCACTAACTTTATATGGAAAGGAAAGATACCTCAGATAAGCAAAGCACTACTGAAGAAGAAGAATAAAGTAGGAAGTCTCACACTCCCAGATCCACAGTTTTCAAAACAGCCTCAGTTTTCAAAACAGTCTGAAAACAGCCTCAGTTTTCAAAACAGTCTGGTACTGGTACAACAACAGACACATGGACCAGTGGAACAGAGTTGAGAACCCAGAAATAGATCGATCCACCTATGGTCAGTTGATCTTTGACAAAGAGCCATAATCCATTAAATGGGGAAGAGATAGTCTCTAACAAATGGTGCTTGCTAAATTGGATATCCATTTGCAGAAAAATGAAACAATATCCATACCACACACCACACACAAAAACTAACTCCAGATATATCAAAGACTTAAATGTGCAATCTAAAACTATAAAGTTATCAAAGAAAAAAAAAGGGGCAAACTTAGGGGCCGTAATTTATGGCATAAATAGACTATCAAGTATAACCCAAGATGCACAAACAGCAGAAAATGAATTAGATGATTGGGACCTTCTGAAAATTAAATTCTTATGTGATCAAAAGACTTCTCCAAAAGAGTAAAAAGAGGACCCATAGATTGGGAAATATCTGGCAATGACATATCTGACAAAGGACTTATCTATAAAATTTACAGAAAACTCCAACACCTCAATATTAACAAGACAATCTAATTTAAAAATGGACAACAGACATGAACAGACACTTCACCAAAGAAGATATTCAGGCAGCCAACAAATACATGAAGAAATGTTCACAATCATTAGGCTGTAGAGAGATAAAATCAAAACAATGAGATATCATCTCACCTCAGCACTAATAGCAAAGCTCAACAATAGAGAAAATAACAAATGCTGGTGAGGATGTGGAAAGACAAGAGATTCTCATACACTGCTGGTGAGACTGTAAAATAATACGACTACTGTGGAATGCTGTATGGTAATTCCTTAGAACATTGGAAATAGAAATACAATTTGATCCCACAATTCCTCACTAGGTATATATACTATAGAAGTGAGAGTCAGGACACAAAGAGATATATCCACACCATGTTCATCACAACACTATTCACAATAGCAAAGGGATGGGAACAATCTAAGTGCCCATTAACGGAGGAAGGGATAAACA
>NW_006921919.1:3584626-3597876 GCF_000298275.1 Orycteropus afer afer | reverse complement strand
AAAAAAAAAGGTATTTGTAATGAAGATTTCAGTCTTGAAAAATTCTATCATGTGATCTCTGTTATCACGTCTATCCCCAAGGTGATATTTTCCAGCTATCAATGCTACTTCTTTGCTTCCAACTTTTGCATTCCAATCACCAGTAATTATCAATATATCTTCATTGTATGTTAGATCAATTTGAGACTGCCAAAGTTGATAAAAATCATCAATTTTTTGGCTTTAGTGATGTGCATAAATATGAATAATAGTAGTATTAAGTAGTCTTCATTTTAGGCATATGAAAATTATCCTATCACTGACAGCATTGTACTTCAGGATAGATCTTGCAATGTTCTTTGAGACAATGAAAATGATGTCATTCCTGTTTCATTTTGTCATTCCTGCCTTAGTAGATCATATGATTATCTGATTCAAAATGGACAATACCAGTCCATTTCAGCTCACTAAGGTCTAGGATATTGATCTTTATGAATGTCATTTCAGTTTTGACAACTTCCAATTTTCCTAACTTCATACTTCATACATTCCACATTCTGATTATTAATGGATGCTTGCTGCTGTTTCTTTTCATTTTGAGTCATGCCACATCAACAAAGGAAGGCCTGAAAGCTTTATTTCATCTATATCATTAGGGTTGACTCTACCTTAAGGAGACAGCTCTTCCCTAGCCATATTTTGAGTTCCTTCCAACCTGAGGGGCTTATCTTCTAGCACTGTTTCAGGCAATATTTCCTAACTATGCAGAAGGTTTTCTGTGGCCTTTTTTTTTTCCCTAAAGGTGGACTTCACCACATCCATCCTCCTAGTCTATCTTAATCTGGAACCCTCACTAAAACCTCTCCACTGTGTGTGACCTTACTGGTATTTGAAACACCGACACATAGCTTCCAGCATCACAGCAAGACACAAGTCATCACAGTATGACAAACTGACAGACAGGTGGTGGAGTCTATACATACAATGGAATATTATTTGACTATAAAAAGAAATGGTGCAGAGATATATTCCACAACATGGGTAAATTCAAAAATATCTGTTGTTGCTTTTATTGTTCTTAGGTGCTGATGAGTTGATATTTGACTCATGGTGATGCCATCTGACAGAGTAGAACTGCCCAATAGGGATTCCTAGGCTGTAATCTTTTATTTATTTATTTATTTATTTATTTATTTATATTCTGATTTGGGTGAAAATTTACAGAGCAAATACACTTTCCATACAGCAGATCACATACACTTTGTCTCATGACATTGACCACAATTTACCACAATGCAACATCTCCTCTCCCACTTCCTCCCCATAGGTATCGCTTCCCTGTGACCATCCCTCCATGCACTCCTACCCCCTGAGCTGTCTCCCTGTGACTGAGCAGCCCTTCTTTCTCTCTTACTTGTTCTCTCCAAGAAGTGTATCTACCTCAGATAAATGCTCAACTAGTATGCCTGTCTACTGCTAGGCTGGAAGCTACAGGTGTGTGTTCAATTCCAGACCTGAAGGACAGCTAGGAGCCATAGTCTCAGTGGTTCCACCAGGCTCCATCTTGCCAGTAAACCTGTTCCCTGCTTTTTTTTTTTTTTTCCAAATGATTTTGAGTTTTGTTCTACATCGTTCCCCCTGTCTATCCAGGATCTCCTACAAAGATCCTCTTCCAAGTGGTTGACAGTAGTAGCCAAGCACCATCTATTTCTTCTGGTCTCATAGTTGTTTAGGCTGCAGATCAGATGGTGTACCAGTCGTTAGAACTGATTGTTTCCATGAATTTTGGTTTTCTTCATTCTTCTTGGCCCTGGACGAGGAGAGACCCATCGTGGCATCTAGATGGCAGCTTGCAAGCTTTTAAGATCTCAGTCCCTACTAGCCACAGTAGAAGGTGGAACAATGATTTGTGTAGTATGTTATGCCAATTGAGCTTGATGTCTTCTGGGACTATGGTGCCATAGGCTGTAATCTTTATGGGAGCAGATCATTAGGTCTTTTCTCCCATGGATCCTTGTGGGTTCAAACTGCCAACATTTCAGTTAGCAGCCAAGCACTCAAAATTTTGCCACCAGGGCTCCTCTGAAAAACATGCTAAGTGAAAGCAGCCAAACACAAAAACTCACATATTGTATCATTCCATTTACATGAAATATCCAGAATAACTAAATCCACAGAAACTAAAAGGAGATTGGTGGTTTCCAGGAGCTAGAGAGAGAAGCAGATGGGGAGTAACTGTTTAATTGGTTTGAGGTCTTATTTTAGAGTGATAAAAATGTTTTGAAACTAGGTAGAGGTGGTGGTTGTACAACATTGTGAATATATTAAATGCTAATGAATTGTTCACTTTACAATGACTAAGTCTATTTTATGTGAATTTCACCTCAATTTAAAAAAATAGTAAATACACTAATGCCTTATGACTTAGAATTAAGACAGAAATAGTTACTCAAGGGTTAATTTTATGTCTTTTCTATGATAGCCAAACTTTAAAAGAGAGAAAAATTAGCATGTGATAAAAAGTCAGTAATGGTTCTTACTCATTTATGGAAAAATAAATTTCCATGACCGTATTCTATTTCTCTCAAGTTTTAAAGACTTGAGGGAGATGACAGAAAAGAAAAACAGAACTATTGAAATACAGTCTGTAACAATTATTTTTTGGTATGCCCTAACTATAAAAACAGATTAGGTGAAATTGCAAAGTTCATTTTTCCACAGCTCTTGAATTTGTTTTTAAAAGCTAAACTTAGCTCTTTCTAATAACAATCAGAATTAATTATTTTGTCATTATAAAACAATCTATCTCTATAGATGCTATAAATTTGATACTGCAAAAATAGATGACTCAAGAATATGAAACAGATTCCTTGGAAATGATGTAATCAAATTTATTTGGATTCAGCTATTAATGTTATCCCAGATGGCAATGTCTCTGCTGTCATTTCCATGAGAATGTAAAAATTGGCTTTCTATATAGAAAATTTTAAGGATTTTAGCACAAAATGACATATGCACCTTGTTAATAATATTAAATGATATCTTAGTGCCATAGAATAATAAATGTGACTCTTTATATGCTCAATTTATAGTTCAAATTAATTAGGCTTAAGAAGTAAGTGGATGCACAGCACACAATGATCAAAGGAAATTGTTGGCAGTATGCTTTCTATTAAGCTCAACTCAACAAATATTGAGTCCCTAGTCCCTGTATAGGAGCTCTGGTGGCATAGTGCCTAAAGCATTTGACTGCTAACCAGAAGGCTGGAGATTCAAACCCACTAGCCACTCCTTGGAAGGAAGATTGGGCAATCTACGTCCATAGTGATACTGCCTCAAAAACCCAAGGACGGGTTGCTGAGTCAGATCTGACTCCATGGCGGTGAGTTTATTTTTTTAATCCCTGTATGGAGCAAACAGTTGAGCACTGTGTTGGTTCTCTAGTGCTGCTATAACAGAAATACCACAAATGGATGGCTTTAATAACAGGGATTTATGTCCTTAGTTTAGAGACTAGAAGTCTGAGTTCAAAGTGCTGCCTCCAGGGGCTGGGTGAAGGCCCCTCAACTGTGGACTTCAGCTCTTCTACCTTCTGTTGCAGACCCACTAGAGCTAGAGGCTTTTACTGACTCACACAACTGCTGAGGCTGATGAACTCAAAATTGACAAGTAAAATGGCACAGTCCCAAGATTAGCAACAACATGGCAGGCCACTTGTTCAAGTATAGGCACAATCCTAAAATCAGTAGGCAATTTAGCAGGCCACTGAGGTGAAGACTCAGCCAAATGCAACATCCAGGTGTGGCAATAGCTAGGGGCCTTTCTCAAAGCCGTTCCTTACATACTGTGAAGCAGGCCCCACCCTGAAGGCAACTACTTAGGTGCTCACAGCAAATTCCACCATAGAGGTGATTACAATCTCATCATGGGGAATAACCACATCCAGCTGCCCAGCCACTCTTAACTATGGCCTACCCAAGTTGACATACTACTTTAACTGCCATAGTACACAACTGTAAACTGAAAAATTGGTGGTTTGAATATGTTATGGATTGAATTGTATCCCCAAAAAATATGTCAGTTTGGCTGGGCTGTGATTCTTAGTGATTTGGCAGTTATGTAATGATGTAATTGTCCCCCATGATCTGATCTGATGGGATCAGTCAATCAGTTGTAATGAGATTAGAGTAGAATACAACACCCTTACTCTGGTCACAGCCCTGATTCAATGTAAAGGGAGTTTCCCTGAGGTGTGACTTGCGTCATCTTTTATCTATAAGAGATGAAAGGAGAGAGAAGTGAGCAGAGAAAGAGGGACCTGACTACCACCAAGAAAGAGCTTGGAGCAAAACTCGCCTTTAATCCCAGGGTCTCTGTTTTCAGAACCTCCTAGACCCAGGGAGGACTGATGCCAAGACACATAGATTTCCAAGGAGCATTGGCCCACAGATGTTGAAAGGAGACAAAGACTTTCCTCCAGAGCTGAGAGAGAGAGATAAACTATTCCCCTAGAGCCAATACTCTGAATTTTATCTCTGGTGGTGTAGTGCCTAAGGCATTTGACTACTAACCAGAAGGCTGGTGGTTCAAATCCACCAGCCACTCTTCAGAAGGAAGATTAGGCAATCTACTTCCACAGTGCGACCACCTTGGAAAAACAAGGGGTCACTATGAGTCGGATCCAACTCAACAGCAGTGGGTTTGGTTTTTTTGGATTTAAAGTGTGAAAGAATAAATTTCTGTTTCTTAAAACCATCTTATTTCTGTTATAACTTACTTCTGTTATGTTGTTGTTGTTGTTGTTGTTGTTATGTGCCATTGAGTCGGCCCTGATTTATAGCGATCCCTCCTTGGGTTGCTGAGGCAGTATCACTATGGAAGTAGATTGCCCAACCTTCCTTCCGAGACGTGGCTGGTGGGTTTGAACCATCAGCCTTCTGGTTAGCAGTCAAGTGCCTTAGGCACTATGCTACCAGAGCTCCTTTACTTCTATTATAGCAGCCTAGATATCTAAAACATAACCCATCCAGAGGCACCTCTAAAGAAAGTCCTGATGAACTACTTCTGAAAAATCAGTCATTGAAAACTTTATGGAGCACCATTTTGCAACACATGAGGTCATTGTGAGTCACAATCAACTCAGTGACATCTGGCTTAATTTTGGTTTTATTATGTGCTGTTGTTATTGTTGTTGTTATGTGCTGTTGAGTCAGACTATGCACTATGCTACCAGAGCTCCTTTATTATGTGCTAGACATGTGAAAAAAATGTAAGAAATAATATGGTAATAAAAACAGAATTACTACCCTTGAGGAAACTACAATCTAATGAAAGACACAGAACCCAAACAAGTTGTAACCAGATCACTTTATATATAATAATTAAAGTATAAACAAGTTACAAAAGTAGTACAAGGAAGGAAGTAATTATCTCAGTTTGGAGAAGTTAGAGGGCATGACACTGAGCTTGCTTTAGCAGGATGAATAGGAGTTCAGTGGGTCTACAAGACAGAGAAAGATATTTTAGACAGTCTATTTTTATGAAACAACTTTATGGTCTTCAGAGAACTACAAGCAGTATAACACTGAAAGAAGGGGAGGAAAAAGAAGATGGGAGAGAAGAAATAGAAGAAGGAGAAAGAAGAGTAGAAGGGAATGCAGTTAAGAAGGGAGATGTAGCAAGAACTGAGGATGGAGAAGTAGGCTAGGATCAAATTATTAAAGATTTTGTAGAGCTTTAACCATCTGGTAAGCATTGAGGAGTTACTGAAGGAACTCATGTGGAAAATGACATGGCTATTCAATTTGGGAAGATCACTCTAGTAACCACATGGAGGGAAAAATGATTGGAGGGGCAAGGATGGAAGCAAGAAGATCAAATAGCGACCTACAATAACAGTTCAGTCTGCTGATGAAGAAATAACACATGGCAGTTGGTGAAGCTGTTGAAAAGACAGACAACATGTCACAAATTGCCAAAATCTACAGAGCTTTGCTCACCAACTGGTTGCTGAAGGTGAGAACAGGAGAAATACCAGATAGCTTACAGTTTTCTGTACTTTGTGTATTTGGCATATTGGCATATTCCAATATTTGGCATATTGGAATCCCTGGGAGGTGCAAACTCTTAAGTGCTGGGCTTCAAATGGAAAAATTGGCAGTTTGAGCCCACCTACAGGCACTTTGGAAGAAAAGCCTCATGATTTACTTGCAAAAAATCAGCCACTGAAAATGCTATGGAGCACAGTTCTACTTTGGCACACATAGAATTTACTCAGTGGCAACTGGTAATGGTGACACATCACTAATACAGACAAGGAAAAGAAGTGAACTCGTGGCAGAGTAGAAAAAGGAAAGCTAGGTTGCTTAGCTAGGAGCTCTGGTAGCATAGTGCCTAAGGTACTTGACTGCTAACCAGAAAGCTGATGGTTCAAACCCACCAGCCACTCCTCGGAAGCAAGGTTGGGGAATCTACTTCTGTAGTGATATTGCCTCGGAAACCCAAGGAGGGTCACTATGAGTTGGGTTCGACTCGAGGGATATATCGACTAAGTGACTTATAAAACCTCCAACTGGAAATACATAGGTAGAGTTACTAGATTTTAAATGATAGTTTAAGACAACAAAAATAGATGAGATTATCCAGAGAGAGAAAACAGTGAGAAGAGGACTAAGAACTCTGAACAAAACCAAACTTAAAATATTCTTGGAATGATGAGTGCTCTAAAAAAAAAAAAAAAAAAAAGAAAAAAGAGAAAGTCACAAAAGTAGGAGGAAATCAGAAAGAGCATGATGTCATGGAAATCAAAGGAGGAAATAGTTTCAAGGAGAAGATGATCAACAGTCTTATATGCCATAGAAAAAAATGAGCAAAATAAATACTGAAAATAGTCATTGCCTTTGGCAATTAGAAGGTGAATGATAATGCAATGATAATTTTAATGGAATGGGGAAGTTGGGATTCAGACTGAAAATGGAGAGAAAGAAAGCAAAGGTAGTTAGTTAGTACTGATCATTATTTCAATAAAACGGTTGAGAAGGAAAGAAATAAAAGAGGCATTAAAAGCAAAAGACAAACCCATTGCCTTCAAGTTCATTTTGACTCATAGTGATACTACAGGACAGAGTAGAAGTTATCCAAAGGTTTTCCAAGGCTATAAATCTTTAGAGAAGCAGATGGCCACATCTCTCCCCCGCCGAGTGCCTGGTGAGTTCAAACTGCTGACCTTTAAGTTAGCAACTGAAAGCCTAACCATTGTGCTACCAGGGCACCAAAAGAAGCATTAGTCGGAGGGGGTGAGTATTAAAAGTGATTTAGCTTCTTCTTTCTAATGTTTTTAAGTCTTCTGTGAAGAAAATAGATTTGCTAGTAGTTTGGTCTTTAAATTTTCCTGACTAGAAGGATAATTCACAGTTGAAAAGTTTGAAGTCTTTTGAAATTATAAAAGTGTTAAAATTTTAGAAAATCCTTGGCAGAAGAAAAGTGTGCTTCTGAGAGCTGTTATGTGCCGTCGAGTGGGACCTGGTTCATGGAGACCCCTCCTTGGGTTTCTGAGGCATTATCACTATGGAAATAGATTGCCCCATCTTCTTCCGAGGAGTGCCTGGTGGGTTTGAACACCCAGCCTTCTGGTTAGCAGTCAAGTGCCTTCTGAGAGTAGGGCATCCTAATAAATTCAGATACCACAATGAATACAAATGAATGTCTTTCAGAGGTGCTACATATCTAGAAACTGTTAATAGTATAGAGGCAGTAACACATGAAGATTAAGAATGGATCTGGAATCCATCTGTTGGAGTTCAAGGACTAGCTGCACTACTTTTATCTCTGTAACATTGTCCACATTATTTACATTGTCTTCCATCTCAGTTTTTTCACCTGTAAAATGGAGACAACAATTGAATATACATAGTAAGACTGTCCCAGGAATGAATGAAATAATGTTTCTCTGACATCTGTTGATAAGAATGATGATGTTGATTTGGCATATTTTGATAGATGATGATGGTGCTGATCATAAATATTTTGTATAGATCAAATTTAAAGCCATGAAATTGGATGAGAGCATGAAGGTGGTGATACAGAATAAGAAGGAAAGAAATCTAAAGACTGCTCTAGGGCCACTCCAACTGTAAGATATTGGAGACCTGCAGAAGAAGCAGTAAAGGACACTAAAGTAAAGTAGCCAGTGCAGTAGGAGAAAAATTAGGAGAGTATAGTCATGGAGGCAAGGAGAGGAAAGTATTTCAAGAAGAAACAGGTAATCGATTGAATGAAATGATTCTAATACGGAAAATGAAGACTGAGAATTGATCATTGGATTTTGCAAAGTAGGAATCTTTGGTGACTTTGTCAAGAGCAGTTTTGATGAACACTGTGTCTTTATGCTTACATTTGTATGTAACCTTGGATCACTTATACGCAAGTCAATGGACAAGACAGATATTTGTCAATTATAATATATAATCCAAGTAAGACCAATGAAATGTGCTTGATGTCTGTTAGAGATTTCTAGGGAAGAAATGTACATGCTCTTCTCAGAGAGCAAATGGGAGTCACAGTCTCTGCTACTGGACCTAAGCAATGAAACTAGGGAATGTTGGAATGTATTCTTACAATCTTAAGAAGTCTAATAGGAGAAAAGAGACCCCAAATTCAAACAGCTTCAATACAGACATTTTTATTAAGCCTTGGAAAGCACAAAGACAAAACAAAGACAATCATCAAGGATGAGGGAAACCATTAGCACTTACACAGTGCAGAAAGCTGAATGGAATCTGCTGAGTCATGGCCATGGGGCTAATAATATAGGATTGAGGAAGAAAAAAAAGGTGACTCATCACAAAATCTTGATTGGTGACAGACTGATTCATCACCGTTGCAGGCAGGACTACAGAAGCAGGGAAAAGACCATGATTGGGAATTGAAGATAGAAAAGAGTTATAGGATTGCTTCTGGGCCTTGACTACCTTGCTAAGTGGTGGTACAGTTAGGATGTGACTCCTGACCCTGAAGCCTGTCTCTTAAGACACAAGGTGGCTACTAAACAATACCAAGACCCCAACCTTAATTTAAAGTAAAAAAAGGACATATGCAGGCAAGTTCTTAATTTTTTTGTGGGAGCATAATCTACTATCAACCCTACTCTTCCTGAAGAAAAACTGCTTCTCCCTAGGTTTGTCCTAGAACTTGTCTATGTTAGTGGCAGTGCTGGTTTAATAGTCAGAAAGACTGCAAATGGCATCTGAAATTTATGTCAAGCCTCAAAATGGAGTTAAGGCTCCCACTGCAGACCACAGCCTTGAACAAACTTTAGAATTTAAGTTCTAATACAGAAGAGATAGAAGTAGAAGCTAGGTAGAAACTAATCACCAATAACTGAGGTACAGATTATCAAAATCCAATATACCTCCACTTATCCTGCTAAAACAGCTTGTCTCAAGGTAGTTGTGTGAGCAAATAAATTGCATTTTTACTAAGACACACTGGATTGATTTTTCTGTTACTTATAATAGAAAGATTCCTAACTGATATTGTAATTTATAAGGGCTGACATTACATGAGCTAAACCAGGGGAAAGGCAGTGGTTTCTAGAAGAATAATTTTGGACAGTCAATAAAAATAGCTCCTGCCATAATCCATACATTATATATGACCAAATCTTGCCGTTTTTCATTTCTATTTACTTCCTATTTTAATGATGTTCTAAAGATTTCCAAAAATAATTAATTAATAATGAATTAATTTAGAAACTATTATTCCATACTGAGAGGCCTTGGGAAGATAGTAATAGAATCGAACTGTCTGACTTCCTATCCATTCCACCCTTGAATCTACTTTTCCTGTCTTGACCCAAGCAGCAACTGGTGTTAGTGAGCAGTTGAGTGTAATGTATTGAGTTCTGGAGTAGTCTAGTTAGGGGAGATGTGGGACATCCTAACACGGGACAGTTATGAGCCTGAAAATTAAATTCAAAGACTCTCAAGATGAAGCTCACACTGGATAGAAGCTGGGAAAAGCTTCAGAGTTCTGCGCATCTCAAGGAACTAAGGTTAACATGGCCCAATGTAAAGGTGCTACAACTGACTCACCCTACAAAGCCCAAAGAGTGATACCTGGTAGGCTGAAATTTACTTATTTCTAAAAGCAAGAGAGCATGAAAAGAAAGGGACACAGGAAAGTTCTCTGTGCTGTCTAACTAGAGCCTGTCTGCCAATTAGTTACACAATTCTCAAGGGAGTTAGGAGAAGATGTTTTCCTTTCCATCACTTAGAGAACCACTGACACTCTGATGCAATTACCATTTCTTTTGAGTTGATTCCAACTGATGACGATCCCATGCATGTCAGAGTAAAACTGCTCCACAGGGCTTTCAATGGATGATTTTTTCAGAATTAGATCACAAGACATTTCTTTCAAGGCACTTCTGGTTGGACTTGAATCTCCAGCCTTTCAGCTTTCAGTTAGCAGATAAGTGAATTAACCTTTTGCACCACCTAGGGATTCCACTGACACTTCACGTACTCCAAAATTTGTACCCAAGTCCACATGAGCTCACAAAGAAAAATAACAAAGGAGGAGTCTCAAAGTCTGAAAAAGAAAGATCAAAGCATATAGGCACTCAGTGGAATAGAGCTGCTGGAGAAGATTTGTGACAATTTGGAAAAAGTGTTTTAAGAAGCTAAAGTACAGCATGTGCACATGATCACACACACATATACACACACATGCAGAGACAATCTAAATATATACTTAAATCTAAATCTAAATAGATAATGATAGGGTGTCTGGGAATGTGTTTTTAAAAAGTACTAAATAAGGATTCTTGAAATAAAAGCATATACTTAAGTGAAATCTGATGAGTCTAGGACTAAAAGTACTAAACTACCTCAGTAAAACTCAGAAGTTAGGGATGGTAGCAGGATGGGATTGGGGTGGAGAGGAGATTGGGGAATAAAAGTATGCCCAACTTTTCATCTGGAGGCAAAAAGCAAAAAAGATAAGCAAGTGAAAATATGGTAAAGAACTCAATTTATTGCAATGAATAGAGTGATAAGTAGAATGCCTTGGTGGAAATAAAAAGTTGATATCTTGTTTTTATATAGTAGCAGAGAAATGTGTGACTGAGAATGAGGAGCTGAAGAGAGCTGCTCTAAGTTAAGGGAGGTGGAAAATGGGATAAATAGCAACTTAACAAAACAAAGAAATAAGAACAAATTGTAAAAAATAATGTAAAATGAAAGAAAAATAAAATATATCAGTTAATATACTCCAGGTCAATAAACCATCCATCTATTGTCAGATTTATAGCCTTGGAAACCCTATGAGGCAATTCTACTCTGTCCTATAGGGATGGTGTGAGTTGGAATTGACTCTTTGGCACACAACACAACAACAACAATAACAATAGAATAGATTGTTGCTGTTGTTGGGTGTCATAGAGTCGGTTCTGACTCATAGTGACCCTATGTACAACAGAACAAAACACTGTCTGGTCCTGCACCATCCTATCAGTGTTATGCTTGAACCCATCATTACAGCCACTGAGCCAATCCATCTCATTGAGAGTCTTCCCCTTTTTGCTGACTCTCTACTTTACCAAGCATGACATCCTTCTCTGGGGATTTGTCCCTTCTGACAACATGACCAAAGTACAAGAGACAAAGGCTGGCCATTCTCTCATCTAAGGAGCTTTCTGGCTGTACTTCTTCCAAGACTGATTTGTTTGTTCTTCTAGCAGTAGATTTATTTAATATTTTTCATCAACACCACAATTCACATGAATCATTTCTTCTTTGGTCTTCCTTATTCATTGTCCAGTTTCACATGCATATGAGGCTATTGAAAATATTATGGCTTGGGTCAGACGCACCTTAGTAGTCAAAGATGAATCCAAATAAAATGAAATCCTTGACAACTTCAATCTTTTCTAAATTTATCATGGTGTTTATTGGTCCAGTTGTGAGGATTTTTGTTTTCTTTATGTTGAAGTGTAATCCATATTGAAGGCTGTAGTCTTTAATATTCATCAGTAAGGCTTAAATTCTGCTTCATTATCAGCAAATGTGTTTGTGTAAACTGTATCACAGGTTGTTATTGAGTCTTCCTTCAAACCTGATGGTGCATTCTTCAACATATAGTTCAGCTTCTGTAATTCTCATGAAAAAAAAAAAAAAAGAAACATGAATAACAACAGCAAAATGTTTGAAATTGGGAATAAAAACACAAAAAGCAATGATAAATATTGTGGTTTTCAGTTACCATCGAGTTGGTTCCCGCTCATGGTTAACCCATGCACAACAGAACAAAATGCTGCCTGGTCTTGTGCCATCTTGACAATCATTGGTCTGATCAAGTCCATTACTACAGCCACTGTGTATTTTGAGTGCTTCTCAACTTAAGGAATTCCTCTTTCAGCACTATATTGAACACTATTCTGTTGTGACCCATAGGGTTTACGTTATCTTATTTTTAGAAATAGATTTCCAGGTTTTTCTTCCTTGTCTTTGTCTAGAAGCTCCAACGAAATGTATCCACTACAGGTGACCTTGCTAGTACTTCAAATACATGTGGCATTGCTTCCTGCATCACAGTTACACACAAGCCACCCCAGTACAACAAACAGATAAGTGGTGGATGATAAATATAAAAGAACTATAAGAAAATAGCATACAATGTGCAGCAAATTTGAAAATCTATAGTAAATGAATAAATATAAATGATCAAAATTAATTCAACAAATAGAAAACATCAATACACTAATTACCAATTAGTGTACCAATTTTTAATTTCTAAGAAATTAGAAAGTCGTAAATCAGCAATTCTTAAATTGTAAATTACCAGTACTACATGAGTTCATAGTTCAATTTCATCTATCTTTTCACAGAGAAACAATTCCAATGTGATTTAAACCACTCCAGGCCCCAGCAAAAAATGAAATGCCTCCCAATTCATATTATGAAATTGATACACTCTTAAATATAAAAATCAGATTAAAAAATAATACCAAAAGCTTAATCTCCTCTATGAACATACAAATCAAAAATTTTAATACTGTTAGTAAATAGAGTTTATACACAATTACCATGCATGATTCTCTTCCAGAAAAATCTACCAACACAATCTGTCACATGCCAAATTTGACATATGTGGTAGCATAGTGGCTAAGGCACTTGACTGCTAACCAGAAGGCTGGCAGTTCAAACCCACCAGCCAATCCTTGGAAGGAAGTTTGGGCAATCCTACTTCTGTAGTGATACTGCCTCGGAAAC
>NW_006921919.1:3582609-3584307 GCF_000298275.1 Orycteropus afer afer | reverse complement strand
AAATTCCAAGACAATAAAATTATTGATTTGAACAGTGGGGGTGGGGGGTTGGATATTTTTTTTAACTGAAAATTATGTTGTTTATCTTTAAAAACAAGGAATCTCTAACCAAAGCGAAAAACAAAACAAAATAAAAAGTCATCACTGGAATTAATAAGAATTTCTTTAAAAGATGATTAGGTATATTATAGATACAAAATATCAATTATATGTTTCTATTCCATCAATAAACATTTGTACATAAAAATGAGAAAAATAATGAATATCTTATATAAATATGAGAATAGTTTCATATCTATAATATTTTAAGAATGGAAACCATAAAATGTCATTAAAGGATATAAACCAAGATCTAGACACATGAAAAGATACATTATATCTTTCAATGAAAAGACATATGGAAATGTTAAATATCACAAGAGTATATAGAAACATTTTGCAATTCTAAACACTCAACCCATTTAATTGAAGAAAATGGTTTTAAGAAGAATGATTCTAAAAAAAATAAATGTCTGAGGAAGGTCAAGAAATGTTTGTAAAAGAAAAGTGAGAGGGCACTTGCCTTCACGATTATCAGAATATTGAACTCATTGATATTGATATAGGAATAGACAAACGAAGAATCCATAAATGTATCTTGGTATATTAGAAACTTTATGCATTTCAAAGTTGGTATTTAAGTGGTAAAAGAATAGCTTATTTAATAAACTATACTGGCACATAGGACCATCCATGTAGAATTAAAATAAAAATAGATACCTATCTTAAACCAAACTAAAAAAATGAACTCTAGATAGATTTTTAAAAAGCAAACTTAGATGTAAAGAAAAAGAAATTTTAAAAAAAATTAAAGAAAATTAAGATGCTCCACATATAGACATGGGGTAGAGAAAACAATAAAGGCAGAAAAAAACAGAATTTACAAAAGAAAGGAAATTTATACTAGACTATATAAAAATCACAAAACTTTTATATCAAAAGGTAATATAATAAACAAAAGATAAACAGTAGGTTAAAAAAAATTGCCAACCATAATTTCTTTTTAAAATACATGATAATATATAAGAAGTTCTTACAAACTGACAATAAAATGACCAGCAAAAATTTTTAAAGAAAAATGAGTAAAACATATATATAGGCAATTATAGAAGAGCAAATCCATATAGATAATAAATACTTCAGAAAAATCCTCACTCTAACTCACTAGCAGTTAAGAAAACGTAAACTGAACTAGGAAGGAGATGTCACTTTATAATGCTCAGCTTGGTAAAAATTAAACAAAACACCCATTTCTGATGACATTAAGTCAAGTGACCACTATTCTACGTTGCTGAAGGAAGTATTCATTATTACAATATTTTTGGAAAGAAGTCTACTAAATTCAAATTAAAAATACTTCTAGTTTTGACCTGCAATTCTACTGTTGCATTATATCACAGACGATAGAAAAGTGCAGGTGAATATGGATGTGTATACAAGGATGTTTCTTATACCATCATTTATAGTGGCAAAAAATAAAAGAAAAAATAATTTTCTGTCAAAGGGAATAATTAAATAAGTTATAGTAATAAACTCTATGGACTATTATTCAACCATTTTTAAAAAGACTTAATTAGGCTTATACCAGATTCTAGGAGCTCTGGTGGCATAGTGCCTAAGACACTTGACTGCTAACCAGAAGGCTGGCAGTTCAAACCC
>NW_006921919.1:3566295-3566782 GCF_000298275.1 Orycteropus afer afer | reverse complement strand
GTATTTATTTGCAAGACCACAGCTCAACCTCAGGAAAGATTCTTATTAGGGCATTGCAACTTTCCACCAATCTCAGGCACACTCAAAGACCCTGCCTCTGCGGCCCCACAGTGCCAAAGAACGGCTACAAGGCAAAATTCCCAGGACAGCACTCAGCTGCATTTTCTTTGCTCTCCATGCTCCATCTGCCCACAGTGCTGACGCAATCTCACCAGACTGCTAATGGCTGGCTCTGGAATTTGTCTGTGATACTGCCCACCTGCGGCACCAAAGATGCATGCAATTTCAGCTATGTTGGAGTGGGGGGAGTACCTGCTAGTGACCTGCAGTCCCGATATCCATGGCAAAGGAAAGCACGATGTCTCCCAGTCTGACCCAAGTCCACTCTGTGACCCCCTGGGAGGGGAGGGAGCTAGCCTTTGTGGTGCAACAGTGAGTTCTCCTCCTGAATCTCACTGGTGGTGCCCGTGCCTGCCTGCACCCAGAT
>NW_006921919.1:3554421-3563500 GCF_000298275.1 Orycteropus afer afer | reverse complement strand
TGCTTCTTGTATAATAACTTAAAGTACCAAAGATACTTGATGAAACAGTACTACCAAACAATCAAAATTGATTTTTTTCAAATAGAATGAATGTAGTTTTAAAACCACAAATGCTGAGATCATAAATGGGCTAAAATATTTATTATATCTAAGCAAGACCAATGACTTACTCATTGCAAATACCTTTTTTTCATCAATAGAATAGGGGGCTATATATATGGACTTTGCCAGAAGGTATACATGGGAATCAGACCAACTACATCTGTGGAAAGAGAAGATAGAGAAGCTCAGTATCTTCAGCCAAAACAAGGCCAGGAGCTGGCTGTGGAACAGACCATCAATTGCTCATATGCAAGTTCAAGTTGAAGCTGAAGGCAACTAAAACAAATCCACATGAGGCAAAATATGACATTGATTATCCAGGGAGTTCTGGTAGCATAGCGCCTAAGACATTTGACCACATGGGCCAAAATATGACCTGGATTATATCCCATTTGAATTTAGAGACCACCTAAAGAATAGCTTTGATGCATTGAACACCAATGACTGAAAACCCAGATGAATTTTGGGATGACCAAGAATATCATACATAAAGAAAACAAAAGGTCATTCAAAAGACAGGAAAGGAAATAAAGACCAAAATGGATATCAGAAGAGACTCTGAAACTTGCTCTTGAATGGAGAGTAGCTGAAGCAAATGGAAGAAATGACAAGATAAAAGAGTTAAATGGTAGATTTCAAAGAGCATATCAAGAAGACAAAAATCAATTATTATAATGAAATGTGCAAAGGCCTGGAGTTAGAAAATCAAAAGGGAAGAAAACACTCAGCATTTCTTAAGTTGAAAGAAGTGGAGAAAAAAATTCAAGCCTCAAGTTGTAATATTGAAAGATTCCATGGGCAAAATACTGAATGATGCAGGAAATATCAAAAGAATATGAAAGGAATACACAGAGTCATTGCACCAAAATGAATTGGTTGGTGTTCATCCATTTCAGGAGATGGCATATGATCAAGAACCAATGGTAAGCAAGGAAGAAGTCAAAGCTACATGTAAGGAACTGGGGGAAAGCAAGACTCCAGGAATTGATGGAATATCCATTGAGATGTTTCAACAAACAGATGCTACACTGGAGACACTCACTCAATTATACCAAGAGATTTGGAAGACAGCTACCTGGCCAATTGACTGGAAGAGATCCATTTTTGTACCCATTCCAAAGAAGGGTGATCCCACAGAATGTGGAAATTATTGAACAATATCATTAATATCACACACAAGTAAAATCTTACGGAAGATAATTTATAAATGGTTGCAGCAATATATTGACAGGGAACTTCCCAGAAATGCAAGCTGGATTTAGTAGAGGACATAGAATAAGGGATATAATTGGAGATGTCAGATGGATCTTGGCTGAAAGCAGAGACTACCAGAAAGATGTTTACTTGTGTGTTATTGACTTGGCAAAAGCATTCAATTGTGTGGATCATATGAAATTATGGACAATATCGAGAAGAATGGGAATCCCAGAACACTTAATTGTGCTCATGAGAAACCTGTACATATGCCAGGAAGCTGTCATTCTAACAGAACAAGGGAATATTGCATGGTTTAAAATCAGGAAAGGAGTATGTCAGGGTTGTATCCTTTCATTATCCTTATCCAATCTCTATGCTGAACAAATAATCCGAGAAGCTGGAGTATATGAAGAACATGGCACCAAGTTCAGAGGAAAGGTTATTAACAGCCTGCTATTTGCAGATGACACAAACTTCCTTGCTGAAAGTGAAGATGACTGGAAGCACTTACTGATGAATATTAAAGACTACAGTCTGAAGTATGGATTACACCTCAACATAAAATGAAAATCCTCTTAAGTGCACCAAAAAGTAGCATCACAATAAATAGAGAAAAGATTGGAGTTGTCAAAGATTTCATATTGCTTGGTTCCACAATCAACACCCATGGAAGCAGCAGTCAAGAAATCAGATGATGTATTGCACTGGGCAAATATGTTGCAAAAGACCTCTTTAAAGGGCTCCAGAGCAAAGATATCTCTTTGAAGACAAAGATGCACCTAAACCAAACCATGGTATTTTTAATCACCTCATATGCATGTGAAAGCTGGACAATGAACAAGGAAGAAACAAGAAGAGTTGATGCTTTTGAGTTGTGGTGTTGGCAAAGAACTGAAAGTATCATGGACTACCAGGAGAGAGAGAAAATCTGTCCTGGAAGAAGTACAGCCAGAACGCTTCTTGGAAGTGAGAACAGCCAGACTTTGTCTTACCTACTTTGGTCATGTTGTCAGAAGGGACCATTCCCTGGAGAAGGACATTATGCTTGGTAAAGTGGAGGGTTAGTGAAAAGGGGGAAGACCCTCAACAAGATGAATTGACACAGTGGTTGCAATGATGAACTCAGGTATAGGAAGGATTATGAGGTTGGCACAGGACCAGGAAATGTTTTGTTCTGTTGTACATAGGGTCACTGTGAGTTGGAGGCAACTTGACAGCACCTAACAACAAAAACAAGAGCATTATTAATACTATCATCAGAATATCTAAATTTTTTTCTCCTTCTCATAAAAAATTAGTTTCAAATAATATGCTCTTTAAATTCTCTTGTATTTAATTGCTTATTTTACCAAAAATTTTAATATGAAAAATTTCAAATATTTATGATATAGAATATTACTCATTACCTTGATTCTACCATTAACATATTAATTTATTATATATTTATCCATATTGGTCCCTCTATTCATCCATTAACCCATCTTGGGTTTGTTTTGAGTTTTTTTATGCATTTCAAAATAAATTGAAACATCAATCCACTTTCCTAAAGTACATCAGTAAACATTAGTTATTTATTATTGACATGGACAACAAGTGAACATTTTTCTCCATTGCATGAAACAGAACAAAGATTGCCCAGTCCTACACTATCTTCACAATCATCAATGTGTTTGAGCCAATGTTGCAGCCACTGTGTCAATTCATTGCATTGAGGACTGGTTTTTCCTGATGACATGCCCAAAGTAAGCAACATGAAGTCCTAACATCCTTGCTTCCAAGGAGCATTCTGACTGTTGATCCAAAACTGATATAGTCATTTTTCTGGAAGTCCAACCAACTGGTCTTTGCCAGCACCATCATTCAAATGCATCTATTCTCCTTCCATTTTCCTTTTTCAGTGTCCAGCTTTTGCATGTATATGAGGCAATTGAAAAGACCCTGGTGTGAGTCAGGCACACCTTTGTCATCAACGTGACATCTTTGCTTTCTAACACCTTAAAGAGGTCTTTTGCAGCAGATTTTCTCAACGCAATATGCTGTCATTTTATTTCTTGACTGTTGCTTCCATGGGCATTGACTGGGATGGACAGGATTGTATAGATGCTTCCTTTGTTGTTGAAACTTTTCATAATTTCTTCTTTTCTTCTGCTCATTTTCCCCTAAGCTGGTCCTCCACCCTCCACTCCTCCACTACTCTCTTCCCGTAACTAATGGAAAAAGCCAGCCAGGTATGCATTCTTTCACATTTCTTTCCATTTTCATACATTGCATGTAAAAGGTGTCCTTCATTCCTTCTTTACTAAAATTGCATCATATTCTTTTAATTCACTCTGTGAATGGCAATATTCATTTGTTAACTTTTCTAGTTGGTTAGTTGGTTGCCTTTTTTTCTTACTTTGTAGGCTCATTGTAGATATTGACACTTTGATTTGTGTGTCACAAATATTCATTCCCAGTTATCATTTGTATGTTGACCAATTTTACGGTTTTACAGTATTTTTCCCATGATTTTTTGTATAATCAATTATGAGTATCTTATAGCTTCTGTTTTTCCAGTCTTGTTGTAAATCATCTCTCATAATCCATATGTATATTCTATATTTTCTTCTGAAATTTATTCTTTGTTTTTGTGGATAAGTTTGAAGTATAAATCCAATTAATTTCTGATTTAATTCTTTAAACTCTATTTTGATTACCTGAAATCTCATTTCTTGTTTGTTTATTGTGTATCATGCCACTCAGGCTGCCACAGTCAATGTCTTCAGTTATTGTTCAAGAAAGTGATTCTCCCTCCTGCATAATAGTAATTTGCCTCATTCCCTTTACTAGGACATAAGCCTCTTGAGGAAGATGCTTGTCGTTTACCTTTATGTCTTTATACTGGGCCTTGGTCTGTTTGTTCTCAGATCCATTTGTCATCTTTCTGGTCTGCTCTGAGTCTGGAAGAAGCTGGGCTAAGGGGGGCTGATCCCTGATGGGTGCATTTCCACTGCTCCCTCTGCAACTGCTTCCAGCTGGGTTCAATTATTAGGAGACACCAGTTGGAGTTTCAAAGGTGGGAGGAAGGGAGAAGCCAAGGCATTCCTCCTCCTTCTCTGAGTCAGCCAGCATCTTTGTCAACAGCTGACTCGCCTCTACGATTCCAGTTCCAGCTCTAAATAGCCCTGCTCAAATTCCAGGTTCTATCCATAACCCTGGCCCCCAAGCTTCTATGCATTAACTTTCTCCCTTTGTACCACCACGTTGCTTCCTCATGTTGCTAATCTCCAGTTAGCCTCATGGCCTCCTTTTTGGCTGCTCAGCCTTTCCATTATCTATTTAAACCAGTTAATTCCTGCTTTGAGTTTCCTACATTTTCTTGGTTGGGCCCTGACTGATCCATTCTCCAGTAGTATTTAGCTTTGTGCCTTGATTGTAGTAAAAGCACAATATATAATTTTCTAAGCAATGGCTATGATGTCCTTCCACACTTTAGCATAATTACTGGAACTTCACACTCTTATCTATTCAGTATCATACCAAGTATAACTGACCTAACATTTCTGAGTATCGTGTAACTCAACTTCCAAAAACACAACATTCAGTTTCCCCATCACCAACATGATGCAAATACCTTTATTCCTAGATTCTGTGGACTCTGGATATAGTTCACAACTTTTCTACTTTCCATTCAACAATATCTTTTCACCTACATTTACAGTAAATGAATAGATTTTCAAAATCTCTCTTCATTGGGCCTCCATGCTCTCTACTTTCCAAACTGATCTGCAGACTTTTATTAACTGACTTAGTAAATGTTTATTGAATCCCCAATACCTTCTGAGCACTAGACAGAGCAGACACTGCAAGAGTTACCAAGATATAGAAGGAGTCTCTAACCTACAATACATTCAAACCTCACTTGTGATAGACCATTTTGTTTTGTTTTGTTTTTTGTCCTTAAGAGAGTTTGGAAACTAAATATTCCCTAGTCAAGCCTCCAAATAAAGACACAACTGACCAACATTTTGATTTTGGCCTTGTAAGACCCTGCACAGAGGATGTAGCTAAAGTATCCCAGACTCCTGACACACAGAAACTGTGAGAAATGTTGTTTCATTTCTTCTTTCAAGCTGCTAAAATTTGTTCTGATTTGTTGCACAGCATTAGAAAACAAACAAAAAACAATTTGGTAAAAGCAATTAGAGGTTTATAATTAGGACACTCTGGAAAAGATCTAACCCAGGCTGTATGCTCAGAGATGATTTCCTGAAGGCAGAAGTAACCCTGCATCCTAAAGTCTCTGTCTGGAGTAGCCAGGCTACAGGAGTGGGGAGCAAGAAGAGGAGAGAGACAGAGGTATTCTAGGTAGAAGATCCTAGAAGTGTGTGCATGTGCACACGGGTATGTATACATGAGAGCTTAAAGGAAAGAGAGATTGAAACTTTTTACTCAAAAACTGGACCATGAGCACTTCCTCTTTAGATCTCCAGCAACTTGCTAGTTTCCACTGGGTCTAAACCATCCTTAAACCATTTTAGAAAACTTCTGATCAAAATAAATATCCTGATAATTCATTTTAATCATTTGGTAGTATGGTTTCACTAGGTATGCTTCATCCTGCGGTTCTTCTCCATCCAGCCACTCTCCTCTCATTCTATAATACAGCCAACAACCTTCACTGGTGGTAGGAAAGACCTGTTTTCTCACGTTCAAAGTCCTGTCACAGAAAATTTGCCAGCAATATGCCAGGCACAGAGAACAACTTCTTTGACTCACAATAAGTTTTCCCATCTGTTTCACATAACAGCAGCTTCATCATCTCCACAATGTTGTCCTAACATCCTTCCTCTCCTGTCAACAGCTCTCTACCCAGATTCCAACAGGTCCATCCCCAACAGTGCATTTAAATAATAACTGTACATCCTTCTACTCATAGTATCCCTGGCTAGCTGTCCCTTCCTTGGATTCCTGAGGGCCAGGATAACGTCTAGTCTATGGTCTGTTTTGTTTCAGTTTCTAGTATTATATCACAAACACCTTCTGAATGGCTGCTTTATTTTTTTTGTAAGCAAGGCTCAATGGCAGACTGAGTAGTACAAAACAGAAAACAAAACTTTGTTGCCACCGTTTGGATTCTCTTTTCACATAGGACATTGTGGTATTTGGATGTATAGAAAATGGGCTACAAATTTTTTTGGCTTTTTTTTTTTTACCAATAAGGTATATGATTTTATAACAAAAAAAATTACTAGCTAAACTTTTTTAAGTGCAGATTATGCACCACACATTGTGTACAGAATTCTGCACTCCCTAGGACTAATGGACCATGCGAACCCCAGACTCCATGGCCTTGAGACCAGAAGAACCAGAAGGTGCCTGGCTACCACAGTTGACCTCGCTGAAAATGATCACACTAAGAGGTTCCAGTTAGAGTGGGAGAAAATGTGCAACAAAATTCAAAATCATAAAAAAGAAGACCAGGTTTACTGATCTGAAAGAGACTGGTGGAACCTTTGAGACTATGGTCTTTAGGGTGTCAAGCCTAGTCACTATTCAGGCTGGAAACTGAACTCACCCCCATGGCTTAACTTTTAGCCAAATGATTGCTCTGTAAGGTGAACAATAACAGCAGGAAAGTATGCAGTCATTAGAACAACCAACCATACAAGATCAAGAGGGCAGCATTTGACCAGGGAGAAAGCTCAGAACACAGGAATAAGAAAGAAATATGAAGGGAAATGGGAAAACACGGGGAGGAAGTGAAAAGGATACTGTTACATTGCAGAAATTGTGATCAATGGTAAGAAACAAAGTTTATATGAATTGCTGAATGGAAATCCAATTTGTTCTGTAAAACTGTCACTTAAATCACAATAAAAATAAATAATGATCATAATAAAAGATCTGCATGGATTACCTCACCTCATCCTTACAGCAAATCTATGGACATGTGTAGTTATATATTCTCCATTATACAGATAAGAAAACTAAAGCTTACAGAGATGAAATAAGTAGAGAAGCAGGGATACAAACCACAGAAGTCTATGCCTAGGGACTATGTTATTTCTTTCTTTATTTATTTTTTTTCTAATTTTTAGATTCCCATTTGACAATTTCTTTACAAATTGCTCAGTAACATTAGTTACATTTTTCACAATATGTCAATATTTAGAATCCATGTTCTTAATCACTATAGTATATTGTCTCCTCAGGTCTCAACCTGGTCATTCCTCCATCCAGAAAGTTTGTTTACATCACTGTAATTAAATAACATTGAGTCTGGGAGGCAGTCTCCTTCTCAGGTGATTTCACATTGTAACACAAAGCTCTGGTCTGAATAGAGACAGCATGGATTTCAATCATGGTTCTGCCATTTACCAACTTTGTAACCTTAACTCCCCAGGTTCAATGACCTCACCTGTAAAATGGGGATAACAATAACTATCTCATAAGGTAGCTGTGAGAATTAAATGAGATAATGCATGTAAAGGGTTTATCCCAGGGATTAGCCACTGGATGGCAGTGGATGTGGGTTTTTTGGTTGTAAGCATTCAATAAATATATTATTACTATGATTCTGATTATCAAGGGAGCTGAAACAGATGTATACATACTTAGAAAAATGCACTTCCTACAAGATTTTCTGCTTGTTAGTTGACAGCTCTGACTCACAATCATCATATGTATAACAGAACAAAATACTGCCCAGTCCTGACCATCGTCATGATTGTTGGTATGATTTAGTCCATAGTTGCAGCTATTGTGTCAATCTGTCTCACTGAGGGTTTCCTTCATTCTCACTGACCCTCTATTTTACCAAACATGGTGTCATTTTCTAGCAATTGATCATTCCTGATCAATCAAGGTATAATCTGAAGTCACCATCTTCACTGGTATGGAACATTCTGGTTGTATTTCCTCTGAGATATTTTTTCCTTGTTCTGGCACTCAACAGCATATACAACATTCCTCACCAAAACTATGGTTCAAATGCATCAATTCTTCCTCCCTTTCACTTTCTCATTATGATTTTTGCATGCATCTGAAGCAATCAGAAACATCATAACTTAGGTCAGGGGTAACTTACTCATCAAAACGACATCTTTGCTTTCTAAAACTTTAAAGAGACCTTTTACAGCAGATTTGCCCAATGCAATATATCATTTGATTTCTTAACTGCTGCTTCCTGGACATTGATTGTTGATCCAAGTAGAATAAATCATTGGCAACTTCAATTTCTTCTCTTTTCCTACAATTAAAAGAGCAAAATTCTTCCTGAGTCAAGCATTCCTTTCCAGGCATTAGGATGACAAATGTCAGATATATTGAAAATTAAAATGTTTCTTTGGATCATCATCTCAGAAGTTTGAAGCTAGTTTGTGATTATTATTACTTTTGTGATTCTTAACAACAAACTTTAAATGATTCCAAAACCCACAACAACTTGACAGTAAAGAAAGAAGCTCAGAGCAGCCAAGTCCATCAGAGTATAAGGAATAAGTTCAGGGCAGGGCCTGAATGGGCTCCATCTTTTCAGATAAACACTGGAAATGGTGTAATTCATGCTAGAAATTGATTTACTGAAAGACACAGATGAGAAGAGAAAATTTTGGTATTTTTTAATCTTCTCAATATGGTCTCCTTGATATTGAATGGGAAATGTCTGGACTGGAAGCCAAGAGATATGGCCTCCAACACAAGCTCTGCCTGAACTAGCAGTGTGGCCTTGGCAAGCCACACTGTCTCACTGGCCTGAGTGTCCTTATCTATACAAATGAAAGAAATCTTTCTCCAGACT
>NW_006921919.1:3552146-3552646 GCF_000298275.1 Orycteropus afer afer | reverse complement strand
ATGGATCTCTTCCAGTCAGTTGGCCAAGTAGCTCTCTTCCAAATCTCTTGGTATAACTGAGTGAGTGCCTCCAGTGAGGCATCTGTTTGTTGAAATATCTCAATGGGTATTCCATCAATTCCTGGAGCCTTGTTCTTCACCAATTCCTTCATTGCAGCGTCAACTTCCTCCTTCATTACCATTGCTTCTAATCATATGCCACCTCCTGAAATGGATGAAGATCGACCAATTCTTTTTGCTACAGTGATTCTGTAATTCCTTCTATCTTCTTTTGATGTTCCCTGCATCATTCAATGTTTTTCCCTAAGAATCTTTCAATATTGCAACTCCAGGCTTAAATTTTTTCTTCAATTCTTTCAGCTTGAGAAATGCCAAGCCTGTTCTTCCTTTTTGGTTTTCTAACTCCAGGTCTTTGCACATTTAATTATAGTAATTGGCTTTGTATTCTCAAGGTGCTCATTGAAATCTTCTGTTCAGCTCTTTTATCTTGTCATTTTTTC
>NW_006921919.1:3547591-3549801 GCF_000298275.1 Orycteropus afer afer | reverse complement strand
TCCATTTGCTGACAAACCTCACTACTACCAGGAAAAAAGAGCTACGAGTGGAGCACAGCCTTTGGACCTGGGATCCCTGTGCTGAAAAGCTCCTAAACCCAGTGGAAGACTGATGCCAAGACATATGGATATCTCTAAGGAACCAAGAAGCAGAAGCTGAATAGGCAAGGACCTTCCTCCAGAGCTAATAGAGAAAAAAAATGTGTTCTCTTAGAGCAATATTCTCCCAAGTCTGGTGCTCTGACTTCACACTTCTAACCTCCTGTGAGAAAATAAATTTCTGTTAAAATCAATCATTTCTGATATTTCTGTTATAGCAGCACTAGATAACCAAGAAATCAGCTTTAAATTATATAACTGCATTACATAGACATGTAGGAGCAGTAGTGGTTCAGTAATAGAATTCTCACTTGAAAAGACCCAGCTGGTTCAATTCCTCATGTGCAGACACCATCCATCTATCAGTGAAGGCTTGCCTGTTGATCCGTTGTTGAACAAGTTTCAGTGAAACTTCCAGACTAAGACAGGCTATGAAGAAAGGCCTGGTAACCTACTTCTGAAAATCACCCGGTAAAAACGCTATGGATCACAATGGTCTGAATTGCAACCAATCACAGGGATGACACAGGATTGGGCAGAGTTTCATTTTTGTTATGCATGGGGTCACCATGGTTCAAGACCAACTCAACAGCAGCTAATAACCATAACACATAAAAGTGTACATATCACGTAAAAACATTGGTTTAAGAAAAGACATCTTGATGGCCACAAGCCAGAGGAAAATAGACTGTGCTTTAACAGCTGTAGTCAATACAAAAATTAAGTCACAAAGCAAGAGTATTCAGACATTTTCCTATGCATCAAAACAGGACTTTCAGTATTACCATTTTTAAAATCATGACTTTTTCTCAAAACGTACATGTTTAATGATCATGTGAAAAAATTAAGCACAATTTTTGCACAACATACAAATCCTACCTATGAATTACTTCCAAGTATTCAAATTAAATTGTAATTTATAACAACCAAAGTATCCAATAGTATATATATATATATACTCACTGCCATTGAGTAGATCCCAACTCATAGCGACCACTCCTTGGGTTTCTGAGACAGTATCTCTATGGAAGTAGATTGTCCAGTCTTACTTCCAAGGAGTGGCTGGTGGATTTAAACTGCCAGCCTTCTGGTTAGGAGCTCTAGTAGCATGTGCCTAAGGCACTTGACTGCTAACCAGAGGGCTGGCGGTTCAAACCCACCAGCCACTCCTCGGAAGGAAGGTTGGGCAATCCTACTTCTGTAGTGATACTGCCTCGGAAACCCAAGGAGTGGTCGCTATGAGTTAGGGCTGACTCCACAGCACATAACGACAACAACAACATGCCACCAGAACTCCTAGTGCGTGTGTGTGTGTGTGTGTGTGTATAGGAGCTCTGGTAGCATATATTTCCCTAAGTCTTTGTTGTTGTTGTTAGCTGCCATGCTGTAGCAGAGTCTGTCCTGTCTTCTGAAGATCCTCAAGGTGGATTTGAACTGCCAGTGTTTTGGTTAACCATTTGTGCCACCCAGAGACTCCTAAGTCTTTGTGCAGAGTAATATGTTCCACCAAGGGGTAAGTTGTTAACCTTTGTTACAACAGCTTCTTGTTGTTATTGTTAGTTGCCCTCAAGTGGATTCTGTCTCATGGTGACCTTGGACATTAATTTCAAAATTGATGAATGGCATTTCCCTTGACAATTCAAGTGAATTTTCCTGGTGTCCTTCAAAAATCTGACTGACTTCTGCCTTATGAATCAAGGTTGTTTTGTTGTTGTTGTTTTTGTTATATTTTTGGTATTTCTTTTTTGTCTTGTTCTACTTTTGATTTTGGTTTTCCCTCTCTGAGAAACTCTTCATAATAAATGTATTAATTTGTGGCCATATTTTGTAAGTGCATTACTCTAATCACTTTCCACTTCCTGTCAGAATGTTATCTTATCCAGGATCCATAATGCATTGCAAATATCCAATTCAATCCTTGTCCCTTTGAAATCAAACTGCCTGGAAACATCTTTCTGTCCTCTCTGCATTCCTCAGGAGACATAAATTGAACTGCTAAACACTTCCCTGGTGGTACAGTGATTAACGTGCTTGGCTGCTGACCAAAAGTTTTCCAGTTCAAACCTACCAAATGCTCTGCAGAAGGAAGATGTGAGCATTTGCTTCTATAA
>NW_006921919.1:3545553-3546746 GCF_000298275.1 Orycteropus afer afer | reverse complement strand
TGATGTTTTGAGTGTTTCTAGGGCAACAACTAATCTCTTCTAGCAGTAATCAAGTCGGTTAGAAAATAAGGAGATGAGAACATTGAAACCCTTATAAATTAAAGGAAACAAGATATTTAGAGATTATGGTCACTGGAGAGATGCAGTCAAACACACACTAATGATACAAAGCAGCATGCTGTTTAAGTAATGACATAGTTACTGAGAAAAGCGTAAATCAAGAAAATTTCACTTGATTAATAGATGGCTTTTGCTTTGGCAGTTTGGGTTTTGTTTTGTTTTGAATGTTACTGATTTTCCTCAATATAGTTTATCTGCTGATCTGCAGAGAGGTTTGGAGCCCTGATACCAATAGAAATAAAGCTAAGTGCAGAGCTGTAAAACGCTTAAGTAGATGCAGAGGAGAACAAAGGAGACTGTTTATTTGCCATTCTTTTTTCTAAGTTTTCTATGATTCTACCATTTTTTGGGGTAATTACCCTTCCTCTCCATTATTTATTCTACATTACTAATAAATCTGGGTCTTCTTTATTGAAAGTCAAAATCTAAATTGTTGTTTTTGTTAGGTGCCACCAAATCGGTTCTAACTCATGGTGACCCTGTGTACAACGGAACACTGTCCTGTCACACACCATCTTCACAATCCTTGCTATGCATGAGCCCATTGTTGCAGCCACTTTGTCAATCCATCTTGTTAAAGGCATTTCCTTTTTTTGCTCACCCTCCACTTTACCAAGCATAGTCTCCTACTCCAGGGAATGGTCCCTTCTGATAAGCTGACCAAATTAGGTAAAATGAAGTATGGCCATTCTTGCTTCCATTCCAGCTACACTTTTTCTAGGACAGATTTTTCCTTCTTCTGGCAGTCCATGGTATTTTCAATATTCTTCACAAACACCTCAACTCAAAATCATCAACTCTACTTTGGTCTTCCTTATCCATTGTCCAGCTTTCACATGCACATGAGGTAATTGAATATACCATGGCTTGGGTTAGGTGCACCTTAGTCTTTAAAGAGACATTTTTGCTCTTTAGCACTTTAAAGAGGTCTTTTGTGGCAGATTTGCCCCATGCAATACAACTGACATCTTGACTGCTGCTTCCATTAGTGTTGATTGTGGACCCAAGTAATACAAAATCTTTGACAACTTCATTTTTTTCTCCATTTATCATGATGCTGTTTATTTGTCTAG
>NW_006921919.1:3538252-3543972 GCF_000298275.1 Orycteropus afer afer | reverse complement strand
CCCTCCTTGGGTTTCTGAGGCAGTATCACTACAAAAATAGGATTGCCCAACCTTCCTTCCAAGAAGTGGCTGGTGGGTTTGAACTATCGGTCTTCTGGTTAGCAGTCAAGTGCCTTAGGCACTATGCTACCGGAGCTCCTAATATCACATAAATAGCATAATCAGTCAATCTTCTGATTAGTAGTCTTCATGGATAGGAAACATATTTGTTTGTTTTTGTTTGTTTGGGTGAGAAGGAGCTGGATGGTAAAGACAATACAGTTCTAAGTATCCAAGATATTCAATTCTGTAGCAGCAGAAGTTAGAAAAAGATGTTCTTTGACAAATTAAGGAAATTTGCATTTTTTAGAGTGTTTATTACAGCAAACTCTAGGTAAAATATTAGTTAATCTCTCCATATACACCAATCCCCAAGTTTCATCCCTCCTCTGATTTGTGGATATAGCTTTATTGATTCCATAATTTGACATCCTGCAAATTAATTTATCTTATAAGTAATTTTATGGGAGCTCTGGTGGTGTAGTGCCTAAGGCATGTGACTGCTACTCAGAATGCTGGCGGTTCAAACCCACCAGCCACTCCCCAGAAGGAAGGTTGGGCAATCTACTTCCATACAGATACTGCCTCAGAAACCCAAGGAGGTGTCACTATGAGTCGGATCCCAATTGACCGCTGTGCGTGCATGTGTGGGTGTATAAGTAATTTTATAGGTAAAAAAAGCTTATTGACATTATTAGTCGTTTAGTGTTATTCTGTTTAAGATTAAAAATACATACCAAAAGACAATAAATAGTCGAATGGAAATAAGTCCACTATTATGAAAAGTCAAGGAAAGATTTACAAATGAAAAGGAACTTTTTTTGTTCGTTACCCAGGATAGGAGGGATAGAGGGGAATACTGCTAGCTAGGTAAGAGACATGTAATGATAGAGGTGAAAGGAAAGACAATATACAAAAAGTAAGTGACCAGCACAATATTACTAACGAAAAGGAAGACACAGAAGGTTGCATAAGAGGTACAAAATGAAAAATACGAGGAAAAGGTAACCACAGGGAGGAAGTGAGAAGAGAGTTGTTACATTGTGGGGATTTTAATTAATGTCACTAAACAAGATGTGTATGAATTATTGAATAGAAAATAAATTTGCTCTGTAAACTTTCAACCAAATCCCAATAAAAAGTTAAAAAAAAAAAAAAAAGCAGTCATAAACTCCCAGTGGATAACTGAAAGTGTTAATACTGTTGGCACATTTTTATATGTCAACTTGGTTAGGCTATAGTTCCCAGCTGTATGACCAACAACTAGTCTTTTTCCTATTATAGTTACATGTGGTTGAATCAATTGGCACTAAAGCAGATTACTTTTCATAATGTAATGTATCGATCAATCAGTTGAAAAAGGAGTTTCCCTAGTCTTTGTTCTGCCTCCAGACTATAGATAGGCACGGAGACACAGACACAGGGAAGACAGGTACCCTGTGGGGATCATCTACAGGCCAAGAAACATCAAGGAAACAACAAGAAAAGAATGATCAAGATTAGAGACCCTGATTTGGACTTTTAACCTCTGGAACTGAGAGAAAATAAATTTGTGTTTTTTAGAGCCACCCACTCATGGTATTTGTGTTAAAGCAGTACTAGGTAACTAACACACACATAAATCTATTAAAATTTTCTCCATCTACATTGTTATAGGAAAAACAAGGTAGTTTCATTTATTTTAGTTTCATGTTTGGGCAAAGCATGGTGCTGGCAAAGACATCTTCTCTTATTTTTTTCTGGTGAAAAATATGCCTTAAGTCTCTTGCATAATGAATGCTTGAGAGCCTGGATAGCGGTGTTCAGTTTAGAAGAGATTACGTGAGTCTCTTCTATGTTTAAACATGGAAAGGGTTCACAGTGAGGTGAGAGATCTTAAACTTTTCTTTTTTCCTGGGTTTGGCTCTCACTTTATATCCCTGAGGAAATGAGCTGTTAGGGGATGTGCTGCCACAACAGAATTCTGAAAGAAGATACCTTAAAACCACCAAAGTAAACCTTCCTCTGTGGATAATTTTGCAAGCTGATTATAGCACATTTCATCACTGACCAACAGAACAGAAATAACTAAAGCTGAAATCTCATTCCAGAAACATTTCTGACCAAACAGTTTTCACGAGCCTCAGCTACGTGGTTTCATATTTAATCACTTCAGCATTTTGCTGGTTAAACAACTCAGATATGAAATATGAATCCCAGAGAGTGTTGTTTCACTCTTAACAGCTGGAAAACTGGTAATTCTCATTTCCTTGCTGCTTGTTACAGACTCAAAAGGATCTTTCCAAATCCCCACTATTCATTCTGTTCCAAAAGTAAACAATTAATTGTCTTGTACAGTGGTTTTTCAGAAATGTCAAATAGTTGCCCTCGTATCTCTTTGTAAATGTTGTCTCATTTTAGATAACTTGTTTAAACAAATAACCTAAGTTCAGAACCAAGTTTATGGCAACAGATTCAGACTCACGCCCTACTGAGCACTGGTATCTATATTCCACATTACATATAAGAATAGTGTTTTCTAGGCCAGGACAGACAAGACTTCCAGATCAGTAAACTCTTGCCTCTTCCTTGATTCAAATCATCACCATTATTTACAATTTATCTCTAAGCTAGCTTTTATTTTATTAATCTTTTTATAAATCAAATACATTTTTAAAATTATAGATATTATAACACAACTATTAAATCTCTTTAATGTGTTAAAGTCCTATTCTGTAGAAGTTACAAATGGCGAAATCCTTTTCCTTAGAGCAGACAAGAGACCAGAAACATTGCTGTTTTCCTGTTGATGGTGATGTTCATGAACTTGATCAATGTGTACTCATGAGGGATTCATTAGGATAGGATACAAGCCAGTAGGTGTGAATTTGGCTGTGAGCATCACTTTTTACCATCTGTGAGGGCAGTAGCCAAACATCAGATATTATTGCTGAATTCTCTCCACAGAGAACTGCAGTTGATCACCAAAACCAAAACCAAATCGATTGCCATGGAGTCAATTGCAATGTATTGAGACCCTATAGACAGTGTAGAACAGCTCATACAGTTTTCCAAGGCTGTGAATATTTACAGACATAGACTGCCATATCATTCACCCACAGATCAACTTGTGGATTCAAGCTGTCAACCTTTCAAACAGCAACTGAGCACTTAACCATTGTGCCACGTTGGCTCCTTCCTGCAGCTCATCACAGGACTGAAATGCAAGAATTCTTTGCCTGTGTGACATTTATTCTAAATAATTTGAGACTATGTATTATAACATCAAAACCTCAGTGACTGCTTGAATAATTTCTTTTAGAAGGATCAACACAAGACTGATCCCTATGAGACAGAGGTTAAAAATGTCCCAAATGTCCAACTTTTCCAAACTTCTGTGCCACTCCATCATCTCTGACATCAACTCCTCCTCCTCCTCCCTTCAATAATTTCCCTCCTGTATTAGGGTTCTCACAGAACCCACAAGCTCCCAAGGAATAGGCTTACAAGGTGGTGGTGTAGGCTGGGAGACTGGCAGGCTGGCAAGTCCCAAGTCTGTGGGTAGGTCTGGAGGATTCTCCCAACTCACATGGTTGCAGGGGCTGGTGAATCCAAGTCAGTGAGTCAGATGACTGGCTGCTATCTCAGGTCCAAGGATGAGATAAGGATGACCAAAATTCAGGACCGAAGCAAGAGAAAGAGCTTTCCCAGAACATTCACATATATACCCTCAAGGAAGCTAAGTGTGGTGTCTTGAGTCACGTCCTCCTGCAAGGTGGGGCTCCAGACACATCTCACCCTAAACAGGCATAGAGACTAGGATTTACTATACATTACAAAATGGAGGATGATGGCTATAAGGGCCATATTAAGCAATTCACTGCACTGCAGTGTCCAAGTATAAGATTGTCTAGATAGAATCCCACTCCAATGAAACTCTGAGTGGGCCAAACAGAAACAACTATTTCTGTTCCTTTCCCAAATCAACAACAACAACAACAAAAAAAAAGCAAGAAACTTTACTGCCATGTAGTCTATTCTGAATCATAGAGAACCCCTTTGGTTTCCCAAGGTGGTAAATCTTTATGCAAGTAGGTTGCCCAAACTTCCTTCCACAGAGTGCCTGGTGAGGTTGAACTTTCAACGTTCTGGTTAGCGGTCAAATGCCTTAGGCACTATGCCACCAGGGGTCTGAGAATTTATGGCCTTGGAAATCTCTCTCTATATATTTCTCTCTATCTGTCTATTTCTTTCTTTCTCTCCTCCTAGACCCTTCTTAAACTACTAGGAAACTTTGGGTACACTGTATATCTATATGAAATGCATATCTATATATCAGATAGATAGATAGATAGATATGCATATCATATATTCTCTATTAATATGTGTTTGGGTTCTTTGCTACAGAAAACAGAAAAGTCATGACAGATCTCCCTTAGCCATCTGATTCCAGGTTGGCTACCCTTGTCCCAGAGAACTTCCTTCATGTTTGCAATGACAATTTAGATGATGAGAATGGGGTTGTTTTTGTTTTGTTTTGTTTTTACTATTGTATTATTTTTAGGGAGTCCCTGAGTGGTCCAAACAGAAAATATGCTTTTCTAACCAAAAGATTAGCAGTTCAAGTCCCCCCAGAGATGCCTTGAAAGAAAGACCTGATGATCAACTTATGAAAAATCAGCCATTGAAAACCCTACTCTAACACGTGAGATCACCATGAATCAAAGTCAACTCAATGACAACTGGTTTCATTACATTTTTAGCAGTATTCTCAGCAACGTTGATGTGTTATATTGCTTAGTCAATGCTAGTAAATTTTCATTGTCAGCATTTTTTAACACTATTTATCCTTAATATTTTCATTTATATGTGCTTTTAAGCTAAACAAAGAAGGATAATTCTGCCAGATTTCCATTTCCCTTCTCTATCTCCCTGTCCTTTGGACTGATGTTTTGTAGAGCACTGATTTATAAAGGAATGACTTCTGAGGAGTGATAACATACAAGAATGTTAAACCCCTTAAGTGCTAGATTTGTTTAAAAACTTATAATATTGAATTTTAACTGTGTTCAACATTCCAAATTAACATTCTGATAATTTTTTTTTTATCTCAGCTATGATATTTTTATGAAGTTGCAAGTCAATCACAAGAAGATATAACATTATTTCTATACAACTAGGATTTATTTTGTTTTGTGTTTGGGTGCCTAGGAGAACACTACGAAAAGAATGTTTATTATTTTCAGATAATGTCAGTTTCAATTGTGCCATATACAGCTTAACCAATTAAACAGACTTCCCAGAATTCTTTTAATTACCTACTAGACTCTCTTTTGGTTAGATATAGAATATAAATGAATATGTTAGCTTTTGTCTCATTTTTCTAAAATATATGAAAATGTGATTTTAAGTTATAAGTTAAAAGTGGAAAAGAGATTTACAAACATTGTTTATGTTTGCTATTGCCTGACTAATGGCTAGTTGTATCACACGGCCCTGGCTAATGTTTAGGACAGTACACACAGACAGGCCAAACGTCACTAAAGATAAGCAAGTCACAATGAGTGTTCTGTGATGGCACCAGATACCTGCTTAAGATAATTCCTCAAAATAAAAGAAATTCAGTTAAGGGAAGTAAAGACTTTTTTCCTCTCATAACTATTATTTTCTTATGAAATTAAGAATGTGTCCTTCTGGATATT
>NW_006921919.1:3532875-3536637 GCF_000298275.1 Orycteropus afer afer | reverse complement strand
ATTCTAGAAATGAAAGAGTGGAGGCATGAATAGACATGTGCACATCCATGTTCATTACAGCATCATTCACAATGGCAAAAGGATGGAAACAATCTAAGTGTCCCTCAGTAGATGAATGGATAAACAAATTGTGTACATACATAAGGTGAAATTTTATGCAATAATAAAGAATAATGATAAATCCACAAAACATCTCATAACATGCATGAATCTGGATGACACTATGCTGAATGAAATAAATCAAACACAAAAGGACAAATATTGCATATCACTTTTATGAAAAGTCGAGAATACAAAAAGAAGTCTATAGATTCAATGTAATCCTAATAAAAATTCTGACAGTCTTCTTACAAAAATAAAAAAAATAATAATAAAAAATATATCATCCTCAACTTTATATGGAATGGCAAAAAGTCTTGAATTGCTAAAACAATGTTGAAAGAGAAGAACAAACTAGGAGACTTGCACTTCCTGATTTTAAAACACATTGCACAGCTACAGTAGTCAAAACATCCTGGTACCAGTATAACTGCCTTCTTTGCGACCAGAAGAACTGGATAGTTCCTAGCTACTATTACTGAACATTTTAATCAAAGATTCCTTAGAAGATTATTGATCTAAAGAGGGAAAATGCAGAAAAGGATTTCAAATTCTCATGGATTCTAGACTTTCTGGAGCCATGGAGGTGGATGAACCCCTGAAACGATTGCCTTAAGATAATCTTTGAACATTAAGCCAAAAATATCCCCTGAATTCTTCTTAAAACCAAGCAAGAGTTTAGCTTAACTAGTAAAAAAGGTCTACCGTGAGCATTATGCTCTTTCAAGAACTATCAATATCGGATCAAATTGTAAACAGCAACTTGAAAGATTAGATAGGAACCTTAGGGGGCAATGGGTGTTAATGATGGAGGAACAACTCAGAAAAAGAGAGTATGAATCACTGTACGACTTGAAGAATGTAATCAATGTCACTATACCTGTAGAAATTGATGAATTGGCCTATGTTTGTGGTGTATATTCTCAATGACAACAAAATAAATAAAATTTAGGAAAAAAGAAAAAAGAGACCGTATCATGCAAAGAATGATTGTAACACACACACAAAAGACAGAGAGCTAGAACTTCACTGAGCTTGGAGGTTATGACTGTTTTTTTGTCTACTTGCTTTTATCAGGTAGATTTTATCTTTAATAAAGGTTTGTTTGTGCGACAAAAAATAAAAAGGTTATTCCTAAAAGGTAAAAAGACTCCCTGGGTGGTATGAACTATTAACGTGCTTGACTACTAACTGAAAGATGAGAGGTTCAAATCCATCCAGATGTACCTGAAAAGAAAGGCCTGGCATGTACTTTCAAAATATCACCCATAGTCTTGTGGGACAAGTAGGTCAATTGGTATAACTTAGTTCATAAAGGTAATGTTCTACATCCTAATTTGGTGAATATAGCGTCTGCGATCTTAAAAGCTTGTGAGTGACCATCTAATATAAACTATTAGTCTCTTCATGTCTAGAGGAAAGGAGTGAAGGAATCCAAAGACTCGGGGGAGGAAATTAGTCCACAAGACTAATCACCCATTTTAACCACAGCTTCTTCTAGACTGAGACCAAAATAAACAGATGGTGCCCAGCTACCACCACTGACTGTACTGACCAGGGATACATAGAAGGTCCTGGTTAGAATGGAAAGAAATGTACAATGAAACTCAAATTCACTAAAAAAAAACAATCAAACTTAGTGGACTGTTGAAGACTAGTGGACCCCCTGAAACCATCGTCCTAAGATACTCTTTTAACCTGGAACTGAATCCACTCCTGGAAGTCATTTTTCAGCCAAACAATGGATTGGGCTATAAAATAAACAATAATACCTGTAAGTAATGTGCTCCTTAGAACAATTAACTATATGAATCAAAAGGTCAACATTTACCCAAAAGCAAAGATGAGAAGGCAAGGAACGGCAGGGAAACTTGACGGATGGAAACCAGGCAGGTGGGGTGGAAATAGAGTGCTGACACATTGCAGGGATTGTAACCAATTGTCACGGAACAATTTGTACATGAATTGTAGAATGAGATTCTAATTTTCTATGCAAACTTTCACCTAAAACACAACCAAATATTAAAAAAAAAAGTTTTTCCAACTAATTTTTATTTACAATATGTTTGCTCTTAGTGTTCTGTTAACCTGATATAGTTTTGTTGATGCATGCCTTACCTATAATTATTAATTTACACAGAAATAACAGCATAAAAAAAGTTAAAAAATCATACTATATTCTAGGCCAGAATCAAGATCTACTTTTTTTTTTTTATTTCAGTAACAGTAGCTGAAGAAAAGGAGAAGAGAAAAATTTCTAGAATTTGAAAAGAGAAATGCAATTTCAGTCATTGTGGTTAGAACAGACATTCGTTGTATAATTAAAAATTCCTAAATGTACAGAGGGCCAAATGCCGTATTATTTGATGCCCAAAATAACACATTATTATAAAGTAAAGCAATTTCATCTTTGGAACACCAAAAATCTAAGATTATACCAAGTGTGCTTCCTGAGATCTGTCTGAAACTTAACTTCAAGAATGTGCTATGAAGGTGTTAAATCTGTTATGCAATAGAAAAAGTGGTACTCCCTGAGACAGCCATCCAGTTTTCTGCCACCTACATTTAATTTTGTCTCAAAAAGAGTTTTGGTTAAAGATAATCATATCATCTTTTATTGTTTAGGTCTACAAGTACCCTGACACAGTGAAGAAAGCCAGTCTAGTCATACTCCAAGTTCTCCAGCTATTGGAACTCTTGTCATTTTAGATCATCTGCAGACAGTCATCCAAAGATCATGAGTTATATTTTATCCTAGGCTCACTGCTGATTTGCTGTGATAGCTTTGAGTAAGTTATTTTTCTCTGAAGTTCAGTTTCCTCACTGGTAAATGATGATAATGATAGTACCTACCTCCTAGGATTGTTTTTACAGAGTAGAAGGGCTCCATATGGTTTTCTATGCTGTAATCTTTATGAGAAAGATATCCAGGTCTTTATCCTACAGAGCTGCTGGCTGGGTTTGAACCACCTACCTTTCTGTTAGCAGCTCACCACTTAACCATTGCTCCACCAGAGCTTCTTAGTAGCATAGAATAATCACACCCCCCAAAAAATAGGTAGTTTTTATCTTCTTTATCATTATTAATGGGGTTGGTAACGGAGCTAGTAAGCAACTTGAAGGTAGGCAGGCCCACGTCTATTTTTTAGTGGACGCCCAGTACTAACACTCTAGGCCAAGTGTTGGCAAACTATAACTTCTAGACCAGATTCAACCCACATCCTCTTTCTGCAAATGAACTTTTAGTGGAACACAGCCATATCCATTTATTTTCATGCTGTCTATGTCTACTTTATGTGACAGATTTAGTTAGTTGGTATATATCCTGTAGATCTGAAAATACTTTTTAAGTGACTATTTATAGAAAATGTTTGTTTGTTGATACCTATACTAACTCCTTGCTACTTGAAGTGTGATCTTAAGATCAACAGTATTGGCATTACTTGGAGCACTTTAGAAAAGCAGAGACTTAGGCCTCAACCAGAACTATTGAATCAAAATCTGCATTTTAACAAAATCCCCAGATGTTTTGCATGCACATTGAATGTTGAGAAACATTGATCTAGGCTATGGATAAGCAAACTTTTTTGTAAAGGGCTAGGTAATAAATTTCTAACATTTGCAGCAAGACAGTCTCTGTTGTAACTATTTAATCCTGCCTTT
>NW_006921919.1:3523036-3532775 GCF_000298275.1 Orycteropus afer afer | reverse complement strand
AAACTCAAATTCACTAAAAAAAAACAATCAAACTTAGTGGACTGTTGAAGACTAGTGGACCCCCTGAAACCATCGTCCTAAGATACTCTTTTAACCTGGAACTGAATCCACTCCTGGAAGTCATTTTTCAGCCAAACAATGGATTGGGCTATAAAATAAACAATAATACCTGTAAGTAATGTGCTCCTTAGAACAATTAACTATATGAATCAAAAGGTCAACATTTACCCAAAAGCAAAGATGAGAAGGCAAGGAACGGCAGGGAAACTTGACGGATGGAAACCAGGCAGGTGGGGTGGAAATAGAGTGCTGACACATTGCAGGGATTGTAACCAATTGTCACGGAACAATTTGTACATGAATTGTAGAATGAGATTCTAATTTTCTATGCAAACTTTCACCTAAAACACAACCAAATATTAAAAAAAAAAGTTTTTCCAACTAATTTTTATTTACAATATGTTTGCTCTTAGTGTTCTGTTAACCTGATATAGTTTTGTTGATGCATGCCTTACCTATAATTATTAATTTACACAGAAATAACAGCATAAAAAAAGTTAAAAAATCATACTATATTCTAGGCCAGAATCAAGATCTACTTTTTTTTTTTTATTTCAGTAACAGTAGCTGAAGAAAAGGAGAAGAGAAAAATTTCTAGAATTTGAAAAGAGAAATGCAATTTCAGTCATTGTGGTTAGAACAGACATTCGTTGTATAATTAAAAATTCCTAAATGTACAGAGGGCCAAATGCCGTATTATTTGATGCCCAAAATAACACATTATTATAAAGTAAAGCAATTTCATCTTTGGAACACCAAAAATCTAAGATTATACCAAGTGTGCTTCCTGAGATCTGTCTGAAACTTAACTTCAAGAATGTGCTATGAAGGTGTTAAATCTGTTATGCAATAGAAAAAGTGGTACTCCCTGAGACAGCCATCCAGTTTTCTGCCACCTACATTTAATTTTGTCTCAAAAAGAGTTTTGGTTAAAGATAATCATATCATCTTTTATTGTTTAGGTCTACAAGTACCCTGACACAGTGAAGAAAGCCAGTCTAGTCATACTCCAAGTTCTCCAGCTATTGGAACTCTTGTCATTTTAGATCATCTGCAGACAGTCATCCAAAGATCATGAGTTATATTTTATCCTAGGCTCACTGCTGATTTGCTGTGATAGCTTTGAGTAAGTTATTTTTCTCTGAAGTTCAGTTTCCTCACTGGTAAATGATGATAATGATAGTACCTACCTCCTAGGATTGTTTTTACAGAGTAGAAGGGCTCCATATGGTTTTCTATGCTGTAATCTTTATGAGAAAGATATCCAGGTCTTTATCCTACAGAGCTGCTGGCTGGGTTTGAACCACCTACCTTTCTGTTAGCAGCTCACCACTTAACCATTGCTCCACCAGAGCTTCTTAGTAGCATAGAATAATCACACCCCCCAAAAAATAGGTAGTTTTTATCTTCTTTATCATTATTAATGGGGTTGGTAACGGAGCTAGTAAGCAACTTGAAGGTAGGCAGGCCCACGTCTATTTTTTAGTGGACGCCCAGTACTAACACTCTAGGCCAAGTGTTGGCAAACTATAACTTCTAGACCAGATTCAACCCACATCCTCTTTCTGCAAATGAACTTTTAGTGGAACACAGCCATATCCATTTATTTTCATGCTGTCTATGTCTACTTTATGTGACAGATTTAGTTAGTTGGTATATATCCTGTAGATCTGAAAATACTTTTTAAGTGACTATTTATAGAAAATGTTTGTTTGTTGATACCTATACTAACTCCTTGCTACTTGAAGTGTGATCTTAAGATCAACAGTATTGGCATTACTTGGAGCACTTTAGAAAAGCAGAGACTTAGGCCTCAACCAGAACTATTGAATCAAAATCTGCATTTTAACAAAATCCCCAGATGTTTTGCATGCACATTGAATGTTGAGAAACATTGATCTAGGCTATGGATAAGCAAACTTTTTTGTAAAGGGCTAGGTAATAAATTTCTAACATTTGCAGCAAGACAGTCTCTGTTGTAACTATTTAATCCTGCCTTTAAATCGAAGGACCTGTGACAGTGCTGTGGTTAAAGCATTCAGGTACTAACCAGAAGGTCTGCAGTTTGAACCCACCAGCAGCTCCACAGAGAAAGATAAAGCAATCTGCTGTGAGGACTTCTTGTTGTTGTTATTTGCTGTTGAGTCGGACCCAACTCATAGCGACCCCTCCTTGGGTTTCCAAGGCATTATCACTACGAAAGTAGATTGCCCAACATTCCTTCCGAGGAGTGGCTGGTGAGTTTGAACCACCAGCTTTCTGGTTAGCAGTCAGGTGCCTTAGGCACTATGCTACCAGAGCTTCCACTCACCATAAAAAAATCCTGTGTAGCACAGTTGTATTCTGACACACATGGGGTAATCATGAACTGAAACGGATTCAGTGGCACCTGACGGTAATTGGTAGGCTATTGTCATATCAGTCTTTAGCTAACACTTTGTCTCCCCACACCAATCTGCACAAGTCTCTAAACACCTAGTTTGCATTTTTAGCATTTGTGACTAGTTGTACTAGTTACACTTATCTAACTTCCCAGAATACATTTCTGTTTCTCTTGTATAATTTTACCTTGCAATGTTAAAAAACAGAAAAAACGAGGAGATATGGTGACACAATGGCTAACCACAAAGGTCAGTGATTTGAACCCACTGGTGTCTCTGTGGGAGAAAAGACCTGACAATCTGCTCCCTTAAATCTTACAGCCTAGGAAACCTTATGCAGCAATTGTACTCTATCTTATAGGGTCACTATGAGTCAAAATTGAATCGACAAGCAACAGCAACATAAAAAACACAAAGGTCCCATCAAATGATGGTGGTGATGGTGCATTACACCCTTTTTCCTTGATAGAATAGAATATAACACAGAGAGGCTAATCTAATAGTGTGTATATACACACACACACGTACATTTATATTTTTATGTTGTTGTATTTTCTTATACGTATATTTGCCTCTGGAGGAATAACAGGCTGAGCATAGTAAAGAAATTTTTTGGCCTTAAATCCAAATCAACTTTATTGAACATTTCTAAATATGCAACTATGATTCAAGTCTCCTATTTGAAATATGAACCTTATGATATACAGAACTTAAGAACAAATTTGTCTCAGAAAAGAAGCTTAGTTCAAAGAAATTGTTTGTTTATGTCCAAACATACGAATCTGAGCTCAAAGTCCTGTCACTAATGGTGGATAAATAAGAGGGCTTTGTTGAATTAACTCAACATTAATAATTTAGGTTAAGCAATTTAGGAAACATGAAAGTACTTAAGATTTATTAGAAGCAAAAACTATGAGAAGTATATGAACAATCTTACAAGAAAGTTCACATTTTTTACTACATACATGTAAGCATTTCAATTATGTATATTTTAATTTTAAATTTACATGTATTTTAATTTGGAAATGAACTTAGGGTAGGTTTTGACTCTTGGTCTAGCCTAATGCCACATCTATATGTGTGTGTGTGTGTGCATGTGTATTTTTATCTTAATGACTATTTTTTTAAACCATTTTCTCTTTATTTTTTGGGATAGTTTATACTATGTAAGACTGAGGTAAAGACTTTTCTTCTTAATTTGACAAGTCTTTAACTGTAGATCATTCACTAATCAAATATTCCTCCCTCCTCCCCAGTGAATCAATCAAGAACATTTCAGTTAACAAGAAACAGAAATTTCTGGCTTAACTAGATGGAGCCATATGACATTTATTATTTTACATGACAAATTATATCATAAAGGACTAATGATTTTTCCATTTTTCCACAATATATTCTTCAGGATATGGGTTTGTTCTCAGGCTAACTACCTCAAATTCTAACTAGAAAGGTCATATTCAGTAGGAAAATACTGTCTTTTTCTGTCTCTTTTTAAGTGTGACAAATTTTCCCCTAAGTCCCCTCCCCAGAAAATTTTCTTGATGGTTCATTGACCAGAAATACATCACACTTATTATTAAAATATGAACTGGCAAGCAGAATGGAATTGCCATGATTGGATTAAGAAAGCACATGGCTGTGGGAAGGAGGTTACATTACCTAGAAAAAAAATACCAGTGCTCTGTTAGGAAGGAAAGTGGGGAGGGGAGTATGAGTTACTATTGAGTAGTCCAGCAATACTTAAAATTACACCCAGAATTAGTATTTAACAATTTGCCACCAATAAAGTTACCCCGTTCATCAGCCAGAGTTAATTTGAAAGCACCTAGTTATTTTTCAGGGAATAGATGCCATTGGAAGATTCTGTCACTATACAGCTAAATATTGGAGGGATATAGATCTAAAGAAGCAGAAATACAATTATAGCATTAAAGGAGCATGCCACTATTAGAAAACAACTACAGAAGTTGGTAAAAGCTAACTTTAATATTTTTCAACAGACCAATATTGAATATGTGATTCAGACAGATGGAATTCACAACCTCCACCCAGGCAGGCTACAGCCAACTTTCTCTATAACATGATTAGTTCCAATAATATAATTGCTGACCAACTGGAATCTGCATTAATTTTAGATCATTCCATCCATCTGAGTCAAAATACTATATGTTATAATAACATTCCATTGCCACTGGCTTTTGTATTCCTCTGATACTTTTGTTATCATGCTGGCTCTCAATCACAACTTTACAGTCATTTCAGTTTTCATTGATTTTGTCTGGCAATAGCAACCAACATGTGCCCTCAGGTGAAGATGTTAGGTACTGGTGGGGACTGCAGAAAGGTGGAGAACATGTAGTTCCCCTAAAGAGAGTGACTGCTTCTAAACTTAGCTGACTAATGTTATATGGAAATATGGTCTTAGTATGTCAAGATATTTAAATTTTTCAAGAGAAATCAGGAATCTGAATGTTTATGTAGTAATCTTCCAATTTGTCAATGTTGGCAATTACTGGGTACTGGATATATGAATGTGTTCATTTTGTGACAAATCCTTGAGCAGTATAATTTGATTTGTACATTATTTTGTATTTAAATATATTTATCAATACAAATTTTACTTTGTTGTTGTTATTAGGTGCCTTCAAGTTGGCTCTGACTCATAGTGACCCTCTATACAACAGAACAAAATATTGCACAGTCCTGCCCCATCTTCACAATGGGCTCTGTTTGAGTCCATTGTTGCAGGTATTGTCTCAGTTCATTTCATTGAGGGCATTCTCCTTTTTTACTGACTGTCTGTCTTACCAAGCATGATGTCCTTCTCCAGGGAATGGCCCCTCCTGATAACATGTCCAAAGTAAGCAAGACAAAGTCTCACAATCCTCACTTCTGAAGAGCATTCTGGCTGTACTTGCTTCAAGACAGATTTGTTAATTCTTCTAGTGTCCATGTTCAATCTTCTTCACCAGTATCACAATTCAAATGCATCAACTCTTCATGGATCTTCCTTTTTCATTGTGCAGTTTTTGCCTGTAGATGAGGCAATTGAAAATGCTATGATTTGAGTCAGGTGCATGTTAGTCATCAAAGTAACATCTTTCCTTTTAGCACTTTAAAAAGTGCAGCAAATTTGCCCAACGCAATATGTTATTTGATTTTTTGACTGCTGCTTCCATGGGCATTGATTTTTGATGAACGAAGAATGTAACCATTCTTCATTCTTCAATCATGACTTCAATTTCTTTACCAAACAGAAATAAGAATTAAGTTAAAAAAAATTTGAAAACAAAAATATTCTGCAGTGTCAATATGGCCTAGAGACCACTCATTTGTGACTACTTGTGGAGCTGTCTTTTTAACAGATTCACATCAAGGTGCTGCAGGTGGGAAAAAACAAGACTTAGTGATTGAATAACTATAAATGATTGAGAATTGAAATAAGATAGTAAAATGTCTTCCTCACATACCTCATTATTGTTCTTAGTGTCTACAAAGCACCAGAAAGTGCAGAAAGTTTGGTGAGAACAGAGCACAGTTTTGGGGACCCAGTTAGTGGAACAGTGGGTTAGACAATTACTCTTTATTTTTCTCAACTATTTCCTCAAACTAGGATGGCAAGGCTTTGTCTCACTTACTATGGACATGTTATGTGGATTTTAATTTGTGGGAAAGTTTTAAATTTCAGATTCAATTTCTTTATAATACGGATCTCTTCAGGTTCTTTCTTTTTGACAGATTTTTATTAATTTATGCCTTTCAAAAAATTGTCCATTTCATAATTTGTCCAATTTATTTGCATTAAATCTTTTTCATATTCTCTTATTAACATTTTAATGTGTAAAAGATTTGTAATGATTCCATCATTTATTCTTTTACTGATAATTTGTGTATCCTCTCTTTTTTTTCTTTATCAGTCTAATTAGTGGTTGGTCAATTTTATTAATTTTGTTCAAAAAAATAACTTTCATTTTCATTCATGTTTTTATTCATTCTTTTCTGTTTTTATTTTAATTAGTCTCTGTCTTGTATCTCCTTTTTTGCTTTTTGTTTCTATTATTAATTTCAAGATTATTTTTGATGTAGTATAAATAATTAAACTTCAAGTTTCATGTAAGCACTGCTTTAGCTAGTTGTGTTATGTTAGGTGCAAGCATGGCTTTATAATTGTCTTTATTTAGAGATTATGTATGGTTTAAGGAGATGTGTATAGGTGCCAGATTGACAAGGAGTGGACTATGATGGTTAATGTTATGTATCAACTTGGCTAGGCCATGATTCAAGTATTATATGGTTATCCTCCATTTTGTGATCTGATGCAATTATCTTCCTTTTTTGTGATTATCCTCCATTTTAGGTACTGTAAATCCTAACCTGTTGTGGTGGTTAAGTTTGTGTGTCAATTTGCTTGGGCGTAGTTGAGTGGCTGGACAGCTGGTGGCAATTATTCCCCATGATGAGACTGGTAATCAACTCCATGGTGGGACCTACCACAAGCAGCTGAGTAGCTGCTTTAGGGATGTGATCTGCTTCCTGTATATAAGAAACAGCTTTGGGAATGGTCTCTAGCTTATGGCACACTTGAACCCTACATGCAACTGTGCCATTGTTCAGCAGCCTGCCATGCTCTGCTGACCCTGGGACTTTAAATGGACTTGGATTAATGGCCTGCCATGTGGTTTGGTAACATCGGGACTGTGCTGTTTTATTTGTTGACCTTGGGCTTGTTAGCCTCAGCTGCCAGTAGCTGCCTGAGTGAAGAGATGCCTCTAGCTTCAGTGGGTTGGGAGCAAGAGGCAGACCAAGGTTGAGGGGCTTTCACACAGACCCTAGAGCCTGGCACCTTGAACTCAGACTCAAAGCCTCCAAACTGTGAGAGAATAAATTCCTGTTTGTTCAAGCCATCCCATCTGTGATATATTCCTGTCAGAGTAGTACTAGGTAACCACAACACCTGTATATATTGATGAAGCAGGATTAGTGTGGGGTTTATCTTTAGTCACAGCCTCATAAGAGGGCATCACTCAAATCATATCCTTACTCAAGTCCCACCATTGCTCAAGTCATGCCTCTCCTCAAGTCACATCCTTACTTCCTTACTCTGATGTAAGGGAAGCTTCATTGGGCTTGTGAGCATCCAATATATATATGGATGCTCTGGTAAGGCTCTCCTTTGTTCTGGATCCTGCATCCACAGGTGGTATATAACCAAGATCTTGTCTGACACACTGATTCTGGAATTTATCAGCTGCTTCAACTCTGTGAGCCAATAGCCTAATACTTGACCCATGGATTTGAGACTTGCCAGCCTCCACAACTGTGTGAGCCATTTTCTTGAGCTCTCTCTCTCTCTCTTCATACATATGCACATGTATGTATGTGTGTGTGTGTGTGTGTGTATTTCACTGGTTTTGCTTCTCTGGAGACCCCAGCCTAAACGAGTCACATTTTTAATTATTAATTATACACACATTTAAAATTTCTCATGTATTGATCCTTTTACCTTTAAGAAGTTTCATTTTTGGTCTCTAGCAGTTCACCTTTATCTTGAAACTCCATTTGTCTCACATTATATGACCACTTAAGCTTTCTTATATTTCTAGTTTCCAGAAAATATATTTTTCCAATTCTTTTTTAATTAACATAGCTATGTCTGGAATACATGGATGGAATACACAGGTATCATATAGACTACATCTGTTGAAAGAGGCAACAGAAAAGCTTTAGATTTTCAGTCAAAACATGTCCAGGAGCTGACTGTGGTACAGACCATCAATTGCTCAAATGCAGTTCAAGGTGAAGCTAAAAAAAATTAAAACAAGTCCACACGAGCCAAAATATGGCTTTGATTATATACCATCTGTGGTAGTTAAGGTTATGTGTCAACTTGGATGGGGCTGGTTTTCAGTGGCTGGGCAGCTGGTTACAGTTATTCCCCATGATGAGACTGGTAATCAACTCCATGGTGGAATCTACTAGAGCAGCTAAGTAGCTTCCTTAGGGATGTGGTCTGCTTCCAGTATATAAGGAGAAGTTTTGAGATCTCGGCAGCTTTTTGGCATGCTTAGACCTTGCACATAGCTGAGTCTTTATTTAACAGCCTGCCATGTTTTCTGCCAATCTTGGGATTGTCTCTGGACTTGAACTAGTGGTTACCATGTTGTGTGGTAATATTGGATCTGAGCTCTTTTATTTGTCAACCTTGGGCTTGTTAGCCTCAGCAGCCAGCAGATGCCTGAGTGAAGAGGTGCCTCCAGCTCCAGTAGGCCAGGAACAAGAGGCAGAGCTTAAGCCCAAGGTCAAGGGGCTTTTACCAAGCCCCTAGAGCTGGCACTTTGAACTCAGACTTCTAGCCTCCTAAATTGTGAGAGAATAAACTCCTGTTGGTTAAAGCCCTGTCACTTGTGGTATCTTTCTATTAGAGTGGCACTGGGTAATCAAAACACAACCTGAAGAGACCATCTGAAGAAAAGATCTGATGCATTCAACACCAATGACCAAAAAGCACATGAGTTGTGGGATGACATCAAGAATATCATATATGAAGAAAGCACATTGTTATTAAAAAGAGAGGAAAGGTAGAAAAGACAATGGATGTCAGAAGAAACTCAGAAACTTGCTCTTGTATTGAGAGTAGCTAGAGTGGAAACAATGATGAGATAAAAGAGTTGAACAGAAGATTTCAAACAGCAGCTAAAGAAGACAAAGTCTATTATTGTAATGAAATTTGCAAAGACCTGGAGTTAGAAAACCGAAAGGAAAGAATACTCAGAATTTTTCAAGCTGAAAGAACTGAAGAAAAATTCAAGCCTTAAATTGCAATATTCAAAGATTCTATGGGCAGCCACTCCTTGGAAGGAAGATTGGGCAAACTACTTCTGTAGTGAAACTGCCTCGGAAACCCAAGGAGAGGTCGTTATGACTTGGATCCGATTTGACAGCAGTGAGTTTGGTTTTTTGGTTTTGGTACGGGCAAAATAATGAATGAAGCAGGAAGCATCAAAAGAAGAAGAAAGGACACAGAGTTATTGTACCAAAATGAATGGGTCGATGTTCATCCATTTCAGGAGAAAGCATATGATCAAGAACCAATGGTATGGGAGAAAATATTGAAGCTGCACAGAAGGAATTGGCAAAAAAACAAGACTTCAGGAGTTGACAGAATACTCACTGAGATGTTTCAACAAATGGCTGAAGCACTGGAGTCACTCGCTCATTTATGCCAAGAGATTTGGAAGACAGCTACCTGGACAACTGACTAGAAAAGATCATATTTGTGCTAAAGAAAGGTGATTCAA
>NW_006921919.1:3517388-3520045 GCF_000298275.1 Orycteropus afer afer | reverse complement strand
GGGGCTGTCCCCCTGCTTGTTCTGGCCAGTGGCCCTGTCTGTCACTGCTTCCTGCTTTCATTGGCTATGCAAAGAAATTTGACTAGGTGGATCTTAACAAATTATGGATAACATTGAGAAGAATGGGTATTCCAGAACATTTAATTGTGCTCATGAGGAACCTGTACATAGACCAGGAGGCTGTTGTTTGAATAGAACAAGAGGATATGCACGGTTTAAAATCAGGAAGGGAGTGTGTCAGGAATGTATCATTTCACTGTAGTTATTTAGTCAGTATGCTGAGCAAACAATCTGAGAAGCTGGATTATATGAAGTATGTAGCATCAGGATTGGAGGAAGAATCTTTAACAACTTGTGATATGCAGATGATACAACCTTGCTTACTGAAAGTGAAGATGACTGGAAGCACTTACTGACAAAGATCAAAGACTATAGTCTTTAGTATAGATTATACCTCAACATAAAGAAAATGAAAATCCTCACAACTGGATCTATAAGCAGTATCATGACAAATGGAGAAAAGATTGAAGTTGTTAGGGGTTTCATTTGACTTGGATCCACTATCAACACCCATGGAAGCAGCAGTCAAGAAATTACGCATTGTATTGCCCTGGAAAAATCTACTGCAAAAGACCTCTTTAATGTGTTAAGAAGCAAAGACATCACTTTGAAGACTAAGGTGAGCCTAACTTAAGCCATGGTATTTTCAATCACCTCATATACATGTGAAAGCTGGACAATGAGTATGTAAGAAAAAAGAAGAGTTAATGCCTTTGAATTATGGTGTTGGTGAAGAATATGGAAAATACCATGAACAGAAGAATGAACAAATCTCTCCTGGAAGACATGCAGCCAGAATTCCCCTTGGAAGCAAGAATGGCTAGACTTCTTTTCACCTACTTTGGTCATGTTGTCATCCTTCCCCAGAGAAGGATGTCATGGTTGGTAAAGTAGAGGGTCAGTGAAGAAGGGGAAGACCCTCAATGAGATGGATTGACACGGTGGCTGCAATGATGGGCTCAAATATAGCAAGGATTGGGAGAATGGCACACAACCAGGCAATGTTTCATTCTGCTGTACATAGTCTTGCCATGTGTTGGAACCAACTCAAGGGCACCTAACAACAACAACACATCTCTACATTCAAAGTACATTCCTAGGAGATAACATATACATGGGTCTTGGTTGTATATCCTATCTGGCAATGTCAATTTCTTAATGTGAACATTAATATGGTTAGGTTTAAGTCTACCATCTTACTATTTGTTTTCTATTTTTCCCGTCTGTTTTCTGTTCCTTTGTCCTAATTACTTGCCTTCTTTTGGATTGAATATATTTATTATAATTCCATATTATCTGAACTACTGCTTTATTTGCTAGACTACTTAGTTTTCTTCTTTAACGGGTTGCCTGGAGAGGCCAGGCAGGAAGTGGGAGTCAGCAGACAGCTGGACAGCTGGACAGCTGGAACAGGAAAGGGGAAAGGCCAGGCAGGAAGCGCTAGGCGGTGGATGGCTGGAAGAGGTGGGGGGGAGTCCTGGAAGTGAGCAGAGCATTTTGAAACAGCTAAGGGAGATGAATTTGTCTGTCAGTTTGTCCTACTATTGTGGCTTGCATGTTGCTGTGCCACCAGTGTTTCAAATGTCCGCTGGACAGATTTCAGCGGAGCTTCCAGACTAAGAAAGACTAGGAAGAAGGAAGAGGCCATCCACTTCTCAAAGAATTAGCCAGTGAAAACCTTATGAATAGCAGTGAAACACTGTCTGATATATTACCAGAAAACAAAAGTGGCAGAAACGATGGGCTCAGATAAAGCAATGATCCTGGGGCTGGCACGGGATTGGGCAGTGTTTCATTCTGCTATGAGTTGGAGATGACTCCATGACACCTAACAACTTAGTTTTCTTTTTTAACTAGTTGCTTTAGAATATAAAATATATGTCTTTAACTTATGTTAGTCTTCTTTCACGTATTAATACACTAATTCATACATAATTTATTAATTTTAAGAGTATATTTCTATGTCCCCTTCCTATTCTCTGTGCTATAATTTCATGCATTTTATTTTTACATGTTGAAAATCCTAAAATACATTGGTATTGTATTTTAATACATAGTAAGTTGTGTTTTTTGAAAAAATTAAGGTAAGAAATAATATGTCTTTTGTATTTATTCAAATATTTATACTGTTTGGTGATCTTCATTTCTTTGTGTAGATACAAGTTGCCATCTAGTGTCATTTTCTTCTACTTGAAGAAATTATTTTAATTTTTTTCTATAGAACTGTTGGCAATTAACTAAGTTTTTGTTTATCTGGAAAAATATTTCTCTTATTTATTTTAAAGCTGTTAGCCAATCTTTACTGATTTATGCCAGTATTAAGGAAAAATATTAGCATGCATCCTAGAGTACTATACCTTTTCTTTTTTCTTTCTTTTTATCAATTTTTTTGCAGTTTGTATTTTTAAATATTTATAAACCTTAATAATGTATAATTTACATGCAAGAAAATATACTTATTTTAAATGTATAGTTTAATGACTTTTTAGTAAATATATGCAGTTGTGTAACTATTAACATCACAAACAAGTATTAGAACACTTTCACTGGGACAAAAAGTTCCCTGAAAACCCTTTGCACCACTGCTTGGACCCAGA
>NW_006921919.1:3496957-3501423 GCF_000298275.1 Orycteropus afer afer | reverse complement strand
TCCAATTCTGTATCCTTCCCTTCAAGGCTCAGGGGTCCAAGATTATCTTCTGTGTCTGTGTTAATTGGTTTCCCTTTTCTTTGTTGAAGACGGTCTTTGCAGTCCTTCTGCCTAGTCCACCATCTTGCCGGAAGCTCCCTGGAATTTTTAATTTTAATGTAGTCTAATTCATTAAATTTTTATTTATGTCTCAATCTTATTATCTAATAATTCTTTGCCTAATCCAAAATTGTAAAGATTTTCTTCTGTCTTTTTTTTTCTAGGTTTTAGTTCTTATATTTAAATATACAACTTATTTTGAATTATTTTTTACATACTATAAAGAAAGAATTGAGAGTCAATATTTTCCAGATTTCCACTTTTTCTAATAGTTTATTGTAAGGACTATTCTTCCCTGACTGAATTATTTTAACACCTTTGTTGAAAATTAATTGATCATATAAGTTTGTTTATTTCTCTATTCTAAATTATGTTCCATTGATTTAGATGTCTATCTTTTTCTAATACTCTACTGCTTTGACTACTATGGCTTTATAAGCCTTGAATTCAGGTAGTGAAAATCCTACTACTTTGTTATTTTAAACAAAGTATTTAGAGATTCTAATTTACCTGCATTTTCATATACTTCTTGCATTAATCTAGTCAATTTCTAATCATGTTCATTTTTCAAAGATATACTTGCAACATATAGAATTTTAACTTAAGTTTTTTCTTTTGGTATTTTAAAGAAGTAACTCCATTGTATTCTGGCTTTCATAGTTTTAGACAAGAATCTGTGATTTTTCTTATTTTTGGTTCTCTGTATGAAATGTGACTTTGTTCTCTCACTTTGTGGTGTAGTAAATTACTTAGTGTGGCTTTTCCTACCCATGAATCTTTGTAAACTCTGAGGTGGAATTTGCCATGAGCAACTGAGGAGGTCCTTATTGCTAAAGTTGTCCACCTGGGGTATTTCTGTTGGGAGTGGCACTGAACAATGTTCTGGGAGGTTCCCGCACTCTCTTAGGTGTTTAGAATTCTGATGTTATGATTGGTTGGTTTGGCCACTCTGCTGGGCTCAAAAGGAAACCTCCTAGAGACAGAACTCTTTTTCTGACTGCTGGTTGGGAAGGATGTGCTGCTGAGAGAAAGGCGCTCCTGAGAAACACGTGCTGCTGAGAAAGAGACAGGCACTGCTGTGAAAGAGACCCTGAGAGACATGTGCTGCTGAGGAAGAGACACGCATTGCTGAGAAAGATACCGAGGGACACGCAGTGCTGGGAGAATGGCTGAGAGAGACTGTTGGCTAAGAGACGGTGGGCTGAGAGAGACAGAGCGTTTATCCTGAACTTGAATTGTAGCCTGGTGCTTCCCTAATAAACCCCATAATCTGTGAGTTCTGTGTGGCCACTGCAGTGAATTATTGAACCCGGAAGAAAGGTGGTGAGTGCTACAAGAGGAATGGTTGGTGTCAGGGTTGGCGAAAGGGCTGGAGGGAGGTAGTATGTCTGGCCTCTCAGGAATAGGCCTTGGGCTACTGGTGGTGATTCTGTCTTCCTCTTGTGTGGTTAGAGGAGGTCAGAAGATGTGGCCTTCCTGCCCCTTTGGCACACTTATATTAAGATTTCTTTTTAGCATTGTTTTTCAGTGGTTGGATTATCATGATCCTTGGTGTATTTTTTAGGTCTGTTATATTTAGTTTCTTTTGGGTTTTTGAATCTGTGATTTTATATTTGTTATTAATTTGGAAATTTGGGGTCATTATTTCTTCAATTTTTTTTTCTGTCCCCCCTTCTTGAAAGTCACTAACACTTATGTTAATATTGTCTCATAGACTGATAAAGAAACTATTTTTCCAATATTTCTTCACTCTGTTCTTCATTGTGGATACTTTCTACAATTATTTCTTCCTGTTCACTAATTTTTGTCTTCTATTGTGTCTAATCTGCTTCTATCACACCCAGAAAAATTTGTATTTCAGATATTGCTTTATTTTTATCTCTAGAAATTCCATCAGATTGTGTTATATGCCTTCTCTTTCTCTTCTCATTCTGTTCACGTTTTCTTTTATATCCTTGAATATGGAATACATGGATAATGGTTGTCTTGTTCTAATGACCTTGCCTATTCCTTAATTCTATCATCTTTTGCATTTGGGGTTTCCTATTAACTGAGTTGTCTCCAAGATACTGGTCACATTTGCTTGCTTTTTGTTGGATATTGGTCATTGTTATTCACATTCTGGGAGTGTTGTTTTTTGTTGTATCTTCTAGGGTGCATCTAGATAAATCTTTATTCTTCATGAGCTCTGGAGGCCAGTGCCTAAGGCATTTGACTGCTAACCAGAAGGCTGGTGGTTCAAACCCACCAGCACTCCTCAGAAGGAAAACTGGGCAATCTACTTCCATAGAGATACCACCTCAGAAACCCAAGAAGTTGGAACCAATTCTAGGGCAGTGAGTTGGGTTTTGGTCGAGTCCTCATTTACACCCATTTTGAAAGTACAACTCCTCTGGAGTGTCTAATATAAGTACTTTATATTCACCAAGGTCTCTACTTCAGCTGATGGGAATTCAACTGATTCTCAGAACTTTGTGAGCTGCAGACATTATTTAATTCATAACTCCTTGGTAATTGTTCTTTTCTCTGATGTTTTTCATGTTCAATAATGCATTTGCTGATTGATATTCTGCCAGTCTCAATGGGACTTATATGAAGTTTCCCGGAACTCTTCGTCTGCATGGCTCCTTCTCTTGTCCTATGCCCTGCAGATTCTAATTGGCTTGGCTAGTCCAAATGATCATTTTTGTCTCCTTAACTCATTGGGATAGCCAAGCTTTTATTGATTTTCTCTTCCTGTGTTGTAGTGGAAATTACCTCTAGGTAGAAATCCTAGCAAAATTCTTGATTCACTTTATTTCTCCTTTATTTCTCAGAGATCACTGTCCTGTGCTGCCTTCTATCAAGTGGGTGAAAAAAGTTATGTACTAAATTTTGTCCAGGTTTCCAATTGCTTATGGATGGAGAGTAATTTCAGACTTTCTTTCTCCTTCATGACCACATCCTGACACAACAGTATAGGATGAAATATCTTGAATTTTAAAAATCTAGAGTTTTAATACCTTGGAAATCCCATAATAAAATTGAAATATACATTCAGCTGTGCAAAAATAAATCAATAAAGAAGTATTTTTTCTTTATTATCTAATCTCATATATTCTCAGGCATCCAGTTTTTCTCAATGGAAGGAATTAAAACTAGCCAAAGAGAATTAACTCAATTTATCTGATTTTAAAATATTTAGGGCAAAGAAATTAATTAATTCAAAATTAATCCTCTTAGGGAACCCATTCCCTACCTCTGTTTCCTCTGAAACTGTCAGCTGGGTCTAGCCAAGTACTGGGGTGAAGACAAAGTCCTCTGGTCCACAGGCTATTCTACTGAAATTTCTCTTTCCCTCCCTCATCCCTGGATATCTTCTGCTAGTGACAACTGAAGTATGACTGGTCTGGTCTTGCTCCATGATGTTAAAATGACATCTGCTGGTGATGCATCTGGATCTTGTCATTCTCCCTTGCCCTGAAGTCTCTATAGTAACTTTTATGTGATCTACTTATTTTCTCAAAACTGTGGCCATTGTTGGAGAGTCAAGACCTGTCATCTGATTTCCTTCACCACTGTGCAGTAGTCATAATTATTTGAAGGAGCTTATACACATTTTCTCAGTCACTGCTCTTCTGCCCAGAGACTACATAGCATCAGTCCCAGAATGAATGCAGGGTTTTGCTGAGGAGTACTCCCTCTGCCTGACACCCCAGGCTATTAGTACCCAAGTAGCTGAGCCAGATCCCTCATATCTCAACTCTTCTACTTCTCTTTCATTATCTTCCAGTTCTACTCCTCTCAGTGAAAGAGAATTCCTCTTCTCTTACAATATAGTCTCTGTTCTCATTATGCTACGACTCTTTTGTAAACTCATTATTTTAAGATTTAAGTGTACTAGGCCTATATTTTAAAATGTAAAGAGAAGTTTCCTGAATTTAGAACACTTTGTTCTTTAACAAAGCTTGGTTTTATCACTAAGGCCTTGCATTGAATTTAAAGAGTCAGCTTAAATATAAAAAAGGAATAAAAAAATCTCTTTGCTCTGTACCTACCTCACCCTGAAGTAATAAATGGTACTGATTTGACAGATGGGGCAGTCACTCAACACCTAGGGATTGGAGAACAACAGCAGAAAAATTGATTTAATATTTGAAAAATATTATCCCTTTTACTTCCTCTCATCAGACTTCATCTCTCATATTTTAGTCATATTATCAGAAGGGAGAACTCTGTAGAGAAGGATATCATGCTTGGTAAAGTAGGTCAGTGAAAAAGGAGAAGATCCTCAATAAGATGGACTGATGCAGTGGCTACAATAGGCTCAAGTACAGCATTGATTGTAAGAATGGTGCAAGACTGGGCAGTGTTTCATCCTGTTGTAC
>NW_006921919.1:3495776-3496437 GCF_000298275.1 Orycteropus afer afer | reverse complement strand
AATCCCAGGCCAGCTCCATGATCCTTGCTATACTTGAGCCCATTGTCGCAGCCACTGTGTCATTCCATCTCATCAAAGGCCTTCCCCTCTTTCGTTGACCCTCCACCTTACCAAGCATGACATCCTTCTCCAGGAAATGTTCCCCTTTGACAACATGACCAAAGTAGATGAGACGAAGTCTGGCCACCTTCGCTTCCAAGGAGCATCTTAGCTGCACTTCCTTCAGGACAGACCTGTTAGTTCTTTTGGCAGTCCATGCTACCTTCAGCATTCTTCTCCAGCACCACAACTCAAAAACATCAACTCTTCTTTGGTCTTCCTTATGCATTGTCCAGTTCTCACATGCATATGAGGTGATTGGAAATATCATGGCCTGTGTCAGGTGCACCTTAGTCCTCAAGGAGATTTCCTTGCTCCTCAGCACTTGAAACAGTTCCTTTGCAGCTGACCTACCCAGTGCTACATGTTATCTAATGTCCTGACTGCTGCTTCCATTGCCATCGATTGTAGAACCAAGCAATGTGAATTCTTTGACAACTTCAATCTTTCCTCCGTTTATCATGATGTTGCTTATTGGTCCAGTTGTGAGGATTTTTGTCTTCTTTATACTGAAATGTAATCCATAATGCAGACTATGTTCCTCATTCTTCATCAGTAAGTG
>NW_006921919.1:3492427-3493823 GCF_000298275.1 Orycteropus afer afer | reverse complement strand
CCTCCAAATTTACTTTAAATGAGGTAAATAAAGAAGAGGTTTTGCTGCTGAATCAATTGTAACAAAATTTTAGTTTTCATAGATTTCTTATTTTAGAATTTGAGATTAGGAATTACAAACTGTATTATTTCATATTGTCGTGAGTGTTCAATGAAGTGATCTGTGTAAACTAAACTAACCACAATGCCTGGCTCTCCTAAACTTTTTCTCCGTAAGCTCTTTGTCAGTGTGTATTTGTCACTGTTATTGAAATTAATACTATTATAATTTTCATTATATTAAATTCCCAAAAGTTTTGCAGCTAGAGAGGTATCTTTATATTTCCTTTATGATATTCCTCTAGACTCCATCAGACAACTTCATGTGAACTTTGGATTTCCTTACTTTATCATATTTTATGTTGTTGTTGTTATGTGCCATCGAGTCAGACCTGACTCACAGCGACCCCTCCTTGGGTTTCCTAGGCAGTATCACTATAGAAGTAGATTGCTCCATCTTCCTTCCGAGGAGTGGCTGGTGGGTTTGAACCGCCAGCCTTCTGGTTAGCGGTCAAGTGCCTTAGCCACTACGCTACCAGAGCTCCCATATTTTATGATAGAATATCATATTCTACTATATTTTATGATGCCTGGACATGAAATTTATCTATTCCCTATATCTCCTCTCATCTTCCTTGGGGAAGAGCACTTTATTTCATCCCTTAGCCTTGTCTATATTGGATCAGTTCAAATGAAGGAAAGAATACTATCTCATAGAAAGACAAGAAGGAATAATGTCTACCTTTTATTGAGCATTTTTTCTGTGCTAGATACTTCACATAATCTCATTTATCCTTCCAACTACTTTGTGGAGTAAGTATTCTTATTCTCATTTTTCAGATTGACAAACTGAGTCACAGAGAGGTTAAATAATTTGCTCAGGATTTTAGAAAGAACTCCATGAATTTTTTCATGTGCTCTTATTCTTTCCTTTATGGTAAGGAATCATTATTCATATTTCAAAAAGATACACAACACCCACCCACCCAAAACTGAAGGACTAGTGAAATTATAGCTATTGTAAAAAATACTAGATATTTTGGTGGATTAATGAATGTTAAAGAGCAAAGATGTCACTTTGAAGACTAAGGTGACTCTGACCCAAGCCATGGCATTTTCAGTAGCCTCATATGCCTGTGAAGGTTGGACAATGAATAAGGAAGACCAAAGAAGAATTGATGCATTTGAATTGTGGTGCTGATGAAGAACTTTGAAAATGCCATGGCATACAAAGCTGTCTTGGAAGAAATATAGCCAGAATATGCCTTAGAAGTGAGAATGGCCAGACTTATCTCTTGTACTTTGGTCATGTTATTAGAAGAGACTATCCCTGGAGAAGGATACTATGCTTGGTAAAA
>NW_006921919.1:3484990-3491226 GCF_000298275.1 Orycteropus afer afer | reverse complement strand
AGGGGTCGCTATGAGTCAGGTCTGAGTCAAGAGCACATAACAACAACAACACCACGAGTCACAATACAGTTGATGGCAGGGGATATAGGGTCACTAAGGAGCTCTGGTGATGCAGTGCCTAAGGTATTTGACTGCTAACCAGAGGTTGAGAATTTAAACCCATAAGCCATTTAGCAGAAGGATGTCAGGACAATCTACTTCCATAAAGATTTACTGCCTTGGAAACCCAATGGGGGTCACTGTGAGTCGGAAGAACTCGATGGTAGTAGGTTGTGGGTGTAGGGGTGCTATGAGTCAGAATGGACTCCAGGGCAGTGCGTAATGAGTGTCATCAGATTTCATATTCAGGTGGGATTCATTTACAACTCCCTCCTCTGACATAGCAGTGTAACATTGGCCACTCCGTAAGAATTGTGTTTAAAAGATTATCTTCAACAATACAATAACACTTCTGAATTGCAAGGCTGTGGGATTCCCTCTCTAAACACCTTCTATCTTGTTCCTCTATCTGCTTTGTGTACTCGTACAAGCTGGCATCCTCATCTGACTAAAATGTGCTTTGAAAGCAGAAGCAGTGTCTAATTTCTCATTCTATACATCCCAGACTACAATGCATTACACACAGGGACTTCTTAATATACTTTTGATGAAATAGAAACTAAACTTTACCTCAAGAGAAATCCTAGACTGGCATTTCAGCCTCAGTCAAGGCTGTGTGACTTCTTATTTCACACATAAGTCGGATTCTGAAAAGTCAGTTACAGCCCTTACCTTCCTTTGCCTTTCCAGAAACTGAGATATCCAGAGGTTCTTGTCAAATGACTATAAAAGGCAAAAAGTCCACTTAATTATTTGTCTCTTCCAGTCTCTGAAATTATAAAATCTACTCTTCTTTTCCTTCATTCCCTGCATGCCTGGGGGTTAATTCTCAAAAACTAAGCACAAACCAATTCAATACTAAATTAATAATCACACAGAAAATCCTCATCATATTTTTATTTTCCAATATGGCTTTCCCATAAAATACATTTATATATGTATGATAGAATAAAAGTTTGATTTTAATGATATGGCTTCCTCATAGTCATCCACAAAGCATATGCTACATAGCTATCAATTTGAGTCTTTTTGTCTTCCAGAAAATGATATTTGGCCCCTTTGCCTTACAAGGTCTTTATTTGCATGACTCTCTGGGTTTGCATGAAATATTGACATTATTCTTTTTGTTTTCTTTTAAGACAATGAGTTCATCTACTCAAATAAGTTTATGTTTACATATTCACTCATGGATTTTCTGGGATCTGCATGTTCACTGGTTGATGTGTTTATATGGAGAGATTTAGGTGCAGCAGGGTGTAAAGGGTTGAGGTTAGAGGACTTACTTCAGTTTAGATTGTAGGCTACAGATAAATGAAAATAGAAATGTTTTCAAAAGATAATTTTCATATGATTGAGAAAATTACAATTGTCTAGATGAGAAGAAAATTATTAAAGTTAGAGGGGAGGAGAGAGGGAGGCACTAAAGCCTCTCTTTGGTGTTACCAGTATTCATGTGTGATTTTATGTGTCAAACTACATGACCCTTGTACTGAAAAATATAAATGAGTTTTGAATTTTTGCTACTAAGCATTGAGAAATAGGATATTTTTTTCTTTCTTTTTTTTTTCCTCTAGACCATATCCATTGACTCCACTCTGGGTAAGATGAAGATGCCTGAAATTTCAGGATAAAAATGCCTAGCCCTAATATTGATTCATAAAACTCTTCAGTAAATTGCATCTTGTCACTCTTGTCAAGTAAATCCATTGAAACAGGAACATTAATCATTAAAAAAAAAGACCAAACTTACTGCCATTGAGTCAATTCTGACTCATAGCAACCCCCATTGGGTTTCTGAGGCTGTATATCTTTACAGAAGTCTATTGCCCCATCTTCCTTCCAAGGAGCAGCCTGTAGATTTGAACTGCTGACTTTCTGTTTAGCAACCAAATGTTTTATCCACTATGCCACCAGAGCTCCTTAATTGAATCATACATGGTTTAAATTTTATTAGGTAGTTTTGGACTATGTCACAAAAGTCTCAGGGAATATATTTGAGTAAATTTGTAGTTTCAAATCTGAAAACCTAATCTATAATAATAATCGGTAGATACTAACATTTTTCCTGATTTCCAAATAAAATACTAAAGTTTGGAGAGGGTAATTCAATTGACAGGAATCCCTCCAGAAGAGACAACGAGGCAGAAAGAGGAGTTTTTCAGTGGGAGGAAAAAAAAGATTTCTTTTCACTTTATGAATAGTAAATCCAAACCAACTGAATAACTTAAAGAATAAAAAGTATGTAATAAAAAGTTCCACTTTCTGTTTCATCTCCAGTGCAGAAAACACTCTATTCTAACTTCGATGTATTTTATTTAAAATTCTTTACAAAAAAGGGATGGGTGGCTTCTACCAGTGTTAATAGTTAATGATTACACACTTCTGATTTTTATTGTCAACTTTTAAGTTAAAATTTTATCACAAAGCTAATAAAAAAGAGAGAGGAAGCATTAAAAAAAAAAAAAAAAAGTTGGGTGAGACATTCTACAGTTTCTCAGTTGAAAGAGCCAGCACTTCCTTTTCTCATGATACTAAAAGCTCCCAGGATGGTTGGACCACATTTGATTAGAATGTCTCTCTCTCCAGCTGAGCAGTTATTTTGATTTTCCCAGCAGCTGATTGACTCAGTCCTGCAAGGGGCACTCAACTGACCACTGGGTTATAATGTTCCCAAGACTGAAGACTCCTTTTTCCCTAGCACTTAACATATCACTTCTCTCTTTAGAAACTCAGGCACCTTCCTCTGAGAGGAAGTTTTTTCATTCTCTCTTTACAACCATACCTTGGAGATATTGCAGGTTTGGTTCCAGACCAGTGCAGTGAAGCAAAAATCACAATAAAGCGAGTCACTCAATTTTTTGGTTTCCCAGTGAATATAAAAAGTATGTTTACACTATATTGTAGTCTATTAAATGTGCAATAGCATTAGGAATAAGTTTGAAATATTGTGAAAATTACCAAAATATGGCAAAGAGACACAGTGAGCACATGCTGTTGGAAAAACAGCACCAATAGACTTACTTGATGCAGGGTTGCCACATACCTTCAATTTGCAAAAGTCACGGTATGTGCAAGGCACAATAAAATGAAACACAGTTAAACAAGGTGTGCCTAATTCCAAATGTAATTTTGGCCTCCATTTTTTAAGGTTAATGGAATAAAACATTCCATTTGAAATGTTAGCACTGAGCAATAATTTGCTATGCAATTCTTTTATTCTAGTTCTAATTCAAGACATCTAGAATTCCATGGTGAATAATATTGAAGAATAAAAGAAACATTGACTAGAAATTAGGTCACTGGTCTATATAATTTTTATACTATAGTTTCTACAACAAAAAGATATTTTTACCTAGCTTACACAGAAATGAAAGTATGTGTGGTGAAGTATCATTTTTGTGGTTTATCAACCCTAGAGGTTTACTGTTGTGTGGTGGTTATGTTTGTGTGTCAACTTGGCTGGGACTGATTGAGTGGCTGGACAGCTGGTGGTAGTTATTCCTCATGATGAGTCTGGCAATCAACTCCATGGTGGGATCTACCACAAGCAGCTGAATAGCTGCTTTGGTATGTGGTCAGCTTCCCATATATAAGAAGCAGCTTTGAGAATGGTCTCTAGTTTATGGCACAATTGGACCCTGCATGTAGCTGTGTCATTGTTCAGCAGCCTGCTATGCTCTGCCGACCTTGGGACTTAAATGGACTTAAATTAATGGACTGCCATGTGGTTTGGTAACATTGGAACTGTGCCTTTTACTTGGGCTTGTCAGTCTCAGCAGCCAGGAGCTGTCTGAGTGAAGAAAAGCCTCTAGCTCCAGTGGGCCTTGAGTTGCCTGCAGAGCTGGACCCCAAGGTTGAGGGGCTTTCACCCAGCCCCTAGGGCTTGACACTTTGAACTTGGACTTAAAGCCTCCCAATACTAATAATAAACTCCTGTTCATTTAAGCCATCCCATTTGTGGTATATTCCTGCCAGAGCAGCACTAGGGAAACCACAACACTGCTGTATCCTGAAGAGTCAGATTGGAGAAATGAAGCTGAAGATGCTTTGATATCTAAATTCCATTGATAACTTTTAATTTAAAAAAAAAAAAAAAGACCTGTGGAAATAGTGAAGAGATGTTTCAAGAAAAATATTCACACAATTGTTTAACTTTGAGTTGTTCAAACAAGATTGTGAGCTGTTTTCTTCTGAGGAAGAAAAATGGGTGTTTATATTCTTAATTTTTCTTTTCATCTGAATCCAAGAATGAAGAATCTAAGGACCTTAAACTGGTTGGACCTCCCATTAATTCTCCAAAGAAGTAAGCCTTCAGTGAGGAATTAAGAAACCCACAACTAGTGAAAAGAAGCTCTTTTAGTGAGAATGAGGAAAGCTGAGGAGAAGCGATGAGAACATAAAACAAAGTCAAAATTTTGGAAGTATTTTAGGGGGAGTACCTCCAAAAAATCTAAATCTCTTCTGTCATTTCCACCTCTGATTCAACAATGCTGACAATTTTTAAGTTATTGGTCTTAACCTTGCATAAGTATCAGAATGACTCTTGGAGGTTTCCATAATACAGTAGCCAAGGTGCACCCCACTCCCAGGCTTTCTAAGTCAGACTCTTTGGGAATGTGGCATGACATCGGTCCTCTTTAAAAAGGTCCACCAGTATTCTGAAGCACACTTCTACTTAAGAACTACTTCTCTAGTGTAAATCGCATTTTCCCCAGGCCTCACCACCCTGTGCTTACAAATACAACCACAAAACAGGAATAGCCCAATCTCACACCACTCCATGTGCAATTACAGCATTTCCTTCATCTATTTCAGTGGTCCTTGAGAGAGAGCCCAGAACCAGGTTGGAGAGTGCAGCTCCCACATTTTTCTATCTGACATCCCATTTTGAGGTCCTGGCTAACAGAGCCACTTGACAGTAGTACTTAGCACTGGGTCCCCACCAGGTGTGTCAACTACTATCCTGGTTCTCCCAAAATGCAAATCCTCAAATTCAAACAACTTCCTCATTTTGGAACCATTCTATGTTCTACCTAAAAATGGAAAAACTGATTTTTTTCCCCCTGATCAGACCCTGCTTCATCATCGTCACTCCTAAGCCACAAGGCATTCATTCCACCACTGTGTCTAATAGGATTGCCACTGAAAGAATATTTCTGATTCTACTGGCAGTTCCTCTCTCCATCAGGATCTAAAAAAAATCATGGACCCATCTACAAAAGAGCAGTCTCCTGTCTGCTCATATCTCTTTCCACCTCTCTTCAGATATCCTCCTATTTGAAGACTCTTTTCTACAATGTAACTTAGTTCACTCAAGTAGTCTTGAGATTTTAATTGTTCTTTTTGTCAAACACATATCAAAGTTCTAACCTCACTTTAGGTTAAGACAAGATTCTTATTATACTAGTAACTCTTCTAAGACAATATTCTTTCTCCTGAGTTACCTAAAATCTAACTAAACCCAAAGAAACCTCAATCTTAGATCAAATGAAGTGCTAAATGTAAACCTCTGTAACCAGCAGCTGGAGATCGCATGGAAGAATTTTGCAAGACCAGTGACTTATTCATTGAAAATACCTTTTTTTCAACAACACAAACAGCTGCTATACACATGGACTTCACCAGATGGAATACACAGGAATCAGATTGACTACATATATGGTAAGAGGCGATGGAAAAGCTCAATATTTTCAGCCAAAATCAGGCCACGAGCTGATTGTGGAACAGACCATCAACCGCTCCTATGCAAGTTCAGCTTAAAGTTAAAGACAGTTAAAAGAAGTCAACGAGAGCCAAAATATGATCTTGAATCTATTCCTCCTGAATTTAGAGACAATTTAAAGAATAGATTTCATGTACTGAACACCAATGACTGAAAACCAGAAGAATTGCGAGATGGCATCAAGAACATCATCCATGAAGAAAGCAAGTGGTCACTAAAAAAAGAAAAGAAGAAAAGACTAAAATGGATGACAGAAGAGACTCTGAAACTTGCTCTTGAATGGAGAGTAGCTAAAGTAAATGGAAGAAATGACAAGATAAAAGAGCTTAATGGAACAATTCGAAGAGTAGCACGAGTAGACAAAGTCAATTACTCTAATGAAATGTGCAAAGATCTGGAGTTAGAAAACCAAAAG
>NW_006921919.1:3478543-3480196 GCF_000298275.1 Orycteropus afer afer | reverse complement strand
TCAATCATCCCTGAATTTTCCATAGTTATGGGAATTGTATCATTTCCTTTTCTATCTGTAGTTTAGTTATCTAATGCTGTTATAACAGAAATGTCACAAGTGGATGGCTTTAACAAACAGAAATTTATTCTCTCACAGTTTAGGAAGCTGGAAGTCTGAATTCAGGGCAACAGCTCTAGGTAATTCTGTTTTTCTCTGTTGGCTCACAGTTTAAGAGGAAGGTCCTTGTCTCCTTTCAGCATCTGTGGGCCCAGCATTCCTTGGAGATCTCCATGTGTCTTCGCATCAGTCTTCCCCTAGCTCTAGGATGCTCCCAGCACAGAAACCCAGGGTCCAAAGGATACACTCCACTCCCAGCTCTTCTTCTTAATGGTCATAGGTCCCTCTGATCTGTTTGTTCAATATCTTTTGTATCTCAATAGAGACTGACTGACTCAAGATACAATTTAATATTGTAATATTGTAGGATACAATTAACTATAGGTTTAACATAACAGGAGGGGGCACTATGAGTCAAATTTGACTTGATGGCAGTGTTTGTTTGTTTTTTTTTTGTTGTTTTTGTTTTTTTTTTACATAACTATCATTAATCCTGCCTCATTAACATCATAGAGGTTAGGATTTATAGCACAGAGGATAATTACATCAGATCGCAAAATGGAGGTTAATTGTATAATGCTGAGAATCATATCCTAGCCAAATGGACACATGTTTTGGAAGGACATAACATAATGCATAAGGATCTGTAATAGATAAACATCTTTCCCAATGAATGAAGCAGGAGTTTATTTCCTTAAGACAAATAAGTAAATGAATGAATTTAAGACCTTCTTAAAAAAGAAAGTTCACAAAATTAGTCCTTACACGGTAAATCTCAGGGTTCTTATCTATAACTTGAGGGTAAGACACCTAGCTTGTTGTTGCTATAGGAATTGAGATGTATACATGAAAATCTAATACTCAGCACATAGTTTGCAGGAATTTTTTTTTCTTTAATAAAGCTCAATTATATCCCAAATTTGGAAATTAAAATTGCAAGCATATCCCAGAGCAAGCATCATAAGGATGTCTGACATACTCTGTAGCTCATGGTCCTTATTTATATGTTTTAAAATATCACATAATACATCAGCATTTTATCTACCCACGAGACTTTCAAGGACTTATTTGGTCTCTGTTAAGAATCCCAATACTTAAAAACTTTGGGAAATGACTTCTGTAATATAGTATATCAAATGCAGGCTTTGTTTTTGCTTATTTATACTGAATAGCCTTTTATATCCAGTCCACTATGTTGTACAAAATTTATTTACAAAGGCTTCAGACAAAGTTGAAAAGCAAATCCAATTGAAAGCCAATCAGTTTCCTTGAGGGCGTGGACCTTATCCAATATAAATGGATGTTCTGGCAAAGCTTGCTCACTCTTGATCCTGATCCAATTTATCATCCTCTGACCTCCAGTTCTTGGTATATGAGCCAGCAGCCCTCCACCTGACCTCCCAATTTTGGGTTCATCAGCAAAAACCTTTGTTCAGATTTGGGACATGCCAGAGTCCACAACTGTGTAAGTCATTTCACTGAAATAAATCTCTCTATCCAGTGTAACATGTATATGTAAATATATATACCAAAAAATTTATATATACAAATTTA
>NW_006921919.1:3469556-3478273 GCF_000298275.1 Orycteropus afer afer | reverse complement strand
GGAATAAAAGAATAAAATAAAATGCTACAATTTGATGTATTGTTTTGTTCTCCTTTTAACCAAAATTTGATTATATAATTCCAGCAAATCCATTTGCATGATTCTAAATTTCCATTTTAAGTATGTATATAGGGTCTTCTAGACTAAGAAATAATTAACTGTCTCTATTTCAGATTTTCACAAAAGATACTTCTTTGTAATGTTATTTTTGATTTATGACACATACATTTTTCTCAAATATCAAGCTGTGCCTCAAGAGAGTAAGAGAAATAACTCTCCATTAAAGAATGTCAGTTGATGCAAGAAAAATAACATGGTAAAATAGCTTCTCAAAGGTAAGTTTCAAAATGCACGTTGACTCAGTGTGAATTTGCTTGAACCAGAAAATCAAACTTTGGAACTAATGATAAGAAAAGAAACTGAAGAACAAGCAAAAATATACTAAGACCTCAAGGAAAATTTCAGGAATAAAAGATCACAACTCTAAGGGCCTAAAATATAAAAATTTATACTTTCCTGCAGTTTGGCATCAATCTGAACTTTGAATTAAATATGAGAAACAGCATTTTATTCAAAGTTACATGTATGCATGCACTGCTTTGAGTCGGAGCCGACTCATAGCTACCCCTTCTTGGGTTTCCAAGGCAGTATTACTACAGAAGTAGATTGCCCGACCTTCCTTCGGAGGAGTGGTTGGTGGGTTTGAGTCACCAGCCTTCTGGTTAGCAGTCACATGCCTTAGGCACTAGTTAAAATTCCCACAGTTAAAACTAATATTGGATGTCCATTTTATTCTCCTCCTGACCTCTACCCTACTGTAGGGTTCGACTTATTGGGCCATGAAAAAGTAACACATCATCCCAAAGGTTGACCTGAACAGAGTAAGAAATAGTTCTTCTATGACCCACACTGAATTTCTTGATATTTGCACCTATGGTGTTTTGGTTTCTTTGTTTCAGTTCCTACTTTTCTCTGTGCTACAAACCAGTCCAAACAGAGTGGATAACCAAGAATGGATTTCTGAGAGACTATTTGGGAAATTAGATTTCTTTTAGTGCCCAGAACAATATGTTTTTGCCTTCTTATTAGATGCTGCATTATAAATTAAATGAAATTGAAAGTTAGCTGGTTTTCTGTGTTTATGTGTATGTGCCTAGGTATTTTCCAATATCCTAGTGGGAGCTCTGGTAGCATAGTGGCTAAGGCACTTGACTGCTAACCAGAAGGCTGGTGGTTCAAACGCACCAGCCACTCCTCAGAAGGAAGATGGGGCAATCTACTTCTGTAGTGATACTGTCTCGAAAACCCAAGGAGGGGTAGCTATGAGTCGGATCTGACTCGATGGCACATAACAACAACAACAGGAGAGATTATTCTGCTGCTATTTATAAGGTTTTCACTGGACAGCTTTTTTTTCTTCTTAGTCTGTCATAGTCTGAAAGCTCTACTGAAACCTGTCTACCATGTGTGACCTGGCTAGTATTTGAAATACATAGCTTCCAACATCACAGCAACATGTGAGCAAACACAGTATGACAACCTGATGGATGAGTAGTGAAAGCAGCGGAAATGACTCCTTCAGATTGGAAGGCATTTAAATACAACTGAGGAAGAGCTGCCTCCTCAAAGCAGAGTAGACCTTAAAGAAGTGGATGGAGTAAACCATTCAGAACTTTTATTTGCTACTGTGGCATGACTCCAAATGAGGAAAAACAGCTGTAAACATCCATTTATTATTGGAAGGTGGGATGTTAGAAGTATGAATTTAAGAAAATTGCAAGTTATTAAAAATGAAATGTTGTTGTTGTTATATACCGTCAAATTGGTCCTGACTCATAGCGACCCCTCCTTGGGTTTCTGAGGCAGTATCACTACAGAAGTAGATTGCCCAAACTTCCTTACAAGCAGTGGCTGGTGGGTTTGAACCACCAGCTTTCTGGTTAGCAGTCAAATACCTTAGGCACAACGCTACCAAAGCTCCTAAATAGAATGCATAAAAATCTATATCGCAGGCATTAATGAACTGAAATGGACTGGTGTTGGCCATTTTGAATCAGACAATCTTATTGTCTACTATACCAGAAATAACAAATGGAAGAATAATGTTGCATTCATTGTCAAAAAGAATATTTCAAGATCTATCATTGAAGTCCAATGCTGTCAGTGACAGTATAGTATCCATATGCCTATAAGGAAGACCAGTTAATATGACTATTATTCAAATTTACAAACCAAACACCAAAGTCAAAGATGAAGAAATTGAAGATTTTTTACCAACTTCTGCTGTCTGAAATTGATCAAACATGTAATCAAGATGTACTGATAATTACTAATTAATGTAATGTAAAAGTTGGAAACAAAGAACTTTAGTCATAAGAACAAGAATCAGTTGGAAAACAAGGCCTTGGTGATAGAAACAATGCCAAATATCACATGACAGCATTTTGCAAGAACAATGACTTATTTATTGCAAATACATGTTTTCAACAACATAAAACATGAAACATGGACATCCCCAAATGAAATACATGGGAATCAAATAGACTATATCTGTGGAAGAGACAATGGCGAAGCTCAGTAGCATCAATCAGAACAAAGCCAGGACCTGACTGCAGAGCAGGCCATCAACTGCTCATATGGAAGTTGAAGTTGAAGCCAAAGAAAATTAAAAAAAATCCACAAGAGCCAAAATATGACCTTGAGTATATTCCCCCTGAACTTAGAGACTATCACAACAATAGTTTTGACACATTGAACACTAAGAACCCAAGATCAAATGAGTGGTGGGAGGATATTATATATGAAGAAAGTATATTTCTCAGAGAAAACAGAGCTCCTTGTAGAAAGTAAAAGGTCATTAAAAAGACAAAAAAGAGAAAAGAAAAGAAAAGATGTCAGAAGAGACTCTGAAACTTTTCCTTAAACATAGAGTATCCAAAGTGAACTGAAGAAATGATCAAATAAAAGAACTGAACAGAAAATTTCAAAAGGCTGATCAAGAAGACAAAGTAAAGTATTATGCTGAAATATACAAAGACCTGGAATTAGAGAACCAAAAGTGAAAAATCTGCTCAGTACTTCTCAGGCTGAAAGAAGTGAAGAAAAAATTCAAGCCTTCAGTTATAATATTGATGGATTCTATGGACACACAATTGAATAATGCAAGAAGCATTTAAAAAAAAATGGAAGGCATACACACAGTCACTTTACCAAAAAGAATTGGTCAATGTTCAAACATTTCAGAAGGTAGCACATCATTAACAACTGATAATATTGAAGGAAGAAGTCAAGCTACATTGAAGGCACTGGAGAAAAACAAGGCTACAGAATATCAGTTGAGATATTTCAACAAATGGATGCAATGTTGGAAGCACTCACTTGTCTATGCCAAGAAATTTATGACAGCTACCTTGCCAAGCAATGGGAAGAGATCCACAAGTATACCTGTTCCAAAGAAAGCTAATCCATCAGACTGTGGATATTATCTATCATTAATATCACATGTAAGTAAAATTTTACTGAAGATAATTCAAAAACGGTTGTAGCAGTACACACACTGGGAACTGCCAAGAATATGAATCAGATTCAGAAGAAGATGTGAACAAGGAATATAATTACTGATGTTGGATGGATCTTGGCTGAAAGTAAAGGATAACATAAATATGTTTACTTGTGTTGTATTGACTATGCAAATACATTTCACTGTGTGGACCATAACAAATTATGTACAACATTGAGAAGAATGAGAATTGCAGAACTCTTAATTGTACTCATACAGAACACGTACATAGACCAAGAGGTAGTTTTTGAACAGAACAACAAAATACTGCATGGCTTAAAATCAGGAAGGTTTGTGTCAGGGTTATAGCCTTCCATTATACTTATTCAATCTGTATGCTGAGCAAATAAGCCAAGAGGTAGACAATATGATGAGGAACATGGCATCAAGATCAGAGGAAGACACATTAACAATCTGCAGTATGCAGAAGACAAAATGTTGCTTGCTGAAAGCAAAGAGGACTTTAATAGGTTTTTGATGAAAATCAAAGACTACAGCTTTCATTATGGATTATACTTTAACATAAGAAATAAAAATCCTCACAACTGAACCAATAAGCAACTCCATGATAAATAGAGAAAACGGTGATGTTGTCAAGGATTTCATTTTACCTCAATCCATAATCAATGCTTATGAAAGTGTAGTCAAGAAATTAAAAGACCTAAAACATTGTGCAAATCTCTTGCAAAAGACCTCTTTAAAGTGTTAAAAAGCAAAGATACTTTGAGGACTAAGGTGTGCCTCACCTAAGCCATGGATTTTCAATCACTTCATACGCATGCAAAAGCTGAACAATTAATAAGGAAGATGGAGAACCGATGTTGGCAAAGAATATTGAATGTACTATGGACTGCCAAAAGAACAAATAAATCTATCGTGTAACAAGTTAGTCAGAATATTCCTTAGAAGTGAGGATTGTGAGAACTCCTCTCACATATTCTGAACATGTTATCAACTGGGACCAGTCCCTGGAGAAGAACATCATGCTTGGTAAAGTAAGGGATCACTGAAAAAGAGAAAGACCCTAAATGAGATGGATTGACACAGTGACTGCAACACTGACCTTAAACATCACAGTGATTGTGAGGGTAGCTCATGACCAGTATTTCATACTGTTTTATGGAGGGTTACTATGAGTTGGAACCAACTCAATGGAACCTAACAACAACATGTGAGATTACTGTAATATACACACAAGTATACTTACACTTAGTAGAGAGGCAGATATGCATCAAGGTTGTATCTTTTTACCATACTTATTTAATCTGTGTGTTGAGCAAATAATCTGAGAAGCTAGATTATATGAAGAAGAGCATGGCATCAGGATTGGAAGAAGACTTATTAACAACCTGCAATATGCCTGCTGAAAGTGAAGATGACTTGAAGCACTTACTGATAAAGATGAAAGAATACAGTCTGCAGTATGGATTACACCTCAACATAAAGAAAACAAAAATCCTCACAACTGGACCAATAAACAGATTTATAATACATGGAGAAAAGACCAAAGTTGCCAAAGATTTCATTTTACTTGGATCCACAATCAACACCCATGGCAGCAGAAGTCAAGAAATTAGACATCATATTGCACTGGGCAAATCTGCTGCAAAAGATCTCTTTAAAGTGTTAAAGAGCACAAATGTCACTTTGAAGACTAAGGTGTGCCTGACCCAAGCCGTGGTATTTTCAAGTGCCTCATATGCATGTGAAAGCTGGACAATGAATAAGGAGGACTGAGGAAGAGTTGATTCCTTTGAATTTGGTATTGGTGAAGAATACTGAAAATTCTGTGGACTGCTAGAAGAATGAACAAATCTGTCCTAGGAGGAAATGCAGCCAGAATGCTTCTAAGAAGCAAGAAAAGCCAGATTTCATCTCACCTATTTGGTAATTGTGGTAGTTAAGGTCATGTCTCAACTTGGCTGGGCCTGGTTTTGGGTGGCTGGGCAGCTGGATGTAATGATTCCCCATGATGAGACTAGTAATCAGGTCTGTGGTAGAATCTGCTGTGAGCAGCTGAGTAGATGCCTTAGGAATGTGGGCTGCTTTCAGTATATAAGAATAAGCTTTGAGAAATGTCTCAGCTTCTTGGAATGCTTGGACCCTGCATTTGGAAGGAAGGTTGGGCAATCTACTTCCGTAGTGATACCACCTTGGAAACCAAAGGAGGGGTTTCTATGAGTTGGATCTGACTAGATGGCAATTAGTTTAATTTAGGATCCTGCATGTTGCTGAGTCTTCATTCAGCAGCCTGCCATGTTGCCTGCTGACCTTGGACAGTTTCTGGACTTGAACTGGTGGCCTACCATGTTGATTAATAAATTGGGACTGTCCTATTTTACTTGTCAATCTTGGGTTTGTCAGCCTCAGCAGCCAGAAGCTGCCTGAGTTAAGAGAAGCCTATAGCTTCAACTGACCTGAAGCAAGAGGCAAACCTAAAGCCCAAGGTCTAGGGGCCTTCACCCAGCCCCTAGTGTTGGCACTTTGAACTCCAATTTCTAGCCTCCTAAACTGTAAGAGAATAAATCCCTATTTGGTAAAAGTCATCCATTTATGGTATTTCTGTTTTAGCAGTGCTATAGAACCAAAATGGTCTTGTTCTCCGAGGGGCCATTCCCTGGAGAAAGATAGCTTGATAAAGTGGAGCGTCAGAGAAAAAGGGGAAGATCCTCAACAAGATGGATTGACACAGTGGCTGTAACAATGGACTCGAGTATAACAAGGATTGTGAGGATGGCACAGGACCAGGCAGTGTTTCATTCTGTTGTACATAGGGTCACTATGAGTTGGAGCTGACTCGACAGTACCTAAGAACAGTAGAGAGTCAAGAAGACCAACTGAGTGTAGTAAAGTGTAATCTTCCAATTAGAAAGATGCAATCACTGTCAATTTAAAAAAAAAAAAAAAAACTTCAGACTACCTGAACCCTCCTCTGGCTAGAAATGCCCCACTGGTTTTCATTATGGCAGCCTTGGAGTTAATAAGATAGAGTCTTTTAGGGAGTTAGGCTGTGCAGCTCCGAGTTTCAATACGGATAGGGTGTTCTAACAGCTGCTTTTCTCCTTTCCTCTGTATCTCTATCTTCCAATACACACACATACACATGTACACACATACATACATGAATTCATGCATGCATCAATAAATAGGAACTGTGCTTAATAACTTTTGGATTGAGGTCAGTAGTACCACATTTATCATCTTTCTATTCTTTCTGAAGAGCACAGTCAAGATTTGAGCCTATGTACACACAGACACTTAGGCAATCTCGTAAATATTCATTTAGCTAACAGTCCAGCAAAGTACAGTACTCTAAGGATTAACTAGTGACAGTAGTTCTTTTGGACAAGTCTGCTATCATTGAAGCCCAACATTTTGTTTATCTTCCACTGTTTATCTTCCAAAGAACATGTCCAAATGCACTCATCCTGACAAAGTGCTTGCTATGAAACTACATTTTAAAATTGTGAGATGTGAAGGCTTATCTGGAAGAAAGGGGGCTATTACCTATTTCTTTAAACTTTATGATCCTTTTTCATAAGTCAATAAAATAAGATTCTTAGAGATTTTATATGATCTTAACTTTGTTAGTGTTTATAGCTGCTCTGTAGGTTAGAAAGTAAAATATACCCATCTTTATGTAAAATGTATATATGAAATGTCAATATAAATCTTTTATTCAAATTTATTTGTTTTGAGCTCCTCCTCTTACAATACTTTTTTTTTTTTTTTTTTTTGAGAAATTCTAATAAAATAATGAAAGAATGACTTGGACTTCAAAGCCCTTTATTTTCCCTGGTCATGCACTGAGGTAGGATCTAACAAATAATGCAAAGACTTCAAGGCAAGAAGAGAATAAAGAAAAGCAAAGATGGAGGTAATAAGATACTCCACAAACTATCTCATTAATCCTTGAATGACTGAGAATTTATTATTAGTGAGCTCACTTTTTTCCAATTACTGTCTGGCAAAAGTGGCTTTGCAAAGTATCCTAGTGCACGATTGAGTGGAGTCTCTCTCAAAATTCTAAGTCTCTACTTTTTCCATAAATGAATATCAATACTAGAATTGTTTAATGTAATATATCACTGAGAAGAGAGATTAAGATTTTATTTATAAATAGATTTTCATGAGAGGAAATATTAAATAAGGCAACTCAGTGACTTTGTTGCTTGTCTCAAGAGCTAGATTTTTGGCATTTATGGGAGCTCTAGTGGCATACTGCCTAAGGCATTTGATTGCTAACAGAAGGCTGGAGGTTAAAACCCACCAGCCACTCTTTGGTAGGAAGATTAGGCAATCTACTTCCATAGAGATACCACCTCAGAAACCCAAGGAGGGGTTCTATGAGTGGAATCAAACCAATGGCAGTGAGTTCGTTTTTTGGTTTTATATATATATACAAACAATTTTAATATGATGTGTTACATTCAAAATACATCTATTCCTTACATATCAACTATCTCATTATCTCACATTTCACATTTAAGACAATAGTAAAAAAATCTACCCAACGATTTTGTGCATTAATGACCTACATCTGGCAGTAAGGAATGCTTACATGTGACTTGAGAGTAATGCTGGCTGTGATGGTAAGATGATGTGTCAACCTGGTTGGGCTATGATCCTCAGTGGTTTGGGAACTTTGTAGCGATATAATTTTGCAGTTCTGTAATGATGTAATCTGGGAGTTCTGTAATTATGTAATATGGTAGCAATGCAATAATATACTTTGGTAGTTATGTAATGATGTAATTTGGCATTTATACAATTATGTAGTCATCCTCCATTTTATGATCTGACGTGGCTATCCTCTATTTTTGCATAACACCAATTTCACATAATGACCTTGTCTTTGGAAACTGACCATGTTGGTAAGTGAGAAATGGATATAGGTGCTATAGGGAGAAATAATAAATAATATCAATAGCAATTAAAATATACACTATTTACCTTTTTGTACCCATATTTATTGAATTCCAAACCGAACTCAATGCCATTGAGTCCATTCTGACTCATAGCAACCCTCACTGGGTTTCCAAGGCTGTAAGTCTTTACAGAAACAGACTGCCTCATCTTTCTTCTGTGGAGTGACTGATGGGTTAGAACCACCAACCTTCTGGTTAGCAGCCAAATGCTTAACCACTACAGCGCCAGA
>NW_006921919.1:3468087-3468991 GCF_000298275.1 Orycteropus afer afer | reverse complement strand
CACTTGATCCAGGACAGATTTGTTCATTCTTCTGGCAGTTCATGGTACTTTCAATATTCTTCACCAATGCCACAACTCAAAAGCATTAACTCCTCTTTGGTCTTCCTTATTCATTGTCTAGCTTTCACATGCATATGAGGCGATTGAAAATAACATGGCTTGGGTTAGGTGCACCTTAGACTTCAGAGACATCTTTGCTCCTCATCACTTTAAAGAGGTCTTTTGCAGCAGATTTGCCCAGTGAAATACGTTGTCTAATTTCTTGACTGCTTCTTCCATTGGCATTGATTGTGGAATCAAGTAATATGAAATTTTTGACAGCACCAGTTTTTTCTCCATTTATTGTGATGCTGCTTACTAGTCCAGTGATGAGGACTTTTTCTTTATATTGAGGTGTACTCCATACTGCAGACTGTAGTCTTTAATCTTAATCAATAAATGTTTCAAGTCATCTTCACTTTCCACAAGGAAGGTTGTATCATCTGCATATCACAGGTTGTTAATGAGTCTTCCTCCAATCTTGATGCCACATTCTTCTTCATACAGTCCAGTTAATTGGATTGTTTGCTCAGCATACAGATTGAATAAGTATAGTGAAAGGATACAATCCTGAGGCACACCTTTCCTGATTTTAAACCATGAAATATTCCCTTCTTTTGTCCAAATGACTGCCTTTTGGTCTATGTATAGATTCCTCATGAGCATAATTAAGTGTTCTGGAATTTCCATTCTTCTCAATGTTATCCATAATTTGTTATGATTCACAGTCTAATGCTTTTGCACAGTCAATAAAACACAAGAAATATCTTTCTGGTATTGTTTGCTTTCAGCCAAGATCCATCTGACATCAGCAATGATATCCCCTGTTCCACGTCTTCTTCTGAATCCAGCTTATATTTCTGGA
>NW_006921919.1:3448844-3456226 GCF_000298275.1 Orycteropus afer afer | reverse complement strand
TCTCCAGTGTTATTTCTATTACAAAGGCCATATTTTCCAACTACTGGTTATTATTCTTTGCTTCCAACTTTTTCATTCCAATCACCAGTGATAATCAACACATCTTGATTTCACATTTGGTCTATTTCAGACTGCAGAAGTTGGTAAAAATCTTCAATTTCTTTGTCTTTCATTTTAGTGGTTGCTGTGTAAATTTGAATAATAGTAGTATTAATTGGTCTTCCTTGTACTTATATGGATATTATTCTAACAACACTGACAGCATTGTACTTCAGTATAGATCTTGAAACATTCATTGTGATGGTTAATGCAATGCCATTCCTCTTCAATTTGTTATTCATGGCATAGTAGATCATATGATGTCTGACTCAGAATGGCCAAAATCAGTCCATGTCAACTCACTAATGCATAGAATACTGATATTTATGTGTTCCTTTTCATTTTTGACAACTTGCAATTTTCCTACATTCATACATGTCATGTTTCAATATTAATGGATGTTTGCAGCTGTTTATTCCCATTTTGAGTTGTGCCACCATCAGCAAATGGAGGTCTCAAAAGTTTTGACCCATCCATGTTATTAATGGCAACTCTGCTTTGAAGAAGTAGCTCTTCTCCAGTCATATTTTGAGTGCCTTCTGACCTGAGGGTCTCATCTTCCAGCACTGTATTGGACAATTTCAGGGCTACTCATAAAGTTTTCCAGTAATACATGAGACAGTGTTTCACTGCTATTCATAAGGCTTTCACTGGCCAATACCTTGAGAAGTGGATGGTCCCTTCCTTCTTCCCAGTCTGTCTTTGCTTGGAAGTTCAGATGAAACCTGTCTACCATGGGTGACCCTGCCGGTATTTGAAATACTGGTGGCATAGCCTCCAGCCTCATAACAACATGGAACCCACCACAGTACGACAAACTGACAGATGAGTGGTGGGTTTCCAGATTAAAGTTGTATAAATACTCCCACCATGTCTGTTTTTTGAGCTACCAATCCAACATCACTGAATGCACTGAATGCATGATCTCATATTTGATTTCCATGGTGATAAGAGATGTGCTTTCTGCACTTCCAGTTTGTTCATTTTTATGATAAAATTCTTTTGTGAGGGATGTTGGAGCTGCCATTGCAGGAGGAGCTGGACCAAGGTTCTTTCCTGTCCCTTCGGTTGCAGTCACAGGCTCAGTGTTGCACAAGTTCAACAGGGCAGACAGAGTGATATTTACATGTAGATAATGTTTCAATTCCTTTTATTCCTTCTGAGTGACACCCATCAATAAAATCAGATAACATTAGAAGCCCTTATCTGTGCTAAGCATTAGTGGAGAACAAGACAGACACAATCTCTTCTTTCAGAAGAGTTTGTCTAATGGAGGAAGCAATCCTTACAAATAATTACAATTAATTATGTAATTACAAGGATGTTTGTTAGGGCTATACAAAGAAGATCTACTTTAATTAGGTTACAGGTAGGGAAAGACTCTTAGAGTGAGATTTCAGTTGATAAATGGAGGATGAGTTAAATTAATCAGATAGAGTTTAGAGAAAAAGCATTATAAGCACAAAGAAGAATATATTCAAAGATCTTGTGGGCAAGAATGAATCTAGAATGTTTGAAGAATGGAAAGCAGTCACTAGGCTGTTGCTAAAAGATTTAAGAGGAGGATGGAGGGAGATGAGGCTGTAGAGATAGCAGTTACCTGATCATAGAGGACTCTAATAGTAAGAGTTTCTAATTTTATCCTAAGAGTAAAGGGAAGCTATCATAAGGTTTTGATTAGGGAGTGGCATGATCAGAATTGCCTTGTAAAAGTTCACTCTAGTTGTTTGTTGGCTGTGAATGCTATTGCACTAACTAAGCTGAGAGAAACTGGTGACTTTAGATTAGTGCGGTGCTTTTCTAAGTGTGGTCCATGGACCCCTAGGTATTCTATAGATCTTTTCCAGAGGTCTTCAAACTAAATATTACTTTTATAGTAACACTAAGACATTATTTGCCTTATAAATACTTTGATATTTTCAGTAATGGCAAACTTCTGGAGGTTTAGCTCTAATCAGTGACAAAACATTAATCTGTGCTTGTTGGTGGTCATTGAATTCTTGACCTCAATATACTCTCACAGAAAAAAAAAAAGTGCAAACATTAATTAAAAATGTCCTTGATGAAGCAGAAAAAAAATATATATTTTTAATTAAATCTCCTTTTTTGAATGTTGTTGTTGTTGTTATGTGCCGTCGAGTCAGCCCCGACTCATAGCGACCCCTTCTTGGGTTTCCGAGGCAGTGTCACTACGGAAGTAGGATTGCCCAACCTTCCTTCCGAGGAGTGGCTGGTGGGTTTGAACCACCAGCCTTCTGGTTAGCATTCAAGTGCTTTAGCCACTATGCTACCAGAGCTCCTCCTTTTTTGAATATACATCTTTTTAAACATTCCATGTGATGAAAATGTCAGACCTTTTGCTAGGTAGCTCACAGTTACTGCCAGTTTTCCAAAGCAGAACTGTTCTCTTTGAAGTAACACAGCTCAAGTATTCAAGGTAGTATAAGGCTAAAGAGAGACAGGATATGAGAGTAGGTGCTCTAAAATCAAGGGAAGAAAATTAATAAAGACAATGGAGGCATATATAAATGTATGTTTCGGTATTTATAGGTCCCTGAATGGTGCAAATGTTTTATGTTTAACAACTAACCTATAGGTTGACAGCTCAAATCCACCCAATAGTGCCATATAAGAAAGGCCTAGCAATCTACTTCCCTAAAGATTATAGCCAAGAAAACTCTATGGAGTAGTTTTACTCTGTAACTCATGGGCTTGCCATGAGTCTCAATCAACTTGAGGGCAATTGGTTTTTTATAGGTTTTTTATTAGTTGCTCTGCAAGCCCATTTAATTTTCCAGTCCTGTTAATTATGCAATCATAAATAGGATCTCCAGGTGGGTATAAACAAAAACGCATGGTCGTTGAGTCGGTCCCAACTCATAGCAACCCCTCCTTGGGTTTCTGAGCCAGTATCTCTATGGAAGTAGATTGCCATTTTCCTTCCAAGGAGTGGCTGGTGGCTTGAACCACCAGGCTTCTGGTTAGCAGTCAAAGGCCTTAAGCACTATGCGACACGAGAGCTCCAGGTGGGTACTACCAGTTATTAGGTAGAGTTAGCTCATAATGGGTCAGGAGAACCAATTGTGCTCATCTCTTCCCAGGAAAAATATTGAATTTTCACTAGCTTTGGGTCAAGTTTGCAGCATCTTGACCTTCTGGAAAAGTATCATTCTCCCAATCCTAGTATCTCAAGAAATATTATGGCTCTCCTTCTATCAAAGAAATATGTGCCAGAAATTAAGTAAATCCAGAAGTCTCAAAGCTCTTCTTTAGGGTATGCTTTTTATGGCTTGTGCATGCCTTCTGCCAGGTAGGAATCACCAGCAGGTGACTGGACATTATACCAAAGAAAATATAATTAGAAATGATAGTTTTTAATATTCATGTTTCTGTAAATTAAAAATGTGGCACTAAATTGATTCAAAACTTCCTGAAATATTCTTGTAAATATACTCCATTAATTCTACTCATCTTAGTTATTAGTCCTGCTATAACAGGAATACCACAAGTGAATGGCTTTTAAAAAACAGAAATTTATTTTTTCACAGTTTAGGAGGCTAGAATTCTGAATTCAAGGTACTGTTTTTACAGGAAGACTTTCTCCTCTGGAGGACAGTCCTTGTCTCCTCAGCTTGTTTCCTGGTTCCTTGGACATCTCCACTTGGCTTGACATCAGGCTTCCTCCAATTTCCTCTTGCTACCTTGTTTGTTTAATCTCTCTTATATCTCAAAAGAGATTGACTCAAGATACAACCTAATCTTGTCTCATTAACATAACAAACATAACCTAATCCTAATTAGCATAATCTAATCTTGGCTCATTAATATTAATATAGCAAACTAACCTTTTCACAAATGGAATTATAATCACAATCAGAGGTTAGGATTTACAACACATATTTTTGGAGAGCACAACTCAATTCATAACAGTGCCCAAATGAAATGCATCTTATACAATGCAATATATGAACAATTCATAGTAAATTACAAAACAGGACTGCTTGGTGATGAAAAGTGAAAATTTTAGTTAAATGGCCAAATTATTTTAAATGTCTCAACTATATTTAAAACATATATTGTTTCCTTTTTCTGTTTCCTGTTGTGTTCTTTCCACAGCTAGAGTTTGTTTTAAAAAAGCAAAAGTTAAACACTACAATGAAATATTTCTGTACTTATGCACAAATACCTTTTTCTTTTTGCTTGTTCTTGTGAATTTTTGGAATCTGATATTTATTACATTGTATTTGAAAAAGAGACAGGCTAAATGCAGCTTGAAGAAGAGAAAATTCTGACCATGACAGAGATCAAATTACAGTGACCCACTATAATTGGGTCAGCAAGAGGCTAGGAATAAATACATTTGTAACAGAAATGGAACTTTTCTGGAACATTTAAATAGTTGATACCTGTCATTGCCTTGAAAACTCACTAAAATGCCATCTGTCATTTTTTAAGATTAGCTTTGAGAAAGGAATCTCAGATGGAAAAACTCAAAGTAGGATGGTTAATATCTAAGGAAAGCTATGGATGGGCTTTGAAATCAAGAAATCAGGAGACTCTGAAAGGGTTTATCACTACAAAGAAGAAACAACCAGGCATATTAATCCTTTAAGTCTGAAAGCAGTAAGAAAAAAATGCAATATTTGGTAGCAAAATGATATTATTATTTAATAGTTTGGAATGTTTTTATGTTCTTTATTTTTACTGTTTTTACTCCTTTTTCTGTTAGTACTATTTGATTTTAGGCTAATCGCTCACCTGATGAGTCACATTATGCCATAAGCTGTAAGATATATGACTAAGACTAAACTACTCATCTATGATGTCTCATAGTCAACTTTCTCATTCAAATAAAAGCTAAGTACACAACTGATGTATTACTCTGCTTCTTGCTTTTGCTTTCCTTCTTGCTTATTTCAGGCTTGTTTTTCCATGTTCTTTAGTTAGTACCTTATCTGTAGCTAGAACCAGGGGAAAGCAGGACTTAGTAGAACACTTTGAGAAGATATGGAAAACAAGAAATTTCCAGTGAAAGTGAAGTTTGTAAATTATCTTTGAGCAAGAACAACAACAACATAATTGATTCATATTGTAAATTTTCCATTTCTTTAGAACTCTGGAGGCATAGTGGATAAGATGCTTGACTGCTAGCTGGAAGGTCAGCAGTTCAAACCCACCAGCAGCTCTGTGGTAGGAAGACAGGGCTATATACTTCGGTAAACATTTATAGCCTCAGGAGTAGGATGGTAGAATAAGAAGACAATCTGCACAGACCCTCTTCAACAAAGAAATGAGATACCAATTGACGGAAATACAGAAGATAACACTGAAGTCCTGAGCACTGAAAGGAAGTAAACAGAAGTGAATCAGGCACCAACTAGTGGAAAAACTTGAATGAAAACAGGACCTAAGAATAGGCTCTGTTTGCCAAGAACGGCAGGGACATACAGGAGGCTGACAATGGGAAAGGAGACAGGTGGAAAGTGTATAAGTGCTGCCAACTAGAAAATAGAGGAGTACAATACCCTACTTACTTAGATAAGATCCAAACAAAACAAAGAAAACAAAAATCATGGGCAAGTCACTCCAACATAAAATCAGCAATTTAAAGTAAACAAACACAAATAAGTCACAATGTCTCAGAAACAACAGAGCATCAAAGTCCACACAAAGAAGGAAGATAAAGCAGGAGGAACAAGGGACCAGGATATACACACAGAACACGTCACTGAGGAAGAAGCAGCATTGGAACTCCCTGATAAGGAATTCAAAGTAATTATATTTACGCTCCTTCAAAGGATTGAGAGACAAATCAAGGAAAATATTGTCAAAATTGAGGAAAACACAAAGAAAACCATAGAAAAAATTTTGAAAGACGATACAAGAACAAAATGACCAAACAAATGAAAAATTAGAAAGGATACAAAATCTACAGATAGAAATCCAGAAGATTAATACTAACTTTTCAGAAATAGATTACACATAGAATGGGCAAAGGAGTAGAATTGAATCAATGGAACACAGATTTAGTGAAATTGAAGACAAATACCTCAGTATTTCTTTGGAAAGGGGTCAATCAGAAAAAAGATCAAAACAAAATAAAGAAAGCCTAAGGTTCATGTGGGATACCATAAAAAGGAATAACCTATGTGTAATCAGAATTCCAGAACAGGAAAAGACAAATAAAACCACAGAGAAAATTGTTTAAGATTTGTTGGAAGAGAATTTCCCTGGTATGATGAAAGATGAGAATATGTCCATTCAAGAAGTCCAACAAATCCCCAGAAGGACAGACCTCAAAATGAAATTACCAAAATATATCATCATCAAACTCACCAAAACCAAAGACAAAGAAAGAATCCTGAAAGCAGACTGGGAAAAATGAAAAATTACCTGTGAGGGGCAATGAATAAAAAGAAGCTCTGATTTCTTGGCAGAAACCATGCAGGTGAGAAGACAATGGGATGGTATATATAAAACTCTGAAAGAAAAAAATATTTCCAACCAAATATTATATACCCAGCAAAATTGTCCCTCAAATATGATGGTGAAATTAGGATTTTTCCAGATAAGCAGAAATTAAGGGAATTTGTTAAAACCAGACCAACTTTACAAAAGATGCTAAAGGGAGTCCTTTGGACAGAGAACTGACAGCAGCAAACAACAACCAACAATTAACACACATGAGGACATAACTCAGAAACCAACCCAGTTGTGGAAGTATAGAAAGTAAGTAAGCCTACAAGATTGTAAAAAGGAAACCAGAGACATCAATTGACAAATGAAGACAACTACAAACCAAAAAGTGGGAAAAAATTGTGTAGTTACAGAACTTCTAAAAGGTAGGGAAGTCAAGACAACTTCAGTATAGAACAGACTGGTCTAAACTTGGGAAGAAAATTATAAATCACAGTGTAATTTCAAAGAAAAATTATAAACCTCCACATCAAAATAAAAAAGAGGACCAGCACAAATATTTTGCAAATACTAAAATAATAGCAATGAAGGAAGTGATAAGATGATTCATAAACAATACGAGATAATCATAGAAAATTATATGGAACAAAGAAATCAGCGACACCATGAAAAAGTACATAACAAAATGACAGCAACAAATTTATACTGATCAATAATTACACTGAATGTCAATGGATTAAATGCACACTCAAGAGACAGAGAGTTGCAGACTGGATAAGAAAACATAATCCATTAATATGCTGTCTAGAAGAAACACACCTTAGGGAGAAAGACAAAAATAGACTAAAAATCAAAGGTTGAAAAAA
>NW_006921919.1:3443122-3444824 GCF_000298275.1 Orycteropus afer afer | reverse complement strand
GATTTTGTTATATATACAATGTTTATAATTAAGATGGTGGTGCACTTATTAAAGCATATGGCTGCTAACCAAAACATCAGCAGTTCAAACCCACCAGCCATTCTGCAGGAGAAAAATGAGGCAGTCTGCTTCTGAATAGAATGATAGTCTTTGAAATCCTATGCAGTAGTTCTACTCTGTCCTACATGATCATTAAGAGTCAAAATCCACTCAATAACAGTGACTTAGCTTCATATAGAAATAATGTACTAATCTAAGTGCCTGGGGCCAGCATCTTGGGGGCTGCTTTTCACTTGAGGGTGGCTCTATTTTAATGCCAGGGCCTGGGTAGGCAGGTGCAGAGGGGTTAGGAAAAACTAAGGGAGACAAACATGTCTGTCAGTTTGTCATCCTGTGATGGCTTACATGCTGCTGTGAGGGTGGAGGCTTTGCCACCAGTGTTGCAAAATGCCAGCAGGGTTAACCATGGTGGATAGGTTTCAGCAGAGCTTCCAGGCTAAGACAGACTTGGATGAAGGAAATGGCCATCCACTCCTCAAACAATTAGCCAGTGAAAACCTTATGAATAGCAGTGAGAGTGTCTGATATGTTACTGGAAAACTTTATGAATAGCCTTGAAACATTGTCTGATATAGTGCCAGAAAATGAGCCCATCAGGTCAGAAGGCACTCAAAATTTGACTGGGGAAGAGCTGACTCCTCAGAGTACAGACAACCTTAGCAATATGGATAGAGTAAAGTCTTAGAGACCTCCACTGGCTGATGTGGCATGACTCAAAATGCGTAGAAACAGATGCAAACACCATTAAAAACTGTAACATGGAATGTACGAAGTATGATTCTAGGAAAGCTGGAAGTTGTCAAAAATGAAATGGAATGCATAAAGATTGATATCATAGGCATTAGTGAACTAAAATGGACTGGCTTTGGCCATTTTGAATGAGACAACCACATGATCTTCTATGCCAGGAATGACAAATTGAAGAGGAATGGTGTGGCATTCATCATCACAAAGTCTCTTTCAAGATCTGTCCTGAAGTACAATGCTGTCAGTGATAGAATACTATTCATATTCCTACAAGGAAGACCAATTAATACTACTATTATTCAAATCTATGCACCAACCACCAAAGCCAAAGATAAGGAAATTGAAGATTTCTACCAACTTCTGCAGTCTGAAATTGACAGAACATGCAATCAAGATGTATTAATTATCACTGAAATGCAAAAGTTGGAAACAAAGAGGAGTTACAGGTAGATTGAAAATATGGCCTTGGTGATAGAAATAATGCTGGAGATTGCATGATAGAATTTTGCAAGACCAAAGACTTATTCATTGCAAATACCTGTTTTCAACAACGTAAGTGACAACTATACATGTGGAGTTAACCAGATGGAATACACAGGAATCAGACTGACTACATCTGTGGCAAGAGGCAATAGAAAAGCTCAATATCTTGAGCCAAAACAAGGCCAGGAGCTGATTGTGGAACAGATCATCAACTTCTTATATGCACGTTCAAGCTGAAGTTGAAGACAACTAAAAGAAGTCCACAAGAGCCAAAATACAATCTTGAATATATCCCTCCTGAATTTAGAGACCTTTTAAAGAATAGATTTGTTGCATTGAACACCAATGACCAAAAACCAGAGATGTGGGATGACATCAAGAACATCATCCATGAAGAAAGCAAGAGGTCATT
>NW_006921919.1:3442282-3442737 GCF_000298275.1 Orycteropus afer afer | reverse complement strand
AAAAAAAAAAAAGGCTCCAAGAATTGAGAATGAATGCACCGCTGGAGTCACTCACCTCGATTATGCCAAGTGATTTGGAAAACAGCTGGCCAACTGAGTGGAAGAGATCCCATATTTGTATCAATTCCAAAGAAAGGTGATCCCACAGAATGTGGAAATTATTGAACAATATCAGTAATATCACATGCAAGTAAAACCTTACTGAAGATAATTCAAAAATGGTTGCCGTAGTATATTGACAGAGAGCTTCTGGAAATGCAAGCTGGATTCAGAAGAGGACATGGAAGGAGGGGTATCACTGCTGATGTCTGATGGATCTTACCTGAACACAAAGAATACTGGAAGGATGTTTACTTGTATTTATTGACTATGCAAAAGCATTTGATTGTGTGGATCATAACAAATTATGGATAACATCTAGAAGAATGGGGATTCCAGAACGCTTAATTGGGCTC
>NW_006921919.1:3439542-3440256 GCF_000298275.1 Orycteropus afer afer | reverse complement strand
ACATTCTGTGGGATCACCTTTCTTTGGAATGGGTACAAATATGGATCTCTTCCAGTCAGTTGGCCAGGTAGTTGTCTTCCAAATCTCTTGGCGTAGCCAAGTGAGTGCCTCTAGTGCAGCATCGTTTGTTGAAACATCTCAGTGAGTATTCCATCAATTCCTGAAACCTTGTTTTTTACCACTTCCCTCAGTGCAGCTTCAACTTCTTCCTTCAGTACCATTGCTTCTTGATCATATGCCACCTCCTGAAATGGATGAACATCAACCAATTCTTTTTGGTTCAGTGACTCTGTATTCCTTCCACCTTCTTTTGATGTTTCCTGCATCATTTACTATATTGCCCATAGAATCTTTCATAAGGGACTAAATCTTCTGTTTAGCTCTTTTATCTTGTCATTTCTTCCATTTGCTTTAGCTACTCTCTGCTCAAGGGCACGTCTCAAGGGCAGAGTCTCTTCTGACATCCATCTTGGTTTTTTTTTTTTTTTTCCTTTCCTGTCTTTTCAATGACCTTTTGCTTTCTTCATGGATGACATTCTTGATGTCATCCCACAATGGGCTCCTAGCAACCCTATGTACAAGAGAATGAAACACTGCCATGTCCTGCACTTTCTTCACAATCGTTGAGATGCTTGAACTCATGGTGGCAGCCACTGTGTCTATCCATCTCACTGAAGGTCATCCCCTTTTTCTCTGACTCTCCACTTTACCAAA
>NW_006921919.1:3436335-3438987 GCF_000298275.1 Orycteropus afer afer | reverse complement strand
AAGGCTGTAATCTTTGATCATCAGTAAGTGCTTCAAGTCCTCTTCACTTTCAGCAAGAAAAGTTGTATCATCTGCATTTCACAGGTTTTTAATGAGTCTTCTTCCAATTCTGATGCCATGTTCTTCTTGTAGTCCAGCTTCTCAAATTATTTGCTCTGCATTCAGATTGAACAAAGGTGATAGGAATCAAACCTGATTCACACCTTTCCTGATTTCAAACCAAACAGTATCCTCTTGTTCTGTTCAAATAACTACCTCTTGGTCTATGTATAGATATCTCATGAGCACAATGAAGTATTCTGTAATTCCAATTTTTCCCAATATTATCCATAATTTTTTATTATCCACACAGTATAAAATCATTAGAACACAGGTAAAGATCTTTTTGGTATTCTTTGCTTTTAGCCAATATTCATTTGACATCAGCCCTCTTTTGAATCTGGTTGGAATGTTTGGCAGTTCCCTGCCATTATACTGTTGCAACAGTTTTTGAATTATCTTGAGCAAAATTTTACTTGCTTAAATCAATTAATGATGTTGTTTGGTAATTTCCACATTCTGTTGGATAATTCTCCTTTGAAATAGGCACCACTATATATCTCCAGGTGATCAGCCAGATTTCTTGGCATAAATGAGTGAGTGCCTCCAGTGCTGCGTTCATTGGTTGTAACATCTCAATTGAAGTTCCATCAATTCCTGGAGCCTTGTTTTTCACCAATTCCTTCCATGAAGAGTGGATTTCTTCCTTCAGTACCATTGTTCTTGATCGTATGGCACCATCTGAAATGGTTGAACAACTACCTATTCTTTTTTAAAGTGACTCTGTGTATTTTTTCCATATTCTACTGATGCTTCCTTCATTGTTCAATGCTTTGCCCATAGAATCCTTTAATATTACAACTTGAGGCTTGAATTTTTTCTTCAGTTCTTTCAGCTTGAGAAACAATGAACATGTTCTTCTGTTTTGATCTTCCAACTCCAGGTCTTTGCACATTCCATTATAAAAGTTTACTTTGTCCTCTTGCACTGCCCTTTGAAATCTTCTGCTCAGTTCTTTTATTTAATCATATTTTCCATTTGCTTTTGCTACTCCCCCTTCAAGAGCAAGTTTTAAAGTCTCTTCTACAATCCATTTTGTTCTTCTCTTTCTTTCCTGTCTTTTAAATGACCTGTTGCTTTCTTCATGTATGACATCCTTGATGTCATCCCACAATGCTTCTGTTCTCCAGTCACTGGTGCTTAGCTCATCAGATCTATTTTCCAAATGGTCTCTAAATTCAGGTATGACATATTCAAGGTCATATTTTGACTCTCATGGACTTGTTTTAATTTTCTTCAGCTTCAGCTTAAAATTGCATAGAAGTGATTGATTGTCTGTTCCATAATCAGCCTTTGACTTTATGCTGACTGATGATACTGAGCTTCTCAATTGTCTCTTTCCAGAGATGTAGTTTATTTGATTCTTGTGTATTCCATCTGCTGAGGTCCATGTGTATAGTCACCATTTATGGTGTTGAAAATATGTATTTGTAATGAATAAGCTCTTGGTCTTCCAAAATTCTATCATGTAATTTCTGGCATCATTTTGTTCACCAAGGCCATATTTTCCAACTAAAGATGCTTCTTCATTGTTTCCAACTTTTGCATTCCAATCACCAGTAATTATCAATACATCTTGATTCATTTGGTCAATTTCAGTCTGCAGAAGTTGGTAAATATCTTCATTTTCTTCCTCTTTGACTTTAGTGTTTAGTGCATAAATTTGAATAATAGTAGTATCAACTGGTCTTCCTTGTTGTTGTTGTTGTTGTTATGTGACCTTGAGTCAGACCTGATTTATAGCAACCCCTCTTTGGGTTTCCAAGGCAGTATCACTATGGAAGTAGATTGCCCTATCTTCCTTCCAAGGAGTGGCTGGTGGATTTGAACTGCCAGCCTTCTGGTTAACAGTCAAATGCCTTAGGCACTATACCACCAGAGCTCCTGGTCTTCCTTGTAGACCTATGGATATTATGCTATCACTGACAGCATTTTACTTCAGGATGCTCTTTTTGACAACAAATGTGACACCATTCCCTTTCAATTTGTCATTCCTGGCATAGTAGACCATAAGATTATCTGATTCAAAATGGCCAATATAGTCCATTTCAACTCACTGATCCCAAGGATGTCAAACTTATTATAGTATATCAGGTAGTGTCTGCCTATGCAGAATGTTAACTCAAAGTTCAGATACTCAAGGGTCTGTATTCATTGGTATCTAAATATATGGATTATATATAGATTATATATAGATTATAGCCTTCAAGTGTTTTTCCTTTTTTTATACAATATTAATTACCTTATTATTTTCCTTTAAGTAGAAAATTGAAAAGTCAACAACATTTTCATTTTCATTTTTGTAGAACACACGTTTGACATGGCATCATTGCATAAGATTTTCCCTTTGTGTTGTATTCAGCTTTATTTTTCTCTGGCAGACATGTCCAAATCATATGAGATTTGGAAATATTAGTGTGGCTGTAAAACCAAAGAATAGGTATCTTAGAAAAATAATTCTAAGCAAATTTTTGTAATCAATATTTTCTTAAACAGAATAAAATATTTGAGGAAAGTCCAGATCTAAAAGCATGACCACAGATTTTCAAATAG
>NW_006921919.1:3434349-3436195 GCF_000298275.1 Orycteropus afer afer | reverse complement strand
ATCTTTGAAATCATGCTTCAGTTAATATTATAGTAAATGGAATGTTTCATGAGTTTGGTTTACATCCTACATTTAAAAGCACACTTTTGTGATTACACTCTTCAATTATACACACTTATAGCAGATTTGAAGGAAACAACTGTTCCAAAATGGAGTATAAAATAGGAAAATGTGGGTGATAAGCAAGGTTTTCTTTTGAATCCTTATGTCCCTCTTTTGCACTAGCTCTGAGAAAATTAGCTGCTGTAAAATAAATAAATAAATAAGCATACAAATCTATGATAGCACAAATACAGCAGACACTTAAGGTAAAGGCCAAAAAGCTCTTAATAAATTCTCCTCTGAGCCGAAATTCAGAAACTGAATCTTCTTCCATTTCTGGCTCCAACATGATCATGCTAGACTTTATCAAGTCAAAGGGAAGAAATAAATAGTATCAAGTGGGAAGGTTTCTGGAACCAGGTCCAAAAAGATGTATGGAACTTCCAGTTGTATTCCATTGGCTAAAACTCAGTCACATGGTCACATTCACTGCAAGGGAAGCTGGAAAATGTAGCCTGTGTGTCTAGAAAATGATTCTATACTCTTCTTGATAATTTTTGTTTTGTCTGCTCAGTAACTCTTGCTCTCCCAGCTTCCTCTATCTTCAATCTTTGGAGGAAAGCAATCTCATTAATTCAGTCATAGCTATGAGTTAACAATAGGTGCGCATGTTAAAAGCAGACTTCTAAAGAATTCACCCCACTGGAAGGCACATGGAAATGATTTTTTTTGGGGGGGCCATTAAAAATGTTTTCAGCAAAAGCTACTTAATAAGGAGCCCTAATGGTTATTCACTGGACTGCTAACCACAAAGTTTGCAATTTGGACCTATCAAATGTGTTTGCAGGAGAAAGACCTGGTACCTTAGGTAAAGACTATAGCCAAGAAAATCCCATGGGGTATTTCTACTCTGTCACATGGGGTTGCTATGCATTAAAATTGAATTGACAGCACCCAATAACAACACTTATTCCTTAATAAGGCAAGTTCTAAAAAGTAGCCAATTTCCTGGAAAATGGAGAGGACATACAAATTATATACCATAAATGCCATCAATTCAACTCTGTTTTTTATCTCTTCAGATATTTATAATGTAGAGTATCATCAGGTTGATGTCTCTACCTGTATTATATACATTCCATCACACACACACACACACACACACACACATATTCTCCCAAAGGGTGAGAGGAACAGACAAAAGTAAAAGCAGTGAATTAAGTTAGGAGACTATTGCAGCAATCCAGCTAAGAGATGGTGGTTGCTCCTACCACTCTCCCACTATTATTTTTGAAAAACATGTAGACATTATCTCACCTCTGTCCCTAATGTAACACCCTAAACAAGGCTTATTTTACATGCCCTATTAAATATTCTAACATGACGCCAATTTCCAACCAAGAATTCTGAAACCACTTACCATGATTTTTCTTTTGCCTTTAATATATAAGACATGCTATATAATTTACACTCCATTTTATGTTTACTGTTTGGTTCTTTTCCAAAGTATAAGCTCCACAAAAGCAAAGAGGTTTTTTTGTCAGTTCTTTCACTGCTAACTTCCAGTGCCTAGAGGTGTACCTGGCACATAAAAGACACTCTATAAATACCTTTTAAATTTTGAACGAACGTTTATGCATCGTAGGAGAACAGAAGGGCAGTGTTTGCACAGGGAGACAGCATGAGGGCAGGTGTGCATGGGAAGGAAGGACACAGGGAAGAGGTAACTAAAGGGAGTAAGTAGGAAGAGAGCTGTTAAACTGTTGAGAATTGCAGTCTAGGTCATAAAACAAAATGTGTATGA
>NW_006921919.1:3432742-3434249 GCF_000298275.1 Orycteropus afer afer | reverse complement strand
GTGTATGAAATGCTGTATGGAGAATGAGTTTGCTCCATAACCTTTCACCCCAATGACAATAAAAAAAACAAAAAAAAAAAAAATTGAATGAATTTTCTGGAAAGCAATTATGTATTTTGAAAGTAATGATCTCACCAGTCTTAAAATTGTCTAGGTCAGTACTACCTGATAGAAATGATTACTCAATAGTCTATTGTTAGTTGCCATCAAATCAGTTCCAGCTCAGACAACCCCATGCTTAGTAGAACTGTTCCACAGAATTTTCTTGGCTGTAATCTTAACAGAAAGAGCCCTGATGATTCAGTGGTTAATCAAAAGGTTGATAGTTCGAAACCACCAGTTACTTTTCAGGAAACAGATGTGGTAGTCGCTTCCATAAACATTGCAGCCTTGGAAATGTAATGGGGCAGTTCTACTCTGCCCAATAGGGTTTCTATGCATTGGAATAACTCAATGGCAATAGGCTTGGTTTTAATCTTAACAAAAGCAGGTCACTAAGCCTTTTCTTCTGTAATACCACTGGGTGAGCTCAAACCACCAACCTTTAGGTTAGTAGTGGAACACAACAATTTGTGCCTCCTTTCCCAAGCTGTATTTGATGGAAAATTAATCTCAAAAGATAGAAGAAGGAGGATTCCTTGTGGGATATATTTATGCAAAATATCATCTCATATCTCCCTCTTGGAGACTGACAAAGTGTATTAACATATTATATTCTCTGAGATATAATGATCAAAGAAATCTGTTTAACTCTAAACCAGCATTTTCCAAACTTATTTTATGTACCTTTTTATTTTTTTCCCCATGGAGTAACTATTAAGATCTTACAGAATTTTGTTCTGAAGTTTACACTTTGGGAAACATTGCTCTACATCAGTGATTTAAAATAATAATACTCCAAATACAGATGCTGTATAGAGTGGGAGAAAAATGTGGAACAAAATTAAAAGTCATCAAAAAGATCATGCTTACTGGCCTCATAGAGACTGGTGAAACCTGCAAGACTATGGGCCCGAGTCACTCTTTGGGCCTGGAATTGATCTCACTCTTGTGGCTTAACTCTCAGCTAAACAATAGACAGGCCTCTGAACATCTGCATCAGAGAAATGTACTCCTGAGAACAATCAACCAGGAAAGATCAGAAGGGCAGCACTCACACAAATGTGGGAAGGCAGGAATACACAAGCAAGGGAGGACACAGGAAAGGATAACCACAGGGAGGAAGTGCAACGTGAGATGTAGCACTGCAGGAACTGTAACCAGTATTATAAAAGAAAATCTGTATATGAACTGTTGAATTTGAAACTAATCTGCTTTGCAAAATTTCACCTAAAGCACAATAAAAAATAAAATAATAATACTCCAAATAGGATTTAACCCAGGAATGCAAGGTTGGTTCAACATATGAAAATCAATGTAACACACCATATTAATAAAATAAAGGACAAGAAAAAAGACGATCATCTCAATGAAAACTGGTAAAAAGCATTTGACAAAATCCAGCATC
>NW_006921919.1:3428732-3430767 GCF_000298275.1 Orycteropus afer afer | reverse complement strand
TTGATTTGATTGAGAAAACTGCATTATATGCATGCAAAATATGAAGTTGGAACTCTATCTAACACTATATACAAAAATTAACTCAAAATGAACCAAAGATCTAAATGTTGAAAGCTAAAACCACATCTCTCTAATAGGTAATGATCATGAGCATTTCTTCATGTTTGTTGGCTGCTTGAATATCCTCCTTGGTGAAGTGTCTATTCATATCTTCTGCCCATTTTTTAATTGGGTTGTTTGTCTTTTTGTTATTGAAGTGTTGTCACGTAGAAAATTCTTAAGAATCCATAAAAGCCTACTAGATCTAATACATGAGATAAGCAAGATTGCAGGATACAAAATCAACATCTGAAAATCAATTATATTGCTATACAATAGCAATGAACAAACTGAAAATAAAATTAAGAAAATAATTTTATTTACACTAACATCAAAAAGAAGAAAATTCTAAGGACAAGTTTAACAAAACAAACATAGGACTTGTACACTGAAGACTACACATCAAAGAAATCAAAGAATATCTAACAAAATGAAAAGACATATCATATTCATGGATCAGAAACCTTGACATTACTATGATAGCAATACTAAGCAAAATGACATTCAACACAATTTCTATCAAAATCTCAGTTGACCTCTTTCTAGAATTTACAAGCTTATCTTAAAACAAGGAAATTCAAGGGACACAATCTTGGAAAATAAGGAAAAATTTGGAGAACTCACACTTCCCAATTGAAAAACATACTACAAGTGTGGAACTGGCATGAGAATAGACATGTAGATCAATAGAGTTAAATTGAACATTCAACAATAAACCTTCATATTTATGGTCAATTGAACTTTCACAAGAGTGTCAAGATAAGTCAATAGGCAAAAAAAAAAAAAAGTCTTTTCAACAAATGATGCTGAGAAAACTGCATTATATGCATGCAAAATATGAAGTTGGATCTCTATCTAACACTATATACAAAAAGTAACTCAAAATTAACCCAAGATCTAAATGTTGAAAGCTGAAACCACAAAACTCTTAGGAGATTATATTGGCAAAAATCTTTGTGACTTTGGAATGCAAATGGTTTCTTAAATATGACATCAAAAGTACATACAACCAAAGAAAAAATAGATGTCAGATATCATTAAGGTTATTTATTTATTTATTTTTGCTTTAAAGGACACTGTCATGAAATTGAAAGGCAACCAATAGAATGGAAGAGAATATTTGAAAATTCCATCTCTGATAAGGGCTAATATCTGGAATATATAATAGAATATATAAAGAACTACAATTCACCAATAAGAAGACAAACAAACCAATTTAAAAATGGATAAAAGATTGGAATTGCTATAAAGAAAATAGGCAAATAGTCCACAAGCCTATGAAATATTCTCAACATCATTAGTCATTAAGGAAATTCAATGTAAAATACAAATAGCAAATTCATATAGAATTTAAAATAGCATAGCAGCTTTGAAAAACAGTTTGGCAGTTTTTATAAAGTTACTATACAACAATTCCAGGCCAACATAATTGAAAACATATGTCCCCCAAAAAAATGCATATGCAAATGCTCATAGCAACATTATTCATTATAGCCAAAAATAAAACAAACCAAATGTTCATCAACTGATGAATGAATATACAAAACATGGTATATTCATACAAGGGAATATTATTCAGTCATAAAAGTAAATTAATTACTAATACATACTATAATATGAGGAGTTCTGGTGATGTAGTGGCAAAGGCATTTGACTGCTAACCAGAAGGCTAGCAGTTCAAACCCACCAGCCACTCCTCAGAAGGAAGGTTGGGCAATCTACTTCTGCAGTGATACTGTCTCTGATGAACCTTGAAGACATCATGCTAAATGGAAGAACGCAGAAACAATGATCACATTGATTCCACTCATAGAAAATGTCCAGGATAGCCAAGTCAGTAGCGAGAAAAAGTAGATTATTGCTGCCAGGGGCTTGTGGGATAGAGAGGAGTGGGGGTGACTACTAATGAGTACAGGGTTCCTTTTTTGGTGTGATG
>NW_006921919.1:3421512-3423989 GCF_000298275.1 Orycteropus afer afer | reverse complement strand
TTATGAATAGCAGTGAAACACTGTCAGATACACTACTGGAAAATTTTATGAATAGCTCTGATACATTGTGTGATCTAATACCAGAGGATGAGCCCTTCAGTTTGGAAAGACACTCAAAATGTGACTGCAGAAGAGCTGCTTCCTCAAAATAGGATTGACCTTAATGACATGCATGGAGTAAAGCTTTTGGGACCTACATTTGCTGATGGGGCACCACATAAAATGGGAACAAACAGCTGCAAACATCCATTAATTGGAACATGGAATGTGTGATATATGAATGTGGGAAAATTGGAAGGTGTCAAAAATGAAATGTACACATAAAGATCTATATCCTGGGCATTAGTGAGCTGACATGGACTGGTTTTGGCTATATTGAATCAGACATCATATGATCTGCTATGAAAAGAATGACAAATTGAAGAGGAATGACATTTGTTTCAAGATCTACACTGAAGTACAATGCTGTCAGTGATCGAATAATATCCATATGCCTACAATGAAGACCAGTTAATACTACTATTATTCAAATTTACACACCAACCACTAAGACCAAAGACAAAGAAATTGAAGATTTTACCAATGTCTACAGTCCAAAGTGGACCAATCATGCAATCAAGATGTACTAATAATTATTGGTGATTGGAATGCAAAAGCTGAAAACAAAGAAGTATCACCAGTAGTTGGAAAATATGGCCTTTGTGATAGAAATGATGATGGAGATTGCATGGTAGAATTTTGTAAGACCAACAACTTACTCGGTGCAAATACCTTTTTTCAACAACACAAACAGCAGCTTTACATATGCACCTCATCAGATGGAATACACAGGAATCAAATCAACTACACTTGTGGAAAGAGACAATATAGAAGCTCAATATCTTCAGCCAAAAGAAGGCAAGAGCTGATCGTGGAACTGACCATCAAGAGCTCATATGCAAGTTCAAGTTGAAGCTGAAGACAATTAAAACAAGTCTATGAGAACCAAAATATTACCTTTATTATATTCCATCTGAATTTAGAGACCATCTGAAGAATAGATTTGACACATTGAACACTATTGACCGAAAACCAGATGAATTGAGGGATGACATCAAGAACATTATCCATGAAGAAAGCAAAAGTTCATTAAAAAAGACAGGAAAGGATCAAGAGACCAAAATGGATGTGAGAAGAGACTCTGACACTTGCTCTTGAAGAGAGAGCAGCTAAAGTGAATGGAAGAAATGATGAAATAAAAGAGCTCAACAGAAGATTTCAAAGGGTGGCTCAAGACTACAAAGTAAAGGATTATAATGAAATATGCCAAGACCTGGAATTAGAAAAGGAAAAGGGAAGAACACACCACACGTTCAAACCCACCAGCTGCTCCACAGAATAAAGATAAGGCCATTTGCTTCTGTAAAGTTTTACAGCCTTGGAAACCCAATGGGGCTCACTGTGAGTCAAATTCACTTGATTGCAGTGAGTTTTTTTGATTTGCTGCACTAAGCACAAAGCAAAGTGAGAAAATCCCACCTTCATTGTTAATTGCATGGTAAAGATTAGCAGGAATCCAATCCTAAAATGTTGAGATAGATCTAATCTTCTCTTTCCTATTTTTCAACACCAGCCACCCAAGTAGCACTCTGCCTCAACCTTAGCCACCTAGAGATCACAAGTTAGACAGACATCACTTATGCAGCATTTCTCTGACCCTAGCCACCCAGAACTATGTCAGAGCTCATCCATAAGAAGAACATCTTCTTTCAGATAGCTAAATAGGCAGATCATAGGCCTGTCAATCCTCACTGCCTTTATGAATTCATAAATTCACTGGTATGACTCACAGAACTTTATGGAGAGTACATAATACTTACAGCTACAGATTAAGTACAATCAAAAAGGTTACAAATGAAAAGACACAGAGAGTGAGGTCAAGCAAGGCTCCCAGGGCAGAGCTTCCATATCCCATACATGGTCATCAACCAGGAAGCTCATCTGAACCTTAGGCTCATGGTTCTTATATCCCCCCCACCTAGCCATGATAGATCACATTGTGACTCCTGAGGCTTAGTCAACATTCAGCCCCCAGGTGGTCCCTCTTGGTCTCATCAGCCCCCACTCATTAGCCTCAGATGTGGTCCAGCTCAAAAGAATGAAGAACAAAGGGCAAATTGCTTTTTGTAATCTGATTCAACTCTTGTACCTGCCTCCTCACATCTGCCTCCTTTTCTTTTCTTCAGCATGTAATCTTAATTGGTGCAGAGCCTGAGGTACTTACCTGTCATCTAACAGAGGAGCAGAAATATCCATTCATCCATGCCTCATATCTGGATTCTCCCTTGCTGCTCAGCCCCTTTGTTCTAATTTAGAGCTTTGACCCAGGTTTTAGATTTTGAATCTGCCTGCAGGTATCTACCCATTGAACTACTGCCTCCATTACAAAGCATGACCTAACCCCTCTTTTTATCTCCAGTTCATTTGTTGTTAGTTGC
>NW_006921919.1:3409751-3420752 GCF_000298275.1 Orycteropus afer afer | reverse complement strand
TTTATGAAAATAAATACAGTTTCATCTTACCTAAACTCCATATTCAAATTTATCCAGTCTTTCCAAAACTTCTCTTTATCACTGGCTTGTTCAAACCAGAATTCAATTCTGGAACCACATATTCCATCTGGTTAGTATGTCTTTTAAATCTATTTTAATCTTGCACAATCCTATTTTTCCCCACGTCAGTGACTTGGTAGAGAAACCAGACCAGATCATCTGCATAATGTCTCACTTTCTGGATTTGTGTAGTTGTTTCTACATGGTTGTGCGAGACAAAGAACTCAATTTGGAAAAAGAAAAACCTTTTTCTCTGGTTTTTGAAAATAATCCTTGGATTTTGCCTGTAAGCAAGGTGCCTTTGTTTTTTCCAAAATAGCTGGGCAACACTTGAACATTTGTTAATGCAGTGGGAACCTCCCTATGCACGCACACACATACACCAAGAACACCACAACTGACAAATAATTTCTGGAAAGAGGGGGCATGATACAATCAATTGTGTCTATTCATTGATTCCATTGATCATCTACATGAAACAAGACCCCTATGACTTTTATAAAAGACCCTGAATATGAAAATTATTGGGATCCCTGGATAAGTGAGAGGTGAGGCATATCCTGAAGGACAATAGAAGTCTTGCTCACTCCCAGAGTGAGACCTGTGCACCTCTTCTCTTGTATTCCTTTGTACTTATATTAAAGTTGTTATATGTATAGACGATGCTCTGTGAATTCTATGAGTCATTCTAGTGAATTATTAAACTCACTGGGAATAGTGAGAACCAACAGAAACTGACAACTACCTATTTGGTAGACTGAAGGACAGAGCTCTGACTTGCGTGTTTTGATCTGACGCAGGGTTGCAAGGTATGAGTTCTGACCTAGCTTTGAGTAGAGGTCAGAAAGAGGAAGTGCCATGTGGGTAGCTGGTGTCAGGCAGAGATGAAGAAGTAGGAAAGTGAAGATATGAGTTATCTTTGACCTAAAACCCAAAAAACTCACTGCTGTCATGTTATTGGTGTTAGTAGCAGTCAAGTTGGTTCTGCCTCATGGAAACCCCATGTAATGATGTTACCACCAGATTTGGGTGATAAGAAGGGTCTGATCCTTCCATTATTACAGTTCTATGTTTTTCTTAAAACTATAAGATAATCAGTGTGGTATTATTTTGGCACTATACAGATGTTCAGTTATCCTACCAACAACACATCTACTGCTTTTAGTACCAGATGACCATCCTTGCCTGCATTAATATTTCCAGTAAGGGATGCAGAATGATGATTTTCTAGTTTTACCATTCCTTCAATTGAACAGAATGAATTCTCACATTCTTCTGTGAAGAAAAGCTTTCTTTATCAACTAGGGCTATTTGGTTACAGTGAAATAAAATTACTACTGGAAAGGCAAGATAAAGGCATAATTTTTTTTCCACTTAGTTACACATTTGCAAAGCAAGGAGTGGTTTATAGCCAATTCAAATTGTATAGGCCCATTCTTCTCCTTTGCACACTGCCTTCCAGGGCATCATAATTTTACCCTTACCTCTTTTTTCTTCTAGTCATTTCTTCTAAACAAGACATGGTACCTGTCACTCCACATTCCATATTTTCCCACTTCCATGTCTTTATTCTTGCTATTCTTTCTACCTAGAACATTTCCACCCATCCCCTTCCCTTCGTTCACCTACCAAGATCCAGCTTGTTCTTTTTTTTTTAATTGTGATTTGCATGAAAATTTGAAAGTTTACAGAGCAAATTCACTTTCCATACAGCAGTTCACATACACTTTATCTCATGACATTGACTACAATTTATCCCAATGCAACAGCTCCCCTCCCACTTCCTCTAGATAGTTACCTCTCCCTTGTGTCCATCCCTCCATGCGCTCCTGCCCCCTGAGCTATCTTCCTGTGCATAAACAACCTTTTTTTCTCCCATGATTATTCTCTCCAAGGAGTGTATCTACCTCAGGTAAATGTTCAACTCATATGCCTGTCTTTTGTTTGGCCAGAACCCACAGGTGTGGGTTCAATTCCAGACCTGAAGGGCAGCTAGGGGCCATAGTCTCAGTGGTTCCACCAGATCCAGCCTGTTCTTGAAGGCAGCCTGCTCCATGAAGCTTTTGCTAATTCCCCACTGATATCTCCTTACCTCCAACCAGAAGTGACGTTTCTTTCCTTTAAATTTTTATTACATTTTGTTTATGAATATTTTGAAATTGCTTTGTCTATAATTATTTGAAGGTTGTTGTTGTTGTTAGGTGCCATAGAGCCATCTCCTACTCATAGCGACCTAGGAACAGCAGAAAGAAACCCCCACCCCCACCCATGGGTCCTGCACCAGCTCCATGATCCCTACTATACTTGAGCCAATCTCAGCAACCACTGTGTCAATCCATCTGGTTGAGGGCCTTCCCCTCTTTCGTGGACCCTCCACCTTACCAAGCATGACATCCTTCTCCAGGGAATGGTCCTTTCTGATAACATGACAAAGTAGGTGAGACGAAGTCTAGCCATTCTCAATTCCAAGGATCATTCTGGCTGCACTTCCTCTAGGACAGATTTGTTAGTTCTTTTAGCAGTTCATAGTACTTTCAGCATTCTTCGCCAGCACCACAACTCAAATGCATCAGTTCTTCTTCAGTCTTCCTTATTCATTGTCCAGCTCTCACATGCATAGGAGGCAATTGAAAATATCATGGCTTAGGTCAGGCGCACCTTAGTCCTCAAGGAGACATCTTTGCTCTTCAGCACTTGAAAGAGGTCCTTTGCAGCTGACTTGCCCAGTGCTACACATGGTCTGATGTGCTGACTGCTGCTTCCATCGGTGTCAATTGTAGAACCAAGCAGCCTGAAGTCTTTGACAATTTCAATCTTTTCTCCATTTATCGAGATGCTGCTTATAGGTCCAGTTGTGAGGATTTTTGTTTTCTTTATATTGAAATGTAATCCATACTGCAGACTGTATTCTTCAGTAAGTGCTTCAAGTCATCCTCACTTTCAGCAAAGTTGTGCTGTCAGTGTATTGCAGGTTGTTAATGATTATTTTGCCATGTTCCTCCTCATATAGTCCAATTTCTCAGATTATTTGCTCAGCATATAGATTGAATAAGTATGGGGAAAGGACACAACCCTGATGCACTCTCTTCTTGACTCTAAACCATGCAGTGTCACCTTGTTCTGTTCCAATGACAGCCTCCTGGTCAATGTACAGGTTCCTCATGAGTACAATCAAGTGTTCTGGAATTCCCATTCTTCTCAATGTTATCCACAATTTGTTATGATCCACACAATCAAATATTTTTGCATAGTCAATAAAACACAAGTAAACATCTTTCTGGAATTCTTTGCTTTCAGCCAAGATCCATCTGACAGCAGCAATGATATCTCTTGTTCCACGTCCTCTTCTGAATCCGGCTTGCACATCTGGAAGTTCTCTGTCAATATACTGCTGCAATTGTTTTTGAATTATCTTCAGTAAGATAATTATTTGAATATCTACCTTAATTTCCTTGTTGTTGTTGTTGTTGTTGTTATGTGCCGTCGAGTCGGCCCCGACTCATAGCGACCCCTCCTTGGGTTTCCGAGGCAGTATCACTACGGAAGTAGGATTGCCCAACCTTCCTTCCGAGGAGTGGCTGGTGGGTTTGAACCACCAGCCTTCTGGTTAGCAGTCAAGTGCTTTAGCCACTATGCTACCAGAGCTCCTTAATTTCCTTAGACTTGAGAAATCATTGTAATTTTCCTGGAACCTAGATTTCTGGATCTATGGAGTTGGAATGACCCACTCAGGCCATCTGCCCTTAGGTGTCCTTTTGAAACTTGAGACTTTGAAAAACTGCTTTCCTAGCGCGCGCTCGCCAGTTCGCGTGCGCGGCCCAGGTGGTGGCCTACGGCTCCGGCTCCAGGTGGCTACCGGTAGAGGGCCGTCGCGAGGGGTCAAGAGTCCGCGCTTCCCGACAGAGCGGCGCTCACCACGGCCTGAGCCGCATGGGGTCCACCGCACCCGAGAAGATAGAGCGCCGTCCTCGAGCCCCCAGCGTGGCCCGAAACCCCTCGTTGGTCGGCCCTCGCTGACTGCTCGGATTTGGCGTTTTATCCAATCCCTAGGCCTCGTCTCCTAAGTCAGTGGTGGTGTGGTTGGAAAGAGATGGAAGAAAAGGAGCGATGTGACCCACTCCGTTCAGTTCGCTTGCATTGAGGCCTGTCTGGTGTTTGCAGAGAGGAAAAAAAACACAGCAAGGAAATCGTGGTTTTTGGAGGGGGTGGGAAGGGAGGGTGAGAGAAGAGAAACCAAGTCCTAGATTTTATATGATTTTTTCAAACTCCGCGTTTTGGCAGTGGAAGTGAAATAAACCAATCCAAGAGTTATTTTTCTATTGAGAAGAGAGAAGTGGATTTTTTTTTTTTTCCTTTGGATTCCAACCTTTTCTCCCAGTGACAAAGCATAAATCATGGACACCAGAGAATAAGGTGGGCCTCAGGAGCCCTGAAAAGACTCAGAGGATTACCTTCTTCCTCAGGAGGGAAGGGCGGGGTGTTTTTAGTCCTGTCTGGAACCTAAAACGAAAAACATGAGTTGTGTGCCGTGGAAAGGAGACAAGGCCAAATCGGAATCATTGGAGCTGCCCCAGGCAGCACCCCCACAGATCTACCATGAGAAACAGCGCAGGGAGCTTTGCGCCCTGCATGCCCTCAACAACGTCTTGCAGGACAGCAATGCCTTCACCCGGGACACGCTGCAAGATATTTTCCAGAGGTTGTCTCCAAATACCATGGTGACACCCCACAAGAAGGGCATGCTGGGAAATGGGAACTACGATGTGAACGTCATCATGGCAGCCCTTCAAACCAAAGGCTACGAAGCTGTTTGGTGGGACAAGCGCAGGGATGTCAGTGTCATTGCTCTCACTAATGTCATGGGCTTCATCATGAATCTGCCCTCCAGCCTGTGCTGGGGTCCATTGAAGTTGCCTCTCAAAAGGCAGCACTGGATCTGCATTCGAGAGGTGGGAGGTGCCTACTACAACCTCGACTCCAAACTCAAGATGCCGGAGTGGATTGGAGGCGAGAGCGAACTCAGGAAATTTCTAAAACATCATTTGCGAGGAAAGAACTGTGAACTCCTGCTGGTGGTACCGGAAGAGGCCCATCAGAGTTGGAGGGCTGACGTGTAACGCGATTCTGCCCTACCTTCCCTCACCTCAGCCCCTTAAGCCTCCGGGGTGTGCTGTGGCCTACACAGTGGGTCTGCCCTTGCCAGTTCCCCAAATATCTCGTCAGGTTCCCCTCCTCAGATCTGACAGTGCAATAGGAAAGATGTGTGGACTGTTAGAATAACCACCACCAGCGTTACTTGTTCCTGGGAGAGGAATGTGGGCGCTCTGTGTGCTTAGGGCAAGCCATCAACGATCCTTGGTTTTAAGAGGCAGGAGGACAAAGGAGGATGGGGTCTAGTTTTTTTTCTCCTTTCCTGTGAGGACTTGACAGGGGCTCTGCTGGAGTTAACCAGTCACTGCTGCTCCAGACTCACCTGGAGATGCTGCCTCCATCTCACCTTTCCTGGCAAATCAGTGGGTTTGAGGACACAGTACATGTGAAGCCCATGTGACTGGCTGGAAGGACCTAGAACATTGAGGTCTCTCAGGAAACCTCTAAAGCCCTAGAAGCAGGATAGCATTCTATCTCCAACTCTTAATGCCACCCCTTTTTTTTATGGGCAACCACATGTTTAAGGGTGGTTTCTGCCATCCTTGGAGTTTTATAATGAAACTTTCCCTAATATTCTTAACTGCGTGGCTGAATTCTGCAATACTCTAGCATGACAGAGGTGAGATCAGTACCTAAGAGGACAATGACTGAAGCCAAACGTTTGTGGGGCAGGCATGGGGCGGCTTGATCTCAGCTCTCACTCTGGTTTGTCCCTACCATTTCACTACATTGATTACAAGGCTCTGGGGCAGAAGACAAGGCAAAGGGCAGTTTTTCCAGTTAACTCACTCTGGCAAAATCAGAAAAAAAAAAAAAAAAAAAAATCTGCCTTTGAGAGTGCATTCTTCTTTGTTGGAGCAGAGTCGGATGAGGAAAGCACTGTGAAGCTAAGCTGCTCAGAGTTTTAAGAGCAGACAGAATCAAAAGTCCTAGGCTTGGGGACTTGGGGTCGCTATAGTGATAAGGAGCAGAGCGCTCAAGTTGGGTGGTTATGGTTATTGTGTTATTGTGTTCTAGGACTTGGGTTTGTCATCTTTGTGGAGTTTCCTTTACAAATAAGAGAATTGACCCACCCCTTACCTCTTTAAATAGTTGTAGGCCACTTTTCCTGTAACTTTGGAAAACAAGAGGAGGGGAAAATATCTCAACACACCCTCATGGGGTTGCCTCAGGCAGAAGGGCAGGCAGGGAGGACCTGCCTAGTCCTCAGATCAATGGTCTTGCCAGGTCTGTGAGCTGCCCCACTGGCCAGACTTCTCATCAGTAACAGAGCCAGCCTGGGGCTTGCATGTCTATCCTGAGCAAGCTTCACCGGACGAAGCTGAGGCTTTCTTCCCACTGTGACTGGAGTGCGTGTTCACACCAGCACTTTTTCTGCACATGTATCTTCAATCCAACAAGACCGTTTTTTATGCTGAGTAACAGAAGCCACCAAGTGGCTACTGCATTATGCCCTCCCAGCAACCAGCCAGTCTCTTCTGTACCATTTTCTACACTAGACCTACTTGGCACCACAGGGGACTCTATCCCTACCCAGTGACATTCCAACCAGCACCAGCCAGCAGTCACAGCCATCCTTGCTGATTGTCACAAGCAGGGCCTTGGGGTCCACTGGCACTGGCCATGATAGTAAGCCATGTCCGGGTCCCTTGGCACTGTCCTTGATAGTAAGCCATAACCGGGTCCACTGGCACTGTCTATGATAGTAAGCCATGTCCAGGTCCCTTGGCACTGTCCTTGATAGTAAGCCATATTCGGGTCCACTGGCACTGTCCGTGATAATAAGCCATGTCTGTGTCCACTGGTGCTGTCCGTGATAGTAAGCCATTTCCTGGAAAGAGAAGGAAACTCCTTTTCACAGATCTGCTTGGGCCTTGTAAATGACATGTCAAAGGAGTCCCATGCAGTTGGAGTCCATGAGCCAATGGGCTATGCAAAGACATGTAAACATTTCAGGGCTGGTTTCTGTTCATATCCTATTCTGGTGCTTAAAAACAGGGACCCATGCTGATGCCCAAGGGTAAAAAGCCCCACGTCCTTTAAGGAAGGGAGCAGGCCTGACCCTGATGCCCAGAAAGGGGCAACTCTAGGCTTTTTGTTTTTCTTGCTTTTATTCCTTTTTTGTTGTTGGCCTTGTGCTGGGTTTGTTTACAAAAGATGTATTTTGTTTAACCAAACATTAAAAATGGAAAACTCCATACATTAAAAAAAAAAAAAAAAAAAAAACCGCTTTCCTAAAGCCACTTTCAAATCAAACATTAACCTAGTAAGCAGCGTTAGGCATTGGGATCTTTTAGAAAATTATCTATGTGCTGCCAGTTTTCAAGAGCAGGAACCCCAAGATTTGACTAGAAAATGTATGGCATGTGGTTAATACCTTTGTTTCTACAACCCACTGACCCTGGAAATATGCATGTATTCTGATGCTATCTCCTGAGAAATTAACATGACAATGACTTAATCTAACCCATTTTCACTATCCCCTCTTCCAAGTATTGTTCCTGATATTTTCCAAGCAGTGAAATTCAAATAATAATTACTCAAAATAAATATATTCTGTTACACTAAGTTTTACTGCTTCTTTATGCGTTTAACTTTTTGACATGTATTTATAAAAGAGCAGGCATAGGAATTAACATTTATTAAATGTTATGTAAGTGCCAAGTGTTTTGCACATATTACATAACTAAATTCCCATAATATTGAATCTCGGTGGCAGGACTTATCATTTCAGGTTTACAAATGAGGAAGTTAGGGTTTCAAAAGAATAAATAAGTTACCTAAATTTACACAACAAATACATGAAGGAGCTGAGATTCAAGCCCAGATCAGACTTGAAATCATGCTTTTCTTTCCACCATATCTTTATTTTTTTTTCTTTTTTTCTGGTGGTGGTGGTTCTCTATATTCTTCACAATATTGATCCTAGAACCACTTACCTAACAAGAATTCAGTAAATGAACAAGGAATGAATGAAAAATTCTTCTGATGATAATAACTACCTACAAAACAACAGAAGTCCCTGGGTAATCTGGGTGAAACAGCTAACAAACTTTCTGCTAACAGTACAGTTGGTGGTTCAAGTCTACCCAGAGGTTCCTAGGAAGGAAGAAGTAGTTATCTGTTTGAAAAAAATCAGAGCCACTTAAAACTCTGTGAAGCACAGTTTTACTCTGACGAACGTAAGTTTCCATGAGTTGGAATCAACTCCAAGGCAACTGCCTTTGTTTGGTATTATGAGGCAGTAAATGGTATACAAGAAAACATACAGCCCAACTGTTACCCAAAACCAATAAAAGAAATTAAAAGCTTTAATTACCTATGTGTTGAATATAAAGCAAAAGTGTGGCTTCTACATTCCAATTAATATCTTTACCCTTCAAAACCACCACTCGTCTGTCAATTGGTCATACTGTTGTGGCTTGCATGTTGCTATGATGCTGAAAGCTGTGTCACTGGTATTTAAAGTACCAGCAAGGTCACCCGTGGTAGAGAGGTTTCATCAGAGCTTCCAGACTAACACAGACTAGGAAGAATGAATTGATGATTTACTTCTGAAAAAACTGGCTAGTGAAAACCTAATGAATCACAGCAGAACAGTGATATAGTGCCAGAAGAGGAGCCTGCAAGGTTGGAAGGTGCTCAAAATACAACTGGGGAAAAACTGCCTCCTCAAAGTAGAGTTGACCTTAATGACTTACATGGAGTAAAGCTATAGGGACCTCCATATGCTGATGTGGCACGATTCAAAATGAGAAGAAACAGCTGCAAACAATTATTAATAATCAGAACATGGAATGTATGAAGTATGAATCCAGGAAACTTGGAAGTTGTCAAAAATGAAATGGAAGGCATACAAATCAATATCCTAGGCATTAGTGAGCTGAAACAGACTGGTACTGACCACTTAAAATCAGACAAACATATAGTCTATTATACTGGAAATGACAAATTGAAGAGAAAAGGCATCACATTCATTGTCAAAAAGATCATTTCAAGATCTATTCTGAAGAAAAGTACTATCAGTGACAGAATATTATTCATCCTCTACAAGAAAACTAGTTAATAAGATTATTATCCAAATTTACATACCAACCACTAAGGCCAAAGATGAAGAAATTAAAGATATTTACCAATTCCTATAGTCTGAAATTGATCGTACATGCAATGCAAAAATTGGAAACAAAGAAGGATCAGTAGTTGGAAAATGTGGTCTTGGTAATAGAACAAACACTGGAGATCACATGATAGAATTCTTTAAGTTGAATAAATTATTCATTCTAAGTATCCTTTTTCAAAATATAAATGGTGATTACACATATTGGACCTTGTTGGAAGGAATACACAGGTATCAAATTGACTACACCTGTGGAAAGAGATGATGGAGAAGCTCAATATCATCAGTCACAACAAAGCCAGGGCCAACTGCAGAGGAGACTATCAATTATTCAGTTCAAGTTGAAGCTGAAGAAAATTAAAATAAGTCCATGAAAGGCAAAGTACGACCTTGAGTATATCCCAACTCAATTTAGAGACCATGTCAATAATACATTTTAAGCGTCAAACATTAGTGACCAAAGACTAGACAAGTTGTGAGATGATATCAAGAATATCTACAAGGTGTATGAAATGAAAAGACCAAAGTAAATGAAAGAAAGAAAACATTAAAACTATATATCAGGAGTTCCAGCAAGATTGTGGACTGGGCAGAAAGACTGCACAGACCCTCTTCAACAAAGAAAAGGGAAACCAATTAACACAGACACAGAAGATAATCTTGGACCCCTGAGCCTTGAAGGGAAGGATATAGAAGTGGACTAAACCCCAGCTAGCAAAAGAATTTCCAAAAAAGGAGACATACGGAGCTGCAGTCTGGCAGTGATCCTGAGTGATCCTGATGGCACAAATAGCTTGGAGATTCCTGAGTGGTGGTAGAACCTAAGAATTAACCTGAAAATTACCCTGCTAGCCAGGGACTGCATGGAGGACTGTGCACGGTGGCTGGGGAACAAACGGAGAAAGTGAAGAGAAAGTGGGCTGAGCTGTGGACTTTCGCCTGTCCGGAGACAGCTGCCATTCTGAAGGTTTAAAAAGTGGCTTGCAAATTTAAAGAGATAGCGCTCTAGCAAACTCCTGGGGCTTAAGAACACGTTCTGCTTTCCAACAAGCCCAAGGACACTCAGGACATGCAAGACTGACAAGGTACAACATTCCTCTTGTTACTCTTATACCCCACACCCATTTGGTGAACAGAGGTGCAGCCATCCCCCACTACCACCTACCTTCTGGGCCCACAGGAATTCCATTACAGTCTGTGTGCTCAGACAGAGCCTGGGTGCCCTGCCCTGTCCTCCAATGATTTTTTTTTTTTTTTTTCACTTTCGCTTTCTTTTTTCTGGTGATTAGTTTGCTTGTATTTGTCTGTTTCAAAACAACTAATATTATTAATAGGAGCTCTGGTAGCATAGTGCCTAAGTCACTTGACTGCTCACCAGAAGGCTGGCCGTTCAAACCCACCAGCCACTCCTAGGAAGGAAGGTTGGGCAATCTTACTTCCGTAGTGATACTGCCTCAGAAACCCAAGGAGGGTCGCTATGAGTCGGGGCGGACTCGATGGCAAACAACAACAACAACAATATTATTAATACTTTTGTCCTTTTTATTATTATTCTTAATCTTTCCCTACCAGGTCCTAGTTTTCAGCATTTTTTTTATTTCCCTGTGCCTGGTTGAAATTTTTTTTTTTTTAATTTAAGTTTTTTTTTTTCTTTTACCTCTTTTTTCTCATGA
>NW_006921919.1:3364413-3404277 GCF_000298275.1 Orycteropus afer afer | reverse complement strand
CAATGGGCAAGGTTGTGGTCACTGCTTGGTCACAGCCAGCTACCCAGAGGGACCAAGTAGTTGAACCTGTGAGCTTGGGACCATAGTCTCAGCGGACATAAATCTCAATTGGCATAACATACTATACAAAACATTGTTCCACCTCCTACTTTGGTGAGTAGCGACTGGGATCTTAAAAACTAGCAAGCTGCCATCCAGATGCAACAATGGGTCTCTCCTCGTCCAGAGCAAAGATGAATGAAGAAAAACAAAATTCATGAAAACAATTAGTCCTAGAGACTTGTACACCATCTGATCTGCAGCCTATACAACTATGAGACCAGAAGAACTAGATGGTGCCAGCTACCACTGTCATCCCACTGGAAGGGGATCTAAATAGGAGATCCTTGATAGAGAGGGAGAACAATGTGGAACAAAACTCAAAATCCTTTGAAGAAAAAAGAAAAAAAGGTGGGGACCAGGTTTCCTGGTCTGATAGAGCCTGGTGGAACCCCTGATACTATGGTTCTTAGCTGCCCTTCAGGTCTGGACTTAAACCCACACCTGTGGTTCCAGCCAAACAAAGTCAGGCATATGAGTTGAACATTTACCTCAAGTAGATACACTCCTTGGAGAGAACAATCATGGGAGAAAGAAGGGCTGCTTATGCACAAGGAGACAGCTCAGAGGGCAGGAGTCCTTGGAGGGATGGACATTGGGAAGAGGTAACTATGGGGAGGAAGTGGGAGGGGAGCTGTTGCATTGTGGGAAACTGTGGTCAATAACATGAGACAAAGTATATATGAACTGCGGTATGGAAAGTGAATTTGCTCTGTAAATCTTCACCCAAATCACAATATATATATATATATATATATATGCAAACATTTTTAAAAAAACTATATTTCAGAAGATATTCTGAAACTTGCTCTTGAACATAGAACAGTAGCTAAAATGAGTGAAAGAAAGCATGAAGTAAAAGAGCTGAACAGTTGATTTCAGAGGGTGGCTTGAGAAGATAAAGTATTAATATTAAAAATACAAAGACTTGGAGGGAAGAACATGCTCAGCATTTCTCAAAATGAAAGAATTGAAGAAAAATTTAAAACTTCTTTGGGCAAAATATTGAATGATGCAAGAAGCATCAAAAGAAGATGGAAGGAATACATAGAGTCACTATACCAAAAAGAAATGGTCAGTGTTCACCCATTTCATGGGACAGCATATGATCTAGAAATAGTGGTTGAAGGAAGAAGTCCAAACCACACTGAAGGCATTGGCAAAAAACAAGTCTCTAGGAATTGACAGAATACCAATTAGATGTCTCAACAAACAAATATAACTCTGGAAGTGCTTATTCTTCTATGCCAAGAAACTTGGAAGACAATTTAGCTAACCACCAGACTGGAAGAGATCCATATATGTGCTCATTTCAAAGAAAGGTGACTGTGATAGTTAAGGTTGTGTGTTAACTTGGTGAGGTCATGATTTTGAGTGGCTTGTCAGCTGGATGTGCTTATTCTGCATGATGAGATTATAATCACTTCCATCATGGAATCTGCTGTGAGTAGCTAAGTAGTTGCCTTTATAGTGTGGTCTGCTTCCAGTATGTATGGAGAATCTTTGAGAAAAATCTCTAACTTTTTGGCACATTTTGGATCCTGAATTTGACCAAGTCACCAGTGGTCTGCTGTGTTGCCTGTCAGTCTTGGAATTATTCCTGGATTTGAGCCAATTGTTTGCTGTGTTGCCTGCTGATCTTGGGATTGAGCCAAGTTACTTGCCCACCTTGGGTTCATCAGCCTCAGTACCCAGCAGCTTCCTCAATTAGGAAATACCTCCAACTCCAGTGCACTTGGAAGAAGAGGCAGAGGTAAAGCCCAAGGTCAAGGGTCCTTTTCCTAGCTCCTTGAGCTGGCACTCTGAATTTGGACTTCTAGTTTCCTCAATGGTAAGAGAGTAAGTTCCTGTTCATTAAAGCTATCCACTTGTGGTATTTCTGTTATAGCAGCACTGGAGAACTAAGAGAGTGATGGAATAGAATGTAGAAATTATTGAACAATATAATTGATATCACATGCAAGTAAAATTTTGCTGAATATAATTCATAATTGGTTGCAGGAATACATTGACAGGGAACTGCCAGACATTCAAACTAGATTCAGAAGAGGATGGGGAAAAAGGGATACTGATGCTAATGTCAGATGGATCTTGGCTTCAGACAGAGAATAGCAGAAAGTTGCTTTATTGAAGATGCAAAGGCATTTCATTTTGTGGGTCATAATAAATTATGGATAACCTTGTAAAGAATAAGAATTCCAAATCACTTAATTGTGCTCATGCAGAATTTGTACATAGACAAGAAGCAGTTGTTCAAACAGATCAAGTGGATACTGTGTGTGTCAGTATTGTATCCTTTCACTGTACTTATTCAATCTGCATGCTGAGCAAATAATCTGAAAAGCTGGAGTATATGAAGAAGAACGCAGCATCGAATTGGAGGAAGACTCGCTAACAACCTGAGATATGCAGAGAACACAATCTTGCTTTCTGAAAGCTAAGAGGACTTGAAGCATTTATTGATGGGGATCAAAGAATACAGTCTTCAGTATAGATTACATTTCAACATTAAAAAAAAAAAAAAACCTCATAACTGGACCAATAAGCAACATCAGAAGAAAAGATTGAAGTTGTCAAGGATTTCATTTTGCTTAGATCCACAACCAACATCCATGGAAGCAGCAGTCAAGAATCAAATGATATATTGTATTGAGAAAATCTTCTTCAGAAGATCTCTTTAAAGTGTAAAAATCAAGGATGTCACTTTGAGGATTAAGGTTTCCCTGACTCAAGCCATGGTCTTTTCAATCACCTCATGTGCATGCTTAAGTTGGAGAATGAATAAGGAAGACCGAAGGAGAATTGCTGCTTTTAAATTGTGGTATTGGCAATGAGTATTGAATGAAGCATGAACTACCAAATGAGTGAACAAATCTAGCTTGGAAGAAGTACATTCAGAATGCTTTTTAGAACCAAGAATGGCTAGACTTCATCTCACTTGCTTTGGACATGTTATCACGAGGGACCAGTCCCTGGAAAAGGACATCATGCTTAGTAAAACAGAGGATCAGTGAAAAAGAGGAACCTTTAATGAGATGGATTGACATGGCGACTACAGCAATGGGCTCAAACACAGCAATGATTATGAGGATGGTGCAGGACTGGTCAGTGTTTCATTCTGCTGTACACAGCATCCTCATGAGTTGAAATCCACTCCAGGGCACCTAAAAACAATAACCCTTCAACGTGGATTGCTAAGGATATGAGAACCAAAAAATTATCAATCAGTAAGTAACTTAGGCTAGTATCAAATCCACAACAGAAGCTAAGTTAGAGGAACCAGGACAATATATGTATTTTTTCCTCCTACCCTACCATTTCTGGTGGGAACTGGGTAAGTGTTAGCTATATGGGAAGGTAAATTTCACACATATACAAATAACACCCATAAGGAGACCTTGAAGGTATTTTAACTTTCAGCCTCTATCATTTTTAGTGTTGGAATAGATTCACCAAACAAAGCAATCCCGAAGCGTTTACAAGTGTCAGTGACTATAATGTGCAACATCTCTAACCTGCCTCCTTTGCACAAAGAATGAAAAGTTTTCACAATCAAGCTTGAAGGTAACCAACCATCTTGGAGCACTAAATGGCTTTTTAACAGATTTAGACTTGACAGTAAGTTTGTCTTTCTCTTGTCTTAGTGGATTAGTCCACAAGAAAACAACACATTCTCTGGTCGCTTACAGAACATGTGCTAACCTCTCCACTTGCCAAGCAGCTCCCCAGGAAAGGTGCCTTGAAAATCAGCCTGAAGGGCATGTGTCCCTGACAGTTGTTTGACAGAACAAAGGAAGGATGTCCAGAGGAGACTGTGGGTAAATGCTAGGCCAATCTTCTCAAGTTCTCATTAGTCTCCTTTTATAGCCTTGAGAGTTAACCACAAGCATTTGTGTGCTTTGATAAAAGTGGACATAGAGATGGAAATAAATGTAATATCTGGCACACACTTAGGCTCATTTTTTGGGACAATGAATGTAAGCAGTTGTGTTTTATAGGGCAGTAATATCTGGCAGAACTGGGCAGTGTTTCATTCTGTTATACATAGGATCACTATGAGTGAAAACCAACTCAACAGCACCTAATAACAACAAATATCCAGCAGGTATTTTTAAAGGATTTATGTTTAATCAAATAATATGACATAAATTGTGCAATTTGTAGGTAAAACAAACAGCATCTGAATATTGAATTTTCATTGTAACTGACCTGTAAAGTTCACTAGAAATAGTTGTTCATTTCCTAAAGGCTACATTTTCCCTCCTTATAAAAACAGCAATAATGAAAGTCATCTATATCCTGTGCTAACAGAAAAGCTGTTGCACAAATAATGTAAAATATCACCTTGGTGTGAATTTAGCCCTGAATTTTGTGAGACTGGACTAAATTGTCTGAAGCTTCACTCTAGAAAGAGGACAGGCCCTAATAAAGTACAACTTAAAAGGCTAATTTATCTTCCCGCCCTTGACTCTCCTTTGTTCTGTTGTTGTGTGCCATGAAGTCATTTCTGAATCATAACTACCCTATAGGTCATAGAGTTCCCAAAGCTGTAATCTTTACAAAAGCAGACTGCCACATCTTTTCCCATGGAATAGTTGGTGGGTTTGAACCACTGACCTTTCAGTTAACAGTCAAGTACTTAACCACTCACTGCACCACCGAGGTTCCTTCTCTTTGCTCTAAGTGTCTTATTTAACTGTTTTAACTTGTCAACTGAGTTGTTTAATTGTACATATTTTTGTATGCTATTATTATTATTGTTGGTTTCTGTTAAGTCAATTCTGATTTGTAGTGACCCTATGTGACAGTGTAGAACTGCCCCATAAGATTCTCTAGGCTGTAATTTTCACAGGAGCAGATCACCAAGTCTTTATTTCACAGAACTACTGGTTGGGTTCTGCAGTGTACTAAATTACCTGGTATGGTTTTTCTAGCCATAAGTCTTTGTAAACTCTGTGGCGGAATTTGCCGTGAACAACTGAGTAGCTCCTGATGATTAAAGTTATCCATCTTGGGTATTTCTGTTAAGAGTGCCATGAAGTGGTCTTCTGGGAAGTTCTCTTTCTCTCGGGCGTATAGAATTCTGATGTTGGGATTACTTAGTTTGGCCACTCTGCCAATCTCAAAAGGAGTCCTCCTAGAGGCAGAAGGAGTTTCTCTGACTGCTGGCTAAGAAAGACGTGCTGCGGAGAGAAACATGCTCCTGAGAGACATGCTCTTGCTGAGAGAGAGAGAGAAGCAAGGGACAAGCACTGCTGAGAGAGAGATGTGAGAGACACATGCTGTTGAGGAAGAGATGCAAGAGACATGTGCTGCTGAGAGAGAGACTCCTGGCTGCTAAATGAGACAGCTGGCTGCAAGAGACTGAGTGCATTTCTGAACTTGAATTGTACCCTGTTGCTTCACTAATAAACCCCATAATCTGTGAGTTCTGTGTGGTCATTGCAGCAAGTTATCAAATTCAGCAGAGAGGTGGTGGGTGCTGCAGGAGGAATGGTTGGTGTCAGGGTTGGTGAAAGGGCTGGAGGTAGGCAGCCTGTCTGGCCTCACAAAAACAGGCCTTGGGCTACTGATGGTGATTCTGTCTTCCTCTTGTGGTGTTAGAGGAGGTCAGAAGATGCAGCCCCCCTGCCTCTTTGGCAAGTTCAAACTGCCAACTTTTTAGGCAGCAGCCAAGTGCTTAACTGTTGTATCACCAAAGTTTTTTTTTGCAAGCTACCTGCCTAAAATCATTTTGGAATGAAAAAATTGATATAAATTTAAAAATTTTAATGACATATATTTGTCAGTTGGGTTTTCTAGAGTACACACTAGGAGCTCTGGTAGTGTAGTGCCTAAGGCACTTAACCACTAACCAGAAGGCTGGCGGTTCAAAACCCCCAGCCACTCCTCTGAAGGAAGGTAGGGCAATCTACTTCTATAGTGATACTACCTCAGAAACCCCAGGAGGTGTTGCTATAAGTCAAGACTCGACAGCGCATAACAACAACAACAGAACACACACTGGGTGATTTGTTGTTGTTGTTGTTGTTGTTATTGTTGTTATGTGCTGTCGAGTTGGCCCCGACTCATAGCGACCCCTCCTTGGGTTTCCCCTCCTTGGGTTTCCGAGGCAGTATCACTACGGAAGTAGGATTGCCCAACCTTCCTTCCGAAGAGTGGCTGGTGGGTTTGAACCACCAGCCTTCTGGTTAGCAGTTAAGTGCTTTAACCACTATGCTACCACTATGCTCCTGAGTGATTATGGGAGGATAAAACAAGGGGATAATAGAAAAATCTTAGTTCATTGCTTTAATTTTTTAAGGGTTTAAAATGCATACACCAGATAAATGAATCAGGCTTCCCTTAAATATTGGAAGAAATTTTAAAATTAAAAAAAAAAAAATGCTGGAAGTAAGAATTAAATACTCATTACCATACTCATAGGCTGCACACTATGTGCCAGACACTATTCTGATTGATTTGTATATATCAACTCAGGTAAATTTTCATCAGTCCTCTGATGTATGTTCTATTACTACCATCATTCCCATTTTACAAATAAAGAAATTGAGGATCTGAGTTATTAATTGCGTTTTCTGAAGTCACACAAAGAGAAACTGACAGCAAGATTTGAGGTCATACAGACTGGCTGCGAGGACTTTATACAATTATGCATTGTTACCTCTCAAGGCTGAAAAAAAAAAAAAGCTGCCATTGAGATGACTCTGACTTATGGTAACCCATGTGTGTCAGAGTAGAACTGTGCTCCATAGGGTTTCCAGGGGCTGATATTTCAGAAGTAGATCAACAGGCTTTTCTTCTAAGGAGGCTCTAGGTGGACTCACACTTTCAACCTTTTGGTTGGCCAGCCATTTACACTACCCAGTGGTTTTAGAGAGGGGAGAGGGAAAGTTAAAAACATTCTGATGTCTGGCCTCCCTCAGCCATTATCATCTATATTTTCCAAAAGCCCCCCAAGTAAGTCTTTTCTTGTAACCTTAATTAAGAACTACTGAAATGGATGAACATGTATTTCAGTTCATAAACCAAAGGGTAGCAAGTTCTTTAAAATCTTTGGAATATAGAAATAATTAAATAAAAGAATTATTTTAGTGATTAAATGATTGTGAGAATAATAAATAATGACACAAAGAAATTAAGCAATAAACAGACCTCAAATTGCTACTCTCCTGTCAATAAACCACACCAGATTTGCAGAGTAGGGAGTTATCACCCATATTCAAGAGAACATAGACATATAAATCCAGAAGTGAATAAGGACAGAACAATAACTCTTTTTATAACGTGTGTAGGCATTACTTTCCATTAGTAGAAAGAAATACTGTTGTAGAATAACCACCCATTCAGCTAAAATTACAGCTGCATCCCTGGTGTTTACTACATGAAAAAGAATGTTCTTTTTAGTCTCTTTTGTGAGTATGTGCTCAAAACTGTGTAAAATATCTTGAACCACTTTAACTGGTGATAGAAGATCACAGAAACTGAAGGTATCAGGCTTAATTTACTCTATATTCACAAACAAGACTATATTTGGAGGAAACAGAGCAAGATAGTAAGGGATCCAGGAACAGAGAAAGTGAGTGAGGCCAAATAAAGTATTACCAAGTAATAAATTAAAATGAACTTATGTATCTCCACTGAGAGTTGCTGATTCAGCATAGAGATATATGATGCAATGCCTTTTAATTCAATTTCCTCAATCCTCTTGATTCTTTTTTTTTTCCTGGAGTTTTTCAAATGCACAAAGGATTTACCAAATTACAGAGACCACACATGTGAGTGATTCACTGAGCTACTTCTTGTGTATTTCATTTGTATCCACACTGCTACAAGTGTGTTAGGTGCCAAATTCCTGAAGGTAGGGGGGAGTTTTTCCTTTCTCAATAATGGATCAGATTTATCATATTCTTTGTGGCATGATGGAGGAATAAAGAACTAAGCTAAAAGTTTATGTCCTCAAAAGCTGTACATACTTATATCTTCCCAGATATTAAATTGATTTGCTGTGAGGTAATTAATAAAGTGACACCTCAAAAAACAAACCCACTGCCATCAAGTCAACTCACTTATAGCGACCCCCATAAGGACTCCAAACTATAAATCTTTAAAGAAGCAGACTGCCTCATCTAGTTCCCGCACAGAGCAGCTGGCAGTTTCCAACCACCAACTTTCCGGTTAACACCCTAATGTTTTAACCACTGCAGCACCAAAACCTCTTTAATAAAATGATAGTTCCTCATATTTCACTAATGGGTTCTTACTTTAGGAGATAAACTGCTATTTGTTCCCACAAACACACCCTTTCACCTAATTTTGTCATGATTACCATGTAGTAAGCTTTCTTTTGGAAAAAAAAAAAATATATATGAAATTGTATTTTATCTTAGGATGATTTCTTACTGCTATTTCTTTCTACCAGCCCTTCCCCACACCCATTCTAACTCATTTGCTAACAGCTCCACAAAGCATGGATACCGCACATGTCATACAGATTTGTAGATATAACATGAGATGCATAAATGAACTTTAGGGCAATATTTCATAGCATCATCATGGCCTCAGATTGAGAGTTGGCATGGATCAGTAGGAATAATAGAAGGACTAAAGTCAATCAGATCTGGATTAAAAACCCTAGGGCATTACTTAGTAACTACGTTAGTTTTTAAATTATCTCTTACAAGTATCCAATATCAGACATAAAGTTACATAAATGAAGCACTCATGTAGGTGAAGAAACAGGACTTCCATATTTATTCTGAAATCAACTGTTTTCCAACAACTCTTAGAGTAACTAGTTAAAGAAAAGCCCTTAGCTCAGTTCTGAAGCAAGTAAAATTTTGCTGAAGATAATTCAAAAATGGTTGCAACAGAATATTGACAGGGAACTTCCAGAAATACAAACTTCATTCAGAAGAGGACATAGAACAAGGAATACCATTGCTGATATCAAATGGATCTTGGCTGAAAGCAAGGAATACCAGAAATATTTTTACTTGTGTTTTATTGACTATGCAAAAGCATTAGACTCTATGGATCATAACAAATTATGGATAAATTGAAAAGAATGGGAATTCCAGAACATGTAATTGTGAACATGAGGAAACTATACATAGACCAGGAGGCTGTCATTGGAACAGAACAAGGGGATATTGCATGGTATAAAATCAGGAAGGTAGTTTTATCCTTTCACCAAGTTTATTCAATCTGTATACTGAGCAAATAATCCAAGAAGCTGGACTATATGAAGAAGAACATGGCATCAGGATTGGAGGAGGACTCATTAACAACCTGCAATATGCAGACAACACAACATTGCTTGCTGAAAGTGAAGATGACTAGAAGCACTTAGTGTTCCAGTTACCTAGTGCCACTCTGACAGGAATATACCACAATGGGATGGTCTTAACAAACAGGAGTTTATTCTTACAATTTGGAGGCTTTAAGTCCGAGTTCAAAATGCCAGGCTCTAGAGGCTGGGTGAAAGCTCCTCAACCTTTGGGGTCCAGCTCTGCCTCCTGCTCCCAGCCCACTGGAGATAGAGGCTTTTCTTCATTCAGACAGTGGCTGGCTGCTGAGGCTGAGAAGCCCCAAGATTGACAAGTAAAAAGGCACAGTCCCAATGTTACCAAACCACACGGCAGGCCATTAACTTCATTCCATTGTGAGTCCCAGGGTTGGTAGAGCATGGCAGGTTGCTGAACAATGACATGGCTACATGCAGGGTCTAAGCATGCCATAGGCTAGACACCATTCCCAAGGCTTCTCCTTATATACAGGAAACAGAACACATCCCAAAGGCAGCTACTCAGCTGCTTGTGGTATATCCCACCATGGAGTTGATTGCCAGTCTCATCATGGGGAATAACTACCACCAGCTGCCCAGCCACTCAACCAGGCCCAGCCAAGTTGACACACAAACATAGCTACCACACTTAGTGATTAAAGACTACAGTCTGCAGTATGGATTACACCTCAACAGAAAAAAACAAAAATACTCACAACTGGACCAATAAGCAGCATCACTAAATGGAGTAAAGATTGAAGTTGTCAGAGATTTCATATTGCTTGAGTCCACAATGAATACCCATGGAAGCAGCAGACAAGAAATCAGATGACGTATTGCACTGGGCAAATCTCCTGCAAAAGACCTCTTTCAAGTGCTGAAGAGCAAAGATGTCACTTTGAAGACTAAGGTGTGCCTAACCCAAGCCATGGTATTTTCAATCATCTCATATGCATGTGAAAGCTGGACAATGAATAAAGAAGACCAAAGAAGAGTTGATGCTTTTGAGTAGTGGTGTTGGTGAAGAATATTGAAAGTACTGTGGACTGTCAGAAGAACCAACTAATGTATCCTGGAAGAAGGGCAGCTGGAATGCTCCTTGGAAGCAAGAATGTCCAGACTTTGTCTCACCTACTTTGGTCATGTTGTCAGCAGGACCATTCCCTGGAGAAGGATATCATATTTGGTAAAGTGGAGGGTCAATAAAAGAGGAGAAGGCCCTCAACAAGATGGATTGACACAGTGGCTGCAACGACGGGCTCAGGTATAGCAAGGATTGTGAGGCTGGTACAGGACCGGGCAGTGTTTCATTCTGTTGTACATAGGGTCTCTGAGTTAAGCCAACTCAACAGCACCTAACAACAACATCGCACTGGGCAAATCTACTGCAATAGACCTTTTAAAATTCTTAAGAAGCAAAGATGTCACTTTGAAAATTAAAGTGTGCCTAACTGAAGACATGATATTTTCAATTGCTTCATATGCATATAAAAGCAGGACAATGAATAGGAAGACCAAAGAAGAGTTGATGCTTTTCCGTTGTGGTATTGGCAAAGATACTGAAAATACCATGGACTCCCAGAAGAACAGACAAATCTGTCCTAGAAGAAGTGCAGCCAGAATGCTCCTTGGAAGTGAGAATGACCAGAGTTCATCTCACCTACTTTGATCATGTTGTCAGAAGGGACAATTCCATGGAGGAGGATATCGTGCTTGGTAAAGTGGAAGGTCAGCAAAAACGGGGAAGACCCTCAACAAGATGGAATGACACAGCAGCTGCAAGGATGGGCTCAAGTATAGCAAGGATTGTGATGATGGCATATGACAAGGCGGTGTTTTATTCTGCTGTACGTAGGGTCACCACAAGTTGAGTCAATAGCACTGGCAACAACCAGATGATAAAGAGTGCCTGGGTGGTGGAAATGACTGAATATTTGACTTATAACCAAAACATTAGCAGTTTAAATCCACCCAGAGGTACTTCAAAAGACAGATACGGCATCTGCGTCTGAGAGGTCACAGCCTTGAAAACCCTAGGAAGCAAAGTTTTACTCTGCATACATAGATTGGCCAGCTATGAATTGGAATTGACTGGACAGCTACTAACTACGACCATGTGTTAAGCAGCCCATAGCCCTTATGGGGTTTCTTTCTTTCTCTTTGGCCTTTGCAGTTTTATGGAGCAGTTTAATGATTTAAAACTATAAAATAACTCCTTGAAAATTCAGAGAAGTAATCCATATGAATTCAAAGAAGCAAAAGCAAGATAGTTCTTTACAATCCCTCAAGGACTTTCATTTGTAAAGTATTATTCTAAGTTGTTTAGTGCTAAGGGGAAAACCCACTAAACAATAAGAAAATTGATCACCAAAATAAAATAAAATAAATCTGGAATGATGATATTTTGGGCAGGTACTAGGTTGACCTTTTCCTTGACATGACATAGATGGTTCAAAGAGGCAGGCTAAACAAATAAATAATCTAGTTAAGATTGCAGGGCAAATAGTATTTTAAATGTTTTGTGGCATTTTAAAATCATCTGCTGACCTACACAGGGCATGCCTTTAGGAAAGGGCGACATAGGTAGGGTCATTGCATGGAAAATGTCACAAAGGCTCATCTCTCTCTCTCTTGAATGCATTCTGTGGGTGTCTGAGTTTGCAAGGCAGGCCTAGTCTCCCGCATGGGACTAACAGGACAAGTGCACAGAAGTCAGGTTTTCAGAGCCAACTTTACCAATGATGAAAGGACTCCAAGGTCTTGATTTTGAGGACATGTTACAAAACACTGACAGTATAATCTCAGGTCCCAGCTGAATTTTCTAAGCCAGCTTTGGTTTTATTGTCTTGTGCTGTTGAGTCAGTTCCACTCACGGTGACCTCATATGTTACAGAGTAGAATAGTTCCATCGGGTTTTCTGGCTGAAATCTTTCTGGAATCAGATCTTCAGGACTTTTCTTTCATCGTGCCTTTGGGTGGGTTCAAATTACCAACCTTTCAATTATCAGCCAAGGGAAAACCATTTGTGCCATAGGGGGAACATCAATCCAGCTTTACCAGCCATTACCAGCTATGATTTATTTCTCAACATTTATATCGACTTACTACTAATTAGAACTCAGAAAAGAAAAGGAACTACTCACTCACACTCTTAACTTTCAAAAGCCACCACTTAATTATGCTTGGGCAAGCCCAACTTGTCTAAATTTTCCAGATATAAAATGAGGAGATTGATCAATACTAATATTATTTCATTCACAACTTTCTTCAGTAACATATATTTTAAAGCCAGTCTCAGCTGGTTATAATCCACAGTAGCTATGATAGTTGAAGCTGTGTGTCAATTTGGCTGGACCCCAGTTCTGTGTGGGATGCCATGACAGTGGATAAGACATTCTGCAAGTCCATGGATGGTAGTTTTAGCAGAAGCATTGCATGCAGGGAAGGCGAATCCATATCCAGAATAAGTATCTATTCCAGTAAGAACAAAACGCTGTCCTTTCCATGATGCAAGTGGTCAAATGTAATCAACCTGCCACCACGTTGCTGGCTGATCACCCCAAGGAATGGTTCCATATCGCAGACTCAGTGTTGGTCTCTACTGTTGTCAGATTGAGCACTCAGCAGTGGTGGTAGCAAAATCAGCCTTGGTAAGTGGGAGTCCATGTTGCTGAGGCCATGCATAACCTCCATCCCTGCCACCATGGCCAGTTTTTACATGAGCCCATTGAGCAATGACAGGAGTAGCTGGAAAAAACAAGGACGGCTGGTTTCCACTGAACGTGTCATCCTATCCAACTGATTGTTAAAGTCTTCCTCTGCCAAGGTCACTTTTTGGTGGGCATTCACATGAGACACAAATACCTTTATTTCTTTGGCCCATTCAGAGAGATCTATCCACATGCCTCTTCCTCATACATCCTTATCACCAATCTTCCAATCATGTTCCTTCCAAGTCCCAGACCATCCAGTGAAGCCGTTAGCCACAGCCCATGAATCCGTATATAATCGCACATCTGGCCATTTCTTGTTCCATGCAAAGTGAACAGCCATATGCACAGCCCGAAGTTCTGCCCATTGGGAGGATTTCCCTTCACCACTGTCCTTTAAGGAAGTCCCACAAAGGGGCTGCAGTTTCGCTGCTGTCCACTGTTGAGTGGTGCTTGCATATCGCGCAGAACCATCTGTAAACCAGGCACAAGTTTTCTCTTCCTCAGTCAACTGATCATAAGGAACTCCCCATGAGGCCATAGGTGCAGAGTGGGAGAGGGAAGGTAATGTGACTGGAGTGGAGACCATAGGTATTTGGGCCACTTCCTCATGCAACTTACTTATGCCTTCAGGTCCTGCTCAAGCCCGATCTCTGATATACCACTTCCATTTAATGGTGGAGTGCTGCTGTGCACATCCAACTTTATGACTCTATGAGTCAGACAACACCCAGTTCATGATGGGTAGCTTAGGCCTCATGGTAACTTGGTGGCCCATGGTTAGGCGTTCAGTCTCTACCAAAGCCCAGTAACAAGCCAAAAGTTGTTTCTCAAAAGAAGAGTAGTTATCTGCAGAGGATGGCAGGGCTTTGCTCCAAAACCTGAAAGGTCTGCATTGCGATTCACCAATAGGAACCTGCCAAAGGCTCCAAACAGCATCTCTATCTACTACAGACACTTCAAGCACCATTGGATCAGCCGGATCATATGGCCCAAGTGGCAGAGCAGCCTGCACAGCTGCCTGAACCTGTTGCAGAGCCTTCTGTTGTTCTGGGCCCCACTCAAAACTAGCAGCTTTCAAATCACTTGATAAATAGGCCACAGAAACACACCCAAATCAGGGATATGTTGCCTCTGAAATCCAAAGAGACCCACCAGATGTTGTGCCTCCTTTTTAGTTGTGGGGGAAGCCAGATACAATAACTTATCCTTCACTTTAGTAGAAATATCTCGACATACCCCACTCCCGGTACCAAATGTGTTAGACTGGGTTCTCTAGAGAAAAAAAAACAGAAAAGCTTATATATATATATATATATATATATATATGGAGAGAGATTTATCTTAGGAAAATGGCTCACAAACGTATAGAAGCTGGCAAGTCCAAAGTCCCTGGAGCAAAGGTCAAGCTGGAGGCTTTTCTTAGCTTCTGCAACTGCAGGGGGCCAAGAAGCTCAAGGCTGGCAGGCAGTACAGTGGCTGTTGACTCCAATGAATGATGAATCCAAGATCTCCAGGGCAAATGGTAGACTGCTCACTCACAGAAAGTTGTAAGCAGCACAACAGAATCCCGATCCACAGAAGAATGTCTCTCTTCCCAGGATGTCCCAGGATATCCTGGAAGCAGGCCACACCCCTAGGGAAACTCCCCTTGACAGACTGGCCACTCAGAACACAGTCATCCGATCCCATCATGGGAACAACCACACAGAACTGGGGTCCAGGCAAGAATGCCTTATCCACCATCATGGCATCCCACACAGCATTGCTTCGGATCAAGGGACTCATTTCACAGCACATGAAGTGTGGCAATGTGCTTATGCTCATGGAATTCACTGGTCTTACCATGTTCCCCACCATCCTGAAGCAGCTGGTTTGATAGAATGATGGAATGGCCTCTTAAAAACACAAATACAGCACCAGCTATGTGGCAATACCTTGAAGGGTTGAGGCAATGTTCTCCAGGAGGCTGTATATGCTCTAAACCAGAGTCCAATATATGGTTCTGTTTCTCCAAAAGCCAGGATTCATAGGTCCAGGAACCAAGGGGTGGAAACAGGAGTGGTACCAATCACTATTATCCCTAGTGACCCACTCAAAAAATTTTTGCTTCCTGTCCCTGCTACCCTATGCTCTGTGGGTCCCAAAGGGAGGAACACTCCCACCTGGAAACACAAAACTGATTGCATTGGACTGGAAATTAAGAATGCCACCCAGCCATTTTGGCTTCCTCATGCCTCTGGCTCAACAGACAAAGAAGGGCATTACTGTGTTATCTAGCGTGATAGATCCTGATTTCCAAGGGGAAATTGGGTTGGCTTTACATAATGGAGGTAAAGAAGAATATGTCTGGAATACAGGAAATTCTTTAGGATGTCTCTTAGTACTACCATGCCCTGTGATTAAAGTCAATGGAAAATTACAGCAACCCAATTCTGATATGACAGCTAATGGCCCAGACCCTTCAGGAATGAAAGTTTGGGTCACCCCACCAGGCAAAGAACCACGGTCAGCTGAGGTGCTTGCTGAGGGCAAGGGAAATACAGAATAAGTGGTGAAAGAAGGTAGTTCTGAATATCAGCTATGACCACATGACCAGCTGCAGAAATGAGGACTGTGATTGTTATATTTCTTCATTGTATATGTGCCTCAAATATTTTTGTTTCCTTCTGTTATGAACTGTGAAATGTAAATAAGGTTAATGCATTTTGGTTGTATGTGTGTTAACATATCATGTTAGGCACAAATATGACTTCATAATTGTCCTTATTTAGAGATTATATTGGGTTAAGAAGATGTGTATAACTGCCAAGTTGACAAGGGGTGGACTGTGTGATAGTTGGAGCTGTGTGTCAACTTGGCTGGACCTAGTTCTGTGTGGTTGTTCCCATGATGGGATTGGATGACTGTGTTCTGAGTGTCCAATCTGTCAAGGAGAGTTTCCCTAGGGGTGTGGCCTGCTTCCAGGATATCCTGGGACATCCTGGGAAGAGAGATATTCTTCTGTAGATTGGGATTCTGTTGTGCTGCTTACAACTTTCTGTGAGTGAGCAGTCCACCATTTGGCCTGGAGATCTTGGATTCGACATTCATTGGAGTCAACAGCCACTGTACTGCCTGCCAGCCTTGAGCTTCTCAGCCCCCTGCAGTTGCAGAAGCTAAGAAAAGCCTCCAGCCTGACCTTTGCTACAGGGACTTTGGACTTGCCAGCTTCTATACGTTTGTGAGCCATTTTCCTAAGATAAATTTCTCTCTCTCTCTCTCTCTCTCTCTCTCTCTCTCTATATCTATATATATATAAGCTTTGTTGTTTTTTGTTTCTCTAGAGAACCCAGTCTGACACAGTAGCCAAATGTACATTTCTTCTAAAACACTATAATTATGTTCAAGTCTTCACCAGACGTTTGTCCAAATTAATAAAACTTTACATACAGGAGTTAAAATGCAAGATAAATTCTCATCTGTATTATTTCTCTGTATTCATATAAAATATTGGTCAAATATCTTCATTCCCACTACAGCAATTTTATAAATATCATTTTTTTTTTATTTCGTTTGGGATAGACGTTTCAACTAGAAATTCAGAAGGGGAAAAAAACTGTATGAAAAGATTTATGGATTCAATTATTATCCACAAAATAAATATTCTATGGCCTATCATCTGGAGTTTGTAAATTACAAACTAAAATATCCAGACTACAAACTATTCAATGATATGATGTATTTGTTCTTAAAAAGAAAAGCATGGAAGAGATAAGACAGTTATTATCTTTTGGGCATCTAAATGTGATAAGTATTATGCAAGAGATGTTCATATAGCTATGCAATTTAATCTTTGCAACAGCTGTTTATATTCCATTTTGTAGAGAACTCAACTGACATTCAGAGAGTTTGGTTATGTTGGCAAATGTTTTGTTGTGCATGCTTTCACCACAATAAAAGTAAAAAAAAAAAAAAAAAGAAGAAGAAGAAGAAGAAGAAGAAGTTCAGGAAGTTTGAGCAACTTTCTCAAGAGAACACAGTTAATAAGATCTAGAGTTTGAGACAGACACTTTCCGATGATTCCAGAGCCCATGTATTTTCCAAACTATTCCCATCATGTTTCCATGAGCTACACTGGGTGGTGGTAAGGGAAAATTTGTAAAGCTTTCCATAGCACAAAATACTGACAGTGTGTTTTTTCTTTCTGACGGGATAAGTTCTTTTTATGCTCCCATTGTCTGTGATTTTTTTTCAAAGAACATCTATTCAGTCTTAAACCTCACATTCTCAGGAAGAAAATGTCCCATCATTTTCAAGTAACCAATGTTTCCTTAAATGTTAGATAGAATGAAGTCACACATCAGGTCCAGGATGACTGGTCTTTAATGCTCAATAATGCATTTGTCTTAAGGTCAAATGAAATTATTACCAGAACTCTACTGAAACATAAAAGGTGATGGAAAAGTGACAGAAAACACAGTCAGGGCAGAAGTCCAAAAAGAATAGAGAATGGACTTGATGTAGAAAAGGCAAAACCTGGGGATAAAAAAGCAATAATAGAAATATATTTTCTAAGTGTCGTAAAAATTTGTTTAAAAAACAAATTTCAGTTACACAAGGCAAAGAAATGAGATTAAGAACATTCTTGTTTCTTTGCTATAGAGGGAGAAAAATCATCACAGATGACTTTGAAAACACAGACTTTAAATAATGGTACAATTATGTTTTCTTAAATTTTTATTGGAAAAAAACACATAGAAAAGTGTATGCATTAATCAAAGCAAAATCCATCACTATCAAGTTGACTCCCACTCACAGCAACACTGTAAGGCAAAGTAGAACTGCCCCATAGAGTTTCCATGGCTATAAATCTTTAAGGAAGCAGACTATCACATTTTTCTCCCTCATATTACACATACACAAGTATATATATCTCAGTGAATTTTCACAAAGTGAGCATTAACCACCACTCAAGTCAATAAATAATAAACTTTCCAGAAGTCCTCATGGCCCCACCAGTCACTACCTCTCCTCCTCAATATAAGTATCCTGGCTTCTAACAACAGAGATCAGCTTTGCCTGTTTTTGACTTCCACATGAACATAATCATACAATGTGTACTTATTTGCTTCTGACTTCTCTTGCTGAACATTATGACGTTCTCCCATATTTGTTGCACGTAGCAGTTGCTTGTTCATTGCTCGATAATATTTCATTGAATGAGTAAAATGCAATTCATCTGTTCTATTGTTTATAGACATTTGAATTGTTCCCAGTTTTTGACGATTGCAAAGGCTTACAAATATGAATACTCTTGTATGTAATTTTCTGTTGCATGCATACCTAGTAGTGGAAATGTTGAGTCGTGTTTTGGGCGTTTGTTCAGTTTTAATAGATATTGCAAAAAGATTTTCTGAAATTATTGTATCAATTTACATTCTCCCTAACAGTGTATGAGAGTTCTGGTTAATGCACATCACATCAGAATTGGACACTGCCAATCTTTTAATTTTAGCTGTTTTGAAGGGTTTGGGCAGTATCTCATTGTGGCTTTAATTTTAATTTCCCTGATGATAAACGAAATTGAGAACAACTTCATATGAGTTTCCAACAAGTGCTTTTATTTACTTAGATACACTTTTCCTGAAGTGCCAGCATATTTCACTACATTTTTCTATTGTGTTTTCTATCATTATGTTCCTGATTTGTTGGAACTGTTTTTTTTTTTTTTCCCCCTTTCATTCTGGCCATGAATCCTTTGTTCTTTTATGCACCACAAGTATCTTCTTCCATTTCCTAGCTTTTTTTTTTTTTTATTTTATTAGTATTATATTTTTATCAACAGAAGTATTAGTATAGTACAATTTACCAGTAGTTTTCTTTATACTTAGTGTTGGCTGTATTGTGATCAAGAAAGTTTTCCCTATCCTAAGTTCATGAAAGCATTATCTTGGATTATTTCTTTAAACTTATTGTTTTGCCTATCACATTTAAATCTCAGTGGTACTTTGAATTGATTTTTATGTGCAGTCAGAGTTTCCTTTGTCTTTTGGAAAATTTCAGTTCTAATCAGTTATCCAGGGAAAGCAATATAAAGATAGGGTATCTCACCAAAATGAAAGTAAACAACCAATAAAAATACAATTCAATTATAAAAAAAGTCTTAAAATATTATATATGTTTGGACAATTTGAGCATGAAAATGGTATACTTATTTACAAAATAGGGAGCCCTAGTCACACAGTTGGGAGCTCTGGTAGCATAGTGCCTAAGGCACTTGACTGCTAACCAGAAGGCTGGCAGTTCAAACCCACCAGCCACTCCTTGGAAGGACGGCGGGGCAATCTACTTCAGTAGCGATACTGCCTCAGAAACCCAAGGAGGGGTAGCTAGGAGTCGGGTCCGACTTGACAGCACATAACAACAACAATAGTAGTCACACAGTAGTTGAGCACTTAGCTGCAAGCTGAAGTGGTTGTGGTTTGTACCCACCAGACACTCTATGGGAGACAGCTGTCACAGTCTGCTTCCATAAAGATTACAGTCTTGGAAATACTATTAGGCAGTTCTACTTTGTCCTATAGGGTTGCTATGAGTTGGAATCTACTCAATGACAGTGGGTTAGTTGGGGATTGGCAGCTATCATTACAGAAATAGCAACTTTATTCTGAAAGAATGAAAAATAGAATAACTTCTTCTGGACAAAAGAAATTCAAAACCCCTACTTATTTACCATCGTTAGATAGTAGGTACTTCTTAGTCAATATAAGATCAGAGACTTTAGAAAGAATTTTGAAGTCAAAAAGAACTGTTTGTATCTCAGTTCTGCCACTTACCAAGTGCTACTACTGCCTCTGGTGTTGCAGTGCCTAAAGCATTTGTTAACCAGAAAGTTAGCTGTTCAAATTCACTGGCTATTCTGCAGAAGAAGATGGGGCAACCTACTTCCGTAAAGATTTACAGCCTCGGAAACCCAATGGGGGTGTTTATGAGTCAGATCTACTTGATGGCAGTGGGTTTTTGGTTTGATACTACTGCAGTTATTTAACTCCCTGTGTTTATCACACTCTTATCATAAAATGAAAATAATACCTACCTTACTGGCTTAGAGTAAGAGGCAATTAGGTACCATTTCTGTTTTGTTCATCATCGTGCCTACAACTCTTAGAATACTGAAGATCAAAGGCTACAGTCATCAGTAGGGATTACATCTCAACATAAAACAAAAATCCTCATAGCTGGACTAATAACCAACATCATGATAAATCAGGAAAAGATGGAAGCTGTCCAAGATTTCATTTTACTTGTATCCACAATTAACACTCGTGGAAGCAGCAGTAAAGAAATTAGACATCATATTGTACTGGCAAATCTGCTGCAAAAGACCTCTTGCAAATGTTGAAGAGCAAAGATGTCACTTGGAAAACTAAGATGCACCTAACCCAGCCCCGTGGTATTTTCAACTGCCTCATATGTATGTGAAAGCAGGACAATGAATAAGGAGGACCGAAGAAGAGCTGATGTCTTGGAATTGTGATCTTGGCAAAGAATACTGAAAATACCATGGGCTACAATAAATCTGTCCTGGAAGAAGTGAAGCCAGAATGCTCCTTGGAAGCGAGAATGGCCAGACTTTGTCTCACCTACTTTGGTCATGTTATCAGAAGGGACCATTCCCTGGAGAAGGATGTTATGCTTGGTAAAGTGGTTTTTGTTGTTAGGTGCTGTCAAGTCATCTCCAACTCAGAGTGACCCTATGTACAGCAGGACAAAACACTGCTTGGTCCTGTGCCAGCCCTGATCCTTGCTATATCTGAGCCCATGGTTGTAGCCACTGTGTCTACCCATCTTGTTGAAGGCCTTCCCCTTTTTCTTTGACCCTCCACTTTTCCAAGCATGATATCAGGTCAGCAAAAAAGAGGAAGACCCTCAATGAGAAGGACTGACACAGTGGTTGCAACAATGGGCTCAAGCATAGCAAAGATTGTGAGGATGGCTCATGACTGTACATGGCTCTGTTGTACATAGGGCCACTGTGAGTCAGAGCCGACTCAATGTCACCTAACAACAACATTAGGTGGGATGAAATTAAAATGCTTACAAATTTTCAAAGAGCTTAAAGCTATAGTTTTTCCATTATCCATATTGTTTTGCCATATGTCAGGAAAAGAAATTGAATTGGCCTTTCTAGCACTATTTGTGTTTGTAAAAGTATGCTAATTTCTCTATTTCGGCCTTTTAAGGACATTTAAAAATGATGACATTCTACTTTCTTCTTGTGTATCAACATTAAGCTGTCTTATTTAATTTTGCTTTGATGAAACTGTTAAAGTAGACAGCCTTTATTTTTCCTGTTTTCCCAGTTATCTCATGATCTATTGCTTTTCCCCTCAATAAAATCTCCTAACTTACTCTAATTAAAGTGTTTGTTGTTGTTATTGTTATGTGCCTATAAAGTGTAGACAACTAATAATAATAATGTAACCCAGATAGGAAAAATAAAAATCAAACTAAACCAGTTGTCAAGTTGGTTCCCGCTCATGATGTGTCAGAGTAGAAATGTGTTTTATAGCGTTTTCAATGGCTAATTCCTTGGAAGGAAATAACCAGGCCTTTCTTCTAAGGAGACTCTGGATGGACTCAAACTGCCAATTTTTCAGTTTGTAGCTAAGTGCTTAGCCATTTGCTCCACTCAGGGACTCTCAGTATTTACTAAGCCCCTAAAAACAAGACAAAAAAAAAAAACCTGTTGTAGTGGAGTCGATTCCAACTCATAATGCAAAGCAACGCACTGCTGTGGAGTCGGATTCAAATCATAGAGACCCTTCCTTGGGTTTTTGAGGCAGTATCACTATACAGATTGGCCCAACCTTCCTTCTGAGAAGTGTTTGATGGGTTTGAACCACTGCCCTTTTGGTTAGCAGTCAAATGCCTTAGGCACTATGTCACCAGACCTCCCTAAATGACAGAGTAGACTTGCCTCAGAAGGTTTCCCAGGCTGCAATCTTTATGGAAACAGACTGTCATATCTTTTTTCCGTGGAGTGGGTGGTGGGTTTGAACCACCCACCTACCATCTGATCTGTATAAGTGCTTTAACTAAATCCCTGTTGTTGTTTTTGTTAGGTGCATCCAGTTGATTCTAAGTCATAGCAACCCTATGTACAACAGCATGAAACATTGCCCTTCCTTGTGCCATCTCTACAATCCTTGCCTCTCAAAGGAGCATTCCAGCTGCACTTCTTCCTGGGAATATATAAGATCCTTGCCTCTCAAAGTGTAGGCCTCAGCCCAGGACTAAGAGTATCAACATTACCTGAGAGTCTGATAGAAATGCAGAATCTCAGGATTTTGCCCAGACCTATCAAATCAGAACCTACCTTTGAACAAAATCCTCAGGTGAGGCTTATGCACATTATTGTTTCAAGAGTATTGAACCAGACAATTAAAATATCTACTGATCTTGTAGCCCTCATTTTTCAAATAAAGTTGAGATTGGGAGCAGGAAGAGAAAGAGATATCAAACTGAAGAAATGACAACTCTCTTATATTAGGTTCAATAGCAAGGTCATTTTTAACTCCATATTCCAGAAATGGACAACTCTCAGCCTGAGTTATTTATCTTTCCACTTTGGCCCTTTTTTTTTTTTCCACTCAACAGTTTTAAATGAAAATCATAATGATTATATTTTACCTTTACTTTTTATTTCTATCTTAGCACCAAGACGACTGCAGGTAAGCTGAAGGAAGAAGAAAGTGGAGGCAAGGAAAGAGGTAAAGTCTCTTTAAAAAGTCACATACTGTCTTGATCTCTCATTCAGTCCTTGATTCAATCATTCTCCTTCTCAGCCTCTGACTTAAAGTTATAAACCCTCCATGTGCAACTTCTACAGGAAAGAAGTGAAACTTTAGAAAATAGAAAAATTCCATACGAGTTTGAAGAGAAAAACAGCATGAGTGTATTGGCTTAGAGAGTTTCTAACAAGTATTTTTTGTCTTTTGGTTTGTGGCAATAAACTCTGGTGAGTAAAATAAATGAAATCAATGACCTAAACCACGTAATGGCTGTGAATCTAAAGATTTGTGATTGACTAGATGGTTTGATCCATTTTGTTGTCTGTCTTGATTAGAGGATGTTTGTAAAGTAATACTAATAGTAACAATTACTAATATTTATGGTTCGACCAATATAAGGCTTTGGGCTCAGTGTCTTCAGTATACTCCCGTATTTCATTTTGTGAATAATACAACTAGCTTAGTACAAGGAGACCTTCTGATATCAGTATTCATTAAGTGAGTTTCAGTGGTTGAGAGGAAAGTAAAAGTCGCTGTAACACAAAACATTCTCTTTTTAAAATTTTTTTTTATTTTAAGAGTTTGTTTTACATTTAACATTATGCGTACATTTAGTTTCACTCCCATTTACCATGCTCAACCCTAACCCAGTCTCCTCCCCTCCCTGCCCAGTAACCCTCCACCTGTGCACCTCATAGCTATGCACTCTTGTGTGTCCTGCATTTCCTCCATGTGAATGTTGCCCCTCTGATGCTCTGTGGTAGATTGCTCCAAGGGATGCATTTCCATAGAGTATGTGGGTGCATCACCCTGGGTTGAGTGGTCTGCATGTACATCTTGTTTACTATTGGGCTGAGAGCCAACCCCTGGGAGTGAGTTTCATTCCATGCCCAGAATGTATCCCAGGACCATAGTATTGGGAGTCTTCCAGACTCCATCCAACCAGTAATTCTGGTCATTATTGAGTTTTTGGATTTTGTTCCACGTTTTTCCTCCCACTCTATACAGGATCTCCAGATTTGATCATTTCCTAAGTTGTTGGCATCGGTAGCTGGACATCATCTAGTTCTTCTGGTCTCAAGTGCCATTGTGTCCTAGGGCTGAGTGCTTCCAAATGCCCCCCCCTTTTTTTTTCACTCTTTGCTTCCAATGATAGGAGACCATTAGCTGCATCTTAGATGGCCACAAGAAGGCTTTTAAGACCCCAGTCACTACTTATCAATGCAGGATGAGGAACAAGGTTTTTATGTAATTTGTTGTGTCAATTGAGTCTGGTGTCCCCCAATACTGTGATCCTAAGACAGTAGATCCATTGGATATCTCTCCCACAGTGTCTGAGTGTCTGTGAGGGATCACTCTATGTCTGTCTTCTGTCATTTCTGTAAGGATTGCAGGTATTTTGTATCAGTGGTGTCTGTGTAAGATCAGCCTTTGCTGAATCTATCCTTGGTAGAGTGTACTCCTGTTCACTGACCTCCATCTGATCCTCTCAGATGTTGATGTGTTTATCTGTAGCCTGATGTTTGGTGTTAATGGTAATGCAGTATTGTGGACACACTGGTTGATATTAGCATCTGTCTTCTTCTCCTATGTGTACAATTTGGTGTCCTCCCTTTTCCTAATGTTATCATGGTGGTCACAGACTCTTTCCATACATCCCTCCCCTTATGCGTGTCAGTATGTGGGCCCCAACTAGCCCGAATTTAATCCCTCCCATTCCTTCCCCATCCCAGTAACTGACTAAATGAGTTCCCTTTCCCAAGCAAACCCTCCTTTGTCTTTGTACAGTAATGGGCTCAGACAGTACTTGTCCTTCTGCGATTGACTTATTTCACTCAACACAATGTCCTCCTGGCTCACCCATGTTGTGAGATGATTCGTGTATCCCTCATTGTTCTTTAATGTAGCATAGTATTCCATTGTGTGAATGTACCATAATTTGGTTATCCATTCACCTTTGATGGGCATTTAGGTTGTTTCCATCTCTTTGCTATAGTGAATTGTGCTGCAATGAACATACATGTGCATATGTCTCTTCATGTGCTGCCTCTCACCTCTTTAGGATATATTCCTAGTAATGGAATTGCTGGGTCGAACGGTATTTCTATTTTCAGTTTTTTAAGGAAATGCCATACCATATGCCACAATAGTTGTACCATTTTACAATCCCACCATCAGTGCACAAGACTTCCAATCTGTCCACAACCTCACCAGCATTTGTTATTTTCTGTCCTATTGAACTTTGCTATTATTGCTGGAGTGAGATGATGTCTCCTCATTGTTTTGATTTGCATCTCTCTAATGACTAATGATCGTGAGAAATTCCTTATGCGTTTGTTGGCTGCCAGCATATCGTCTTTTGTGAAGTGTCTGTTCAAGTCTTTTGCCCATTTTTGAATTGAGTTGTTTGTCTTTTTTGGTGTTGAGGTGTTGAAGTTTTCTATAGATTTTGGAGATAAGTCCTTTATCAGATATGTCATAGGCAAATATTTTCTCCCAATCTGTAGGTTCTCTTTTGACCCTTTTGATGAAGTCTTTCAATATGCATAAGAATTTAATTTTTAAAAGGTCTCAGTCATCTAGCTTCTCTTCTACCTTCTGTGCATTCTGGGTTATGCTTGATAGTCTATTTATGTCATAAATTAGGACTCCTAGATTTTTCCCTATTTTATCTTTGATGAATTTTATAGTTTTGGGTTTTACATTTAAGACTTTGATCCAGCTTGAGTTTGTTTTTGTATATGGGGTGAAGTATGGGTCTTGTTTCATTTTTCTGTATGTGGATATCCAGTTTTGCCAGCACCATTTGTTAGAAAGGCTGTCTCTTCCCCAATTAATGGGTATTGGACCTTTGTCAAAGATCAGGTGTCCATAGATGGATGGATCTACATCTGGACTTTTGATTCTGTTCTATTGGTCTATTTGTCTATCATTTTACTAATATCATGTTGTTTCGACTACTGTGGCTGTATAATTTAGGTTTTAAGATCTGGATGAGGAGCACTGGTAGCATAGTGCCTAAGGCACTTGACTACTAGCAGAAAGCTGGTGGTTCAAACCCACCAGCCACTCCTCAGAAGGGAGATGGGGCAATCTACTTCCACAGTGATACTGCCTCGGAAACCCAAGGAGGTGTCACTATGAGTCGGGTCTGACTCAACGGCACATTACAACACAAACAACAAGATCTGGATGTGTGAGTCCTCTCACTTTGTTCTTCTTCGTCAGAAGTGCTCTACTTATCCTAGGTCTCTTTCCTTCCCATATGAAGTTACTAATTGGTTTTACCATGTCCTTAAAAAATGTTGTTGGTATGTGGATTGGGATTGCATTAAATGTGTAGATTACTTTAGGTAGTATTGACATTTTCACAATATTCAGTCTACCTATCCATGAACAAGGTAGGTTCTTCATTTATGTAGTGCCCTTATTGTCTCTTATAGTACTGTTTTATAGTTTTCTTTGTATAGGTCTTTTCTGTCTCTGGTAAGGTTTATTCATAGATATTTTATCTTTTCAGTAGCTATTGTAAATGGTATCATTTCACTTATTTCTTTATTAGAGGACTCTTTGTTGGTGTAGAGGAATCCAACTGATTTTTGTCTGTTGACCTTATATTCTTCCACTTTGCTGAACCTCTCTATTAGTTCCAGTAATTTTTTTGTTGAGTCTCTTGGGTTTTCTATGTACAGGATCATATCATCCACAAATAGAGATAATTTTACTTCCTCTTTGCCAATTTGTATGTCTTTTATTTCTCTTTCTTGTCTTATTGTCCTGGCCAGGACTTCCAATACAATGCTAAATAGAAGTGGTGATAGAGGGCATCCTTGTCTGGTTCCTGTTCGTAAGGGGAATGCCTTGAGTCTTTCTCTATTAATAATGGTGTTGGCTATTGGCTTTGCATATATGCCTTTTATTATGTTGAGGAATTTCCGTTCTATCCTTATTTTGCTGAGAGTTCTGAACAGCAAAGGTGTTGGATGTTATCAAATGCCTTTTCTGCATTGATTGATATAATCATAGGGTTCTTTTGTTTTGTTTTGTTTATGTGGTGAATTATTCTGATTGTTTTTCTGATGTTGAACCACCCTTGCATACCTGGTATGAATCCCACTTGGTCAGGATGTATTATTTTTTTGATATGTTGTTGGATTCTGTTGGCTAGGATTTTGTTGAAGATTTTTGCATGTATGTTCACGGGGGATATTGGTCTGTAGTGTCCTTTTTCAGTGGTATCTTTCCCTAGTTTTGGTATTAGTGTTATGCTTGCTTCTTAAAATGAGTTTGGGAGTATTCCATCTTTTTCTATGTTCTGGAGTAGCTTGAGTAGCATAGGTGTCAACTCTTCCCTGAATATTTGGTAAAATTCTCCAGTAAAGGTATCAGTGCCAGGGCTTTTCTTTGTGGGGAGTTTTTATTTTATGACCTGTTCAATTTCTTCTTTTGTTACAGGTCTGTTCAAGTATTCTATCTCTGAATGGGCTAGTTTAGGTAGGTCTTGTGTTTCTAGAAACTTGTCCATGTCTTCTAGGTTCTCAAATCTGTTCCAGTACAATTTTTCTTAATATGCTGTCATTATCTTTTTTTATTTCAGTTGGTTCTGCTGTGATGATACCCTTTTTGTTTACTATTCTTGTAATTTGCATCTTCTCTTTCTTTTCTTTTGCTAGATTTGCCAGTGGTTTGTTGATTTTTTCAATCTTTTCAAAGAACCAGCTTTTTGTTTTGTTGATTTTCTGTATTTTTGTTTGTTTTCTGTTTCATTTATTTCTGCTCTGGTCTTTATTATTTCCTTACTTCTACATACTGTAGGATTCTTTTGTTGTTCTTTTTCTGGTTGTGTGAGTTGTTGAGTTAGAATGCTGATTTTGTTTCTTTCCTCTTTTTTGATGTATGCATTTATTGCTATAAACTGACCTCTGAGTATTGTTTTGCTGTGTCCCAAAGGTTTGGTATAATGTATCTTCATTCTCATTTGTTTCTAGGAATTTTTTTATTTCATTTTTTATTTCTTCTATTACCCAGTACTTTTTGAGAAGTGTATTTTTCACCTTCCACACGTTTGATGTTTTTTCCTTGATCTTCCTATTATTAATTTTTTATTTTGTAACCCTGTGGTCTGAGAAGATACTTTGTAATATTTCTATGTTTTTGAATTTATTGAGGCTTGTTTTATGTCCTAACAAATGATCTATTCTGGAGAAGGATCCATGTGCACTGGAGAAGACTGCAAATTGTGCTATTGTTGGGTGGAATGCTCTGTATATGTCTATGAGGTCAAGTTGGTTGACTGTGTTGATGAGTTCTTTTGTATCTTTGTTGAGTTTTTTCCAGTTAATCTGTCCCTCTTTGAAAGTGGTGTGTTAATGTCTCCTACCACTATTGTAGTGTTGTCTATTGTCCCTTTTAATTCAATTAGTATTTGCTTCACATATTTTGAAGTGCATAAATATTTATTATCATAATGTCTTCTTCATCAATTGACCCTTTCAGCATCATATAGTGTTCTTCTCTGTCTCTTATGTTGTTTTTCACCTTAAAGTCTATTTTATCGGAAATTAATATTGCCACTCCTGCTCTTTTTTGGTTACCATTGGCTTGGTATATTTTTTTCCACCCTTTAACTTTTAATTTGTTTTTATCTTTGTGTCTAATGTGGGTCTCTTGTAGGCAGCGTATTGATGGGTCTTCTTTTCTTATCCAGTCGGTCACTCTCTTTCTCTTGATTGGGGCATTTAGTCCATTCACATTGAGTGTAATTAGTGATAGGTATGGATTGATTGTTGTCATTCTATTGTGTTTTTGGTCTTGTTATTGGTGTTTCCTTGGTCCATATACTTTTCTGTGCTGCATTTGATTTGTTATCAAGTGCTTCCTCTCTTTTCTTCTTTATGTTGGTTTTGTGCTTATTAAACCCATATGTTTTCCTTCCTTCTGGATTTGCTTAGGGGGATTGTTAATTTTCTCTGTGGTTACATTGGAGTGAATTCTTGTCTCTATATTTTTAGAACAGTCTGTTCTATGAGGACGTTGTCCTGTTTTCCTCTACATTTGGAAGTTTGTACCTAGAACTTTTATTTCTTCTAATAGGTTAGTTGCTATTGTTGTGTGCAGATTGGCTTCCTTGATTTTTAGTGTACACTGTTTTATGGTCTTATTTTGAGTGTCTATTTCTGATTGGGTTTTAATGTTGATGTCACATATCCTGATTTTGCTGTTCTCTGTTGTGGGGTCTCTGTTGGAAGGACTTTCTTAAGCATTTTTTGTAGGGTTGGTCTGGTTTTCACAAAATCCCTTAATTTCTGTTTGTTTGAGAATGCCTTGATTTCGCCTTCATATTTGATGGACAATTTGTCTGGATATTGGATTCTTGGTTGGAAGTTCTTTTCCTTCAGTGTTTTATATATGCCATCCCATTGCTTTCTTGCCTGCAAGGTTTCTGCTGAGTGATCAGAGCTCAGCCTAACTGTTTGACTATATAAGTAATATTTCTTTTGTCCTGGCAGCTCGCAAAATTCTTTCTTTGTCTTTGGTTTTGGAGAGTTTGATTATAATATGCCTTGGTGTTTTTCTCTTGGGAGCTATCCTGTATGGAGTTCTATGAGCTTCTTGGAAAAATATCTTTTGTTCCTTCATGCTATGGGGGAAGTTTTCTGTTAGTAGGTCTTCCACAATGTTCTTGGTGGTTTCTTTTGCCTCTTCTTGTTCTGGAATTCCAATGAGGCGTATGTTGTTTCTTTTCATAACATCCCATATAATTCTTAGGTTCTCTTCATTTCTCTTAAATCTTTGTTCTAATTTTTCTTCATACAGGCTGGTGTCCAGGGATTAGTCTTCTAGTTGGAAAATGCATTCTTCAGCCAGTTCTGTCCTACTCTTTTGTGCTTCCACTGTATTGTATAATTCTGTAATTTTGGTATTCATCTTCAGGATTTCTAACTTTTGTTTTTGTATGAGTTCTGATTATGCCTTAATCTTATTATTTTGTTCTTGAATGGTTTTTCCTGAGTTCTTCCAGGGAACTGTGTTCTTCTTGCTTCTGTTTGAGGTTTCCTTAGGCTCTTGTAGAGCTCTATAAACATATCTTCTAAATTCCTTCTCAGATAATCCTATTGTCTCCTCTTCCTCCATGTTTAATGAGACTTTTGTTTGGGCTTTTACTTCTAATGTCTTTTCCTGTTTTATTGTTTGATTTGATGTTGCCTGTTGTTTCCTAGATATTTTGAGATTGTCTTTAATATTAGTTATGTATTGATTTGTTTTGTCTTGATTTTATGATTTAATATTTTGAAAAGGTGGAGCTGGTGTATTTTAATTTTTTGGCTATTAATTCAGGTGGGCTGGGTTGCTCTGCTGTTTTCTTTGTGATGATGGAATCACTGTGTGGAATGTGGATGCAGGTCTCTGTTTTTCATAAAAGGAATTTAGGATTTGAGCTGGCAGGTATTATGGTGGCTGAATGTGTTTTTTCTATTGGATGAGGCAGGGAAGAGGCAGAGGAAGTGAGAGGAGAAGAGAGAAGAAGAAAGGCTCCACGGTGCCAGGAATATTGGCTTTGAGCTGGCTGCTAATGATGACATTATACTGTTATTCACAAGCCTGCAGCTCAAGTTCAGCAAAAACTCCAGTTGTTAGGGGGCCACCACTTTCTGCCAGGTTCAAACACTTGCAAAAACTCGACTCTCCAGGCCCCTCTGTGCCAAAATGCTGACTTTGAATAACTGCCCTGATCCATGATCTGCGACTGGAGTTCCTCCCAGGGCCCACCCACATGTGGTGTTAATGTTCTCTTGGTCAGGCTTCAGCAGTACTGAAGTCAGAGAAATCTCTGCTCCTACTCAGTGGTCCCGAGTTTACCAGTAAAATCAGGTGCTGAGGTATATCTGTGGAGTGGCCGCAGGTTCCCCGGTGTAGTGTGTTCTCTCTACTGCCTCAGGGAGGTCTAGATGGCCTTTCTCGCCTGCTAGTTGGCGCTCAGCAAGGACAGGTTCACCTGTTTTGTTATTCCCCCTCCACCTCTGGGTAATTGCACTGCCCCTTTCTCCTTTCTAATCCTGCTCTCCTCAATATATTCTCTAATAAAATAACCACTTACAGAAGGAATTCCCACTCAATCATCACTCTCACTTAATGCTAGCATCTAACTTAGTGCAAGAGCTAATATTTTTGTCCTTCAGTTTCTCATATCAAACACTGAATCAAATATCCAGTAACACAGTGAAAACCAATGGCAAAGAGCAATCATAGATCTTGGGAAAAATGGAGCTATTATGAAATTGATGAAAAAAATGTTTGAAAATTGTTCAAATCACATAGCAAAGATCCTGAAAAATAAGAATCTGTTAGAGTATGTAATTAGAGCAGAGAAAATCAACAAACCCCTGACAGGATGTGCACTTCAAAAGAGAATGATTTACATATCAAAAGATAATCATACTGCTTTAAAAGCCAGATCTGAAATGAAAAACATCTATCATGCTATCACACAATTTCATCCAAAAACAAAAATTATGCCAAAAATGAATACTTGATTATTATTTATACTGAGTAGAATATTTTTGCAATGTGAACCATGAACTAAAATAAATTCATTTTCATAAGTTTCAGCTTGGATTTCTGAAATGAATCTTCTAAAATGTTTACAATTTACTATGAATTTTTTTTGCTATTTAAGATGAATCCATTTAAATAATTGGCTTTTAAAAAAAAAAATAGCAATCCTCCTCAGGTAAGGAGGCTTTCCTGTTTTATTATTACCCCACTTTAAAATAGAAACCTGAGGTTTGGCATGGTTACAAAGCTTGACCAAGATCACAGCCAAGCATTGACCCAGAGAAGCATGATCCAATCTTGGTCCCAGAGAGTATGGCTATCAAAGTTACCATTCTAAAATCATTCTAATAATAAGAATTTAACCAGTGAGGTCAACGAGCTTATTATAGAAACTTTAAAACCCTGATTTCTAACACTGTAGAAAATAATATGAAGTTATGTGATGTTGAATGGGACCTGTGGGACTCACTGAACTTATTATTTGGAGATCAGGGTGCCTCTTACTCTTTTGATAAATTTAGTGTAAGTAGAACTGAAAGAAAAAGTTTTCTGAAAGCATGATAGTCAGTAGATCATTTACTGCAAAGCAAATTTGAAAGATTAGAGAACATCTGGAACCATAAAACCATGTAATCCAAGCCCAACATTACACTCTGCTCAAGTTTATGGACTGTGAATATGTGATTGATTATACATCCAAATTAAAGGAAATGGTCCAGTGCCTGTGGTAACTCCAGATGCAACCTCCCATTTAGAGATCTACCTGTGAGTCCCAGACTTTACAGGTGGACATGCTAATTATAGCAGTGACAAGTTCCCTCATGACATGGAGTACTGTGATAAATGTACTAGGCCTTACCTCTTTTTAATCCTAGTTCCTAAAATACAAAATTTAGTCCATTCCTTCTTATTACATATACTAATATCATATGGTAAAGGAAAAAAAAAATGGGAGCTCTGGTGGTGTACTGCCAAGGACATTTGACTGCTAACCAGAAGTCTGGTGGTTCAAACCCACCAGCCACTCCTCAGAAGGAAGGTTGAGCAATCCACTTCTGTAGTGATACTGCCTTGGAAACTCAAGGAGGGGTCACTAAGAGTCGCCAACTCAATGACAGTGAGTTTGGTTTTTTTTTTTTTGAGGGACAATAATCTTCTTCAACATTTTAGTTAAACCAGTATAATATTATTGAATGGGAGGAACAAACAATTTTAATGGCCAATTAGCAGAGCTCCAAGTGGTCCAAATTAAAGGCAATTTTGCTAGAAATGCAAACAACAAAAATAAGATATTTTACTGATGAGAAAACTAGACTTAAATTTGGGAAATGAGTTGTTGATCAGTATCAATTTAGACTTGAGAAGCAGTTAAGGAAAGTTGAACTCCTTCTTAGGAAAAGTCAGAGTAACAAAGAAATTGCATGGCACAAAATAAAGTGCTTTATAATGAAAATGCTTTAGTATAATCCATATAATTATCCATAATTAGTAAATTGAATTTATAAAGATTAATGTTTAATTGAAGCTATTCACCAGAGAAAGTTATACCATTTTAGCTGAATGTTCAACTATGCCCATAAACAAGGATAAAAATGCAATATTAAAACTGGAATGTCTAAAGCAAAGTTGTATAGAATGGGTTTATTAGGTTATACACAACTATATAAGCACATGATAGTTTGACAGGTCAGATAGGTTGTGAAGGAATAATGTTTTAATAATAATAATGAGAATCACAGACACCCCACCATGGCCATGGCTTTCTGGTGAATTAATAGTGAACGAATGAATGAAATATTTAATCAACTTCTAAGCTAAAAAGTTTCCAAACAAAATAGAGAAATACTGAAAGTATATGAACACAGGGACATATATAGATAAATATTTACATAAGCATGGAAAAAATAGAACAACCACCCCATCAGAATATATGTGGACATGTCGACAGAAGTGTCTCAAGAGCCCTAACACTGCATAAAATGGTCTGCTGCATCTGGTCATATCTTATCAGCTTGGGAAAATCCATCCAGCCAAATAATTCTCATCATTTTCTATGTATACTGGAACAATTCTCTCCTCAACTAGAGACTGGAGTGCTGACCAAAGTCACAGTCACCTCATTCATAAAATTTAGTTGAAGGAATGCATGCATAAAGGTATAAACAGCCACTAAAACAAATGTCACTTTATCCTAAGTCGAATTTCTAATTCCCACCACATACGCTGAATGCTATTTGGGACAGCATAAAGGAACTTAGAATATGATTATTCAGTTCCTAAACAATATTAAGTTGGTAATTAAGTTCAGAAGACAAGAACAAGGTAATAGCTAGTTACAGGAAAGACTGGTTAAGAACACAAAAGAAAAAATAGTCTAAGCAGTCACAGGGACCAAAAATTAAACATAAATATTTTAGCTCTATGATGTCATGTTATAGAATGCTTAAGAATAAGATAGATGGGAAGATGGGAGCTGAAAAGTATATTTCCCTCAACAAATAGGAAAGAATCTTAGAAAGGATAAGAAATTATTAAAAACACAGGAAGCCCTATGATGAAACATTAAAGATGTTTAGACAAGGGAAAATAATAGTTTTGTCTTCTGCATTACTTAAACTACTACTTATTTCAGAGCAACAGAAAATGACATATTTGTTGTTGATTTTAGGTGGAATGAAAGTCTTTATAACTCTTTTATAGGAGTATGATATAAAAACCTCTATAACTACAATGAGAAATCACTCCACACACACTAAAATGGAAATAATTAAAAAAAAAAAAAAAAAAGACAACACTAACAAGTGTTGGTGAGGATGTAAAGGAATTGGAACCTTCATACACTGCTGGTAGGAACGTAAAGTAATGCAGTTGTATTGGATAATAGTTTAGCCATTTCTCAAAAAAATTTAAACATAGAGTTACCATATGACACAACAGTTCTAATCTTGGATGTAAAAACCCAAAAAAGCCACTAACATCAAATTGATTCTCATTCATAATGATCTTATAGAACAGAGTAGAACCGTCCCATAGGGTTTTCATGGCTGTAAATCTTTACAGAAGCAGACTGCCTTATCTTTCTCCCACAGAGTGGCTACTGAGTCCAAACCACCAAACTTTTTTGGTTACCAGCCAAATGCTTTAACCACTATACTGCCAGAGCTATTCTCTCAGGTAATATCCAAGGAAGTTGAAAATTTAGATCCACATAAAAACTTGTATAGAAATGTTTATAGCATCATTATTCATAATACTCAAAAACTGGAAACAATCCAATTCTCCACCAAATGGTGAATAGGTGAACAAAATGTGGTATATCCATATAATGGATTATTCAGCAATAAAAAGAAACGAAGTACCGATAAAAATGCTACAATATAGATAAACCTTGATATCATTATGCTAAGTAAAAGAAACCAGACACAAAAGCTTACATATTATACGATTTTATTTATATCACATGTCCACAATAGGCAAACCTATAGAGACAGAAAGTAGTTGCCAGAGACTGGGAGTAGGGTACAGAATGGTAAATAACAGCTAATGAGTATGTAGTTTCTTTTGAGGAGGATGAAAATATTTGAATGACATAGTGGTGATATTTGTTGAACAATGTGAACATACTAAAAATCACTATATTGTACATTTCAGAAGAGTGAATTTTATGGTACATATCTCAAGGAGCCACTCCTCGGAAGGAAGGTTGGGCAATCTACTGCCGTAATGATACTGCCTCGTAGTGATACTGCCTCGGCAACCCAAGGAGGGGTCGCTGTGAGGCGGGGCCGACTCGAGGGCACATAACGACAACAAACAACAACATCTCAAGGAGTCCCTGAGTAGTGCAAATGCTTAAATACTCAACTATTAGCTGAAAGGTTGGTGGATCAAACCCCCCCAGAGGTGTCTAGAAAGACGAAGTTGACAATCTGCTTCCAAAAGGTCACAGCCTTGAAAACCCTATGGAGCAGTTTTACTCTGCACACAAGGGGTCACTATGAGTAGGAAATAGCTCAACCACATCTAACAACAATTTAAAAATCTGTATAAATAAGTAACCAATATTAGGGAAAAAAAGGATATTTTATTATTAGTAAAATAGCTATTTTATTTTGCAAAAAATATATTTTGTCTAACAATCTAAAATTCTACATTTTATGAAATATTCATTGAATGGATAGCGCAGATAAACTGTTTCCTATTTTTTATAAGATTAAATAAAAAGAAACTGACTGAAATTATAAGATTAGTAATACATACTTTCTGCCTGCATGAATTTCCCAGTGGAGTAGACAGATTTATAGACAAATAATTACACCACAATGAAGTGCATAGACATAAATGAAGTATATAGGGTCTCTATGAATCGTAATTGACTAAACGGCACACAACAACTATACAGAGTATTATAACAGAGGAAAAAGGGTCTAAGCTATTTGACTGCTAACCAGAAGACTGGTAGTTCAAAATCACCAGCCACTCCTGAGAAGGAAGGTTGGGCAATCTACTTCTGTAGTGATACCACCTCCAAAACCCAAGGAGGGATGGCTACGAGTCGGATATGACTCTACAGCAGTGAGTTTGGTTTTTATGGTTTATCAGGGCTTAAGTAAGCTCTGGTAGCATAGTGCCTGAGGCACTTGCCTGCTAACCAGAAGGCTGGCAGTTCAAACCCACCAGCCACTCCTCGGAAGGAAGGTTGGGCAATCTACTTCCATAGTGATACTGCCTTGGAAACCCAAGGAGGGCTCGCTATGAGTCCGACCCAACTCGACAGCACATAACAACAACAACAACAAAGGAACTTCAAAGGCAGTATAATTTAATCAGAGTCTTGATGCAAAAATACATATTTACCACACAAAATAAAGGCCGAGCATTTCAAGCTGTGGAAATTCATGCAGTGACAAAGAGGTCTGAGAAAGTACAGACCTGCAAGTCATTCTGTTGGTCCAGAACTCAAGAGCTTTTGCAGAAGAGGAGTTGATGAGGTACAAAGGGTTTATCCTAACAATAAATAAATACTAGCTGTATACTATGGGAGAGGGGGAAGCATTAAAGATATTATGTAAGCATATAAATTTTCAGATTTTCTACTTGGATAAATCATACTAGCAGCAGTGTGTGACAAGGATTGGAAGAATACAAGAGTGGAGGCAGAGAAACCCTTAGGGCAATAAATGGTTATGGCAAGAAAGTAGTAACTCCACATTAAAAGTAACAGAGATAAGGTGACCAGTTCAAGGTTCTTTGGAGGCACTGTGGGCCAAGGGAAGAGGTGGAATTGAAAAGACTCATCTCTAACCCAGGAGGGAAGAATATCAAGGTTGTTTGTGTTTGCATTTCTAATAAAATTGCATTTCAATTTCAAGTTTGAATTTGAAGTGTTTTTTGAGCTGTAGAAATCTAGGCAGTCAGAGTTTTGAGTCTGTAGCTTGGCTGGAGATAGGAATTTGAGGGGCTGTTAGAACATAGCCAAGTAATAGGAGTGGATGAAATTGTGCAAAAAGAATAGATACAGGGGGGAAAAAAAGAAAAGAGAGAGAATAAAAGACCAGAAACCATCAGAAGATTAGATTACGGATAGAACAGCAAAGAGTTTAGCACAGATAGCTCAATAAGATTTTGTCAAATGAATTTATCAATGCTCATCATGTTTGGCCCTAATGATAATAGTCAGGGTTAGGAGATAAGTATAGAATAAAGAAAAAGAGATGTTTCAGAATATTCTTCTCTAGTTGTCTGTACCAGAAGGCTGGCAGTTCAAATCCGCTAGCCACTCCTCAGAAGGAAGATGGGGCAATCTACTTCCATAGTGATACTGCCTCAGAAACCCAAGGAGGGGTCACTATGAGTTGGGTCCAACTCGAGAGCACATAACAACAACAGTTGTCTATACATCACAATGAAAAATAAATCATTATTACTCAACATTGGTGAGGCATATAACTTTGGGAGTTTTCAACTCAGAGATGGGGTTTTGAGGAAATGAATATGAATAGAGAAGGAGGCCAAAGACTGACTGCTGATCAGGAAGAAGAGGTTAACAACAAAGAGAAAAGGGCATCCTGTAAGTAGGAGAAAAGGCAAGTCATTGCGGTGTCCTGGAAGCCAAGTGAGGAAAACAAAAGAGAGAAAATCAGTTATACCAAATGAAGCTGAGAGATCAAGTTAAATAAGGACTGAGCATTTTATGCTCCATGTATCAAGATAAGACCATTTGTGAACTTAACAAGAGCTTTGTCTGTGGAAGGGGAAGAAGGTCTAACTGCAGTGGATTCAAGAAAGAGTGCTAGGAAGGAGTGAATGAAGTGAGTTCAAGCAAAAGATCCATGCCAAGAATGAGGAAGAGAAGTAAACAGGAAACAGGTTTAGAGTTCTACCACCAAAAATGGGCAAAACTTAAATGGGATGTGGAGTTTGAGGATGCTTTTACTTTTTTTTTTTTTTTAACGTGGGGACTATAGCATCATATTTTTGTGCTAATGGGAATAATTTAGCACCAAAAGAAAAGATGAATATGGAGAAGACAGAAGGGATCAACAGAGCTTTACAAAATTAAGGAGGGTCAGAACTTGGCACATGAATGGAAGTAAGAGCCACACTTATTAGCAGGAAAGGAGCAGTATGTGGTTTATAAGATACAGAAGGTTGATAGAGATTTGGTGAATTCTTGTTTTACAGAAAAGAAGAAGGAGGAGAAGGAAGAGAAGAAGAGGAAAAAGTAACAAATAATTTTCCAAGAACCAAAAGCCAGGCTAGTTAACTTCATTTCTGTTTTAAAATTAATGTCCTATATGTTAAATACTGAACCAAATGAGACACAGTATATTACTTAAAAATAGTATCATTATATTTGTAAAGTAGATCTAGTGTCTTAGTATCATAAGAATAAAAATACTATAAAATTTGAATTTGGTAGGTAGTAAGTTTTTATATATCAAATAATATGGATTTACATTGGAACTCATGTGAAGGAATTTTTAACACAACTGGAAGATTTCTTGGGTCAGTTGACTAGCCTGACATTAAACAGGAAGCCACCAATAACAATATTTATTTTAGGAATACAGATCCAAATCAAACAAACTCAGAAGGGTACATTTCCTTGCAAAATAAATGGAAAATAAATGGTCTAATAGCTGTCTTCCCGGTAACAGTATAATCTCACAAAGCTCTTCTTAGTAATTACAGTTTATTTTATATAGAAGCCATTTAAAAACGTTTTGTCGGTGAATACATGAATTGGTAAATAAATCTTGTAGAAACATTGTAGAGTTTTCTGTAGCCTATAAATAGTTGAATTATTCTTCCATACATGACATAACTCCTCTTTCACAATATTGTTTATTTGGATCCTAAAGTAGTGAAAAATTTTTTTTTTACTAGTTCTAAATATTTTACCTTTGGTAGAAAAAGAGAGAGAGAGAGAGAAATTTATCTGAATAGAATCATTTTTATTAAATACTGGACAAAGAATTGAGCAGGCAAGGTGATAGAGATTTCAAAATGCAATGGAAGATATTTTTGTCATCTAAATGAATCTGCATGAATTAATGCCAATTTGTCATCTGCATGAATAATGAATATGATTATCATTATCATTAATCATGTTTTTACTGATTTCTTTTGAGACTAGGTTTTCTTTACAGTTAGTTGATTAGGCTTTCTTCACTCTAAATAAGGAAGTTAAAATACTGGCTCCACCTTAAGACATGATGTTGTAGCTTAAAAAACCTGGATTTTTTTATGTCCTGCTTTGGTTCTCTAGTTCCAGTCCAATAGAAATTAACACAAATGGGTAGCTTCAACAAGCAAGAGTTTATTCTCTTATAATTTTCTGTTGTTGTTAGGTGCCATCGAGTCGGCTCCGACTCATAGTCACACTATACACAACAGAATGAAACACTGCACAGTCTTGTCCCAGCCTCACAATCCTTGCTATATCTGAGCCCATCGTTGCAGCCACCGTGTGAATCCATCTTGTTGAGGGTCTTCTCCTCTTTCATTGACCCTCCACTTTACCGAGTATGATATCCTTCTCCAGGGAATGGTCCTTTCTGACAACATGACCAAAGTAGGTGAGATGAAGTCTAGCCATTCTCTCTTCCAAAGAGCGTTCAGCTGCACTTCTTCCAGAACACATTCGTTAGTTCTTCTGGCAGTCCATGGTACTTTCTTTTTTTTAAATTTTATTTTACTTATTGCGATTTGGGTGAAGATTTACAGAGTGAATTCACTTTCCATACAGCAGTTCACATATACTTTGTCTCATGTCATTGACCACAGTTTACATTGCAACAGCTCCCTTCCCGCTTCCTCCCCATAGTTACCTCTTCCCAGTGACCATCCCTCCATACTCTCCTGCGCCCTGAGCTGTCTCCCTGTGCATAAGCAGCCCTTCCTTCTCCCATGATTGTTCTCTCCAGGGCGTGTG
>NW_006921919.1:3325023-3338796 GCF_000298275.1 Orycteropus afer afer | reverse complement strand
CAGGGGTCCAATATTATCTTCTGTGTCTGTGTTAATTGGTTTCCCTTTTCTTTGTTGAAGAGGGTCTGTGCAGTCTTTCTGCCTAGTCTGCCATCTTGCCAGAACTCTCTGTAATACAATATCTGATATCTTGACTGCTGCTCCCATGAGTGTTGACTGTGGATCCAAGTAAAATGGAATCCCTGACTATTTCAATCATTTCTCCGTTTATCATGATGTTGCTTATTGGTCCAGTTCTGAAGATTTTCATTTTCTTTATGTTGAGGTGTAGTCCATGCTTTGGTCTTCATCAGCAAGTGCTTTAATTCATCTTCACTTTCAGCAAGCAAGGTTGTGTTATCTGCATATCACAAGTTATTAATGAGTGTTCCTCCAATGCTGATGCCTCATTCTTCCTCATATAGTCCAGCTTCTCAAATTATTTGCGCACTATACAGATTGACTAAGTATGGTGAAATGATACAACCCTGACACATACCCTTCCTGATTTTAAACTATTCAGTATACCCTTGCTCTGTTTGAATGACAGCCTTTTGGTCTATATACCAGTTCTCATGAGCATAATTTCTGCAAATAGGCAGCAGAAATGTCTGTTTCATATGATCCCCTTGAAATTCCCATTCTTCACAATGTTATCCACAATTTCTTATGATCTTGCTATGGGACTTTTCCAAGGAGGTTAAAACTTCCTCCTGAGTTCATAATGAAAGTCGCAAAAACTTTCCCAGAAGCATAGGCAGAGACATGAACTCTTATTCAGAATAGAAACAAAGAGAATCAGGAGAGAAAGGATTTAAAAGATAAAGAAAGCAGTCTTACAAACTTTGCTAGCAATTCAGAGTTCAGCAGCAGCAGTCCACAATGGATGCAAGATGACTACTGAACCCCTACCACTTTGCAGGGATGCTTATACCTGAGTTTGAAGAATTGGGGATGGGGGGCTATGTGACTGGCTTCAGACTCAGTGGTACCTAGTCCTGATTTGGAGAAGGCCCTGGGCAGTGCCCTACAACCACCACCTGTATGTCCTCTGATAAGACACTGCCATTAGCAAGCTTTATGGCTTAACACTATTCTAAGGATGGATTAATAGGTTACAGAGAAGGTGGTTAATACCTGATGGGGGGAAGCAGGGAAATATGTGACCAGGAGAGAGAGGGAAAATGGCTTGTAGTTCTTATAAGCATAGCTAAACTAGATGGAATCTGAGTCATTTTGGGGGTTACAGTTATTGACCATACAGATTCACATAGTTAAATGCCTTCACATAGTCAATAAAACACAGTTAAACATCTTTCTTGTATTCTTTGCTTTGGGCAAGATTCATCTGACATCAGAAATGATATCCCTCATTCCATATTCTCTTCTGATACTAGCTTGAATTTTTTAAAGTTTCCTGTCAATAAACTGCTGCAACTGTTTTGAATTATCTTCAGCAAAATTTTACTTGCTTGTAATGTTAATAATATTGTTCAATAATTTCCACATTCTGTTGAATTGCCTTTCTTTGGAATGGGCACAAATACTGATCTCTTCTAGTCAGCTGGCCAGGTAGCTGTCTTCCAAATTTCTTGGCATAAATGAGTAAGTGACCCAGGGCTACACCCTTTTGTTGAAATATCTCTGGGTATTCTGTAGATTCCTGGAGGCTTGTTCTTCACCAATGCCTTCAGTGCACCTTGGACTTCTTCCTTCAGTACATTGGTTCTTGATGATCATATACTACTTCTTGAAACATAATCAGATATATGTTGGCTTAATTAATTGGAATAAGAGAAACAGGACAGGCCTTATAGGTGACTCTATCATCATTTTTCTTCTCTTCAGTTTCATCATCAGGATAGTAACAAAACAGCTGCAGAAGAACCATGATAATATTGGAGGTAGGTAGAGTGGAAGGAAGACTGGGCAATCTACTTCCATAGAAATACCTCCTTGGAAACCCAAAGAGGGGTCACTATGAGTTGGAGTTGACTCAACAGCAGTGAGTTTGGCTTTTTGGTTTTGAGGGTGGAAGAAAGGTAACTCTGATAATCTCTGTCATTGTCAGGATATACCTTTCTCAGATGCTTCTTGAAAACCTCTCCTACATTAATTGGGTCATATGTCCTCTTTTGTACATTGGGTCTAGAGATGGGATAGTCTTAGATACACCAGGGCCTCTCTTGGAACTAGCAGTGAGACCAGGTTCCTACAAGGTCCACAGGAAGTGTGTGGAAGAAGAAAATACCTGAATAAGGTCTGGCTATTGTGAGGATGAGGAAAGGAGACATGAATGCTAGTAGGCAGCAGAAATATCTGTTTCACATGATCATGTATAAATTGTAACCCATTGCCATTGAGTTAATTCCCACTATGGCAACCTCGTATAATCTTTACAGAAGCAGATTGCCAGAAGTTTCTTGCAAAGCACACTGCGGGGTGTGTGTGTGTGTGAAATTCCAACCTTTAGGTTATTGGTTGAGTACAAATCATTTGTACCATCTAAGTACCAGTATAAAATATAACCCTCCAATAATCAAAGTAGATTAAAAAAAAAAATGAGAGGATAATATTTTTCCATATTTAAAAATTTTTTTACTTTGCATCTTTAGGATTTTATTCAGATTTTTTGCAATCTTTCTTGCAAATTGAAGATATGCTTTCAACCCTTTTGTCTAAAGGAATTTTATAGCATGATCTCTGGCAGTGCAGTGGTTAAGGCATTTTGCCGCTAACCAAAAGGATGGTGGTTTGAATCCACCCGCCACTCCATGGAAGAAAGATGAGGCAGTCTGCTTCTATAAAGGTTTATAGCTTAGGGAATCCTATGGGGGCTATTATGAGTCAGAATCCACTCAATGGCAGTGAGTTGTTTTTTTTGTTGTTGTTGTTGTTGTTGTTCTAAGTCAGGTTGTAACTTTAAAAATTATATCAAACATTCTCTGTCTCCTCTATTTCTTACTGTGTATTTCAGACAATGTTTTGCTAATTTTCAATTCAACAAAACTTTAACAAATATTTCCATTTTCAAGGTATGGCAAGAGGTGCTTTTTACACATCACAACTCTTAAATCCACTGTTATTGAGTCAATTCTGACCGTAGCAACCATGTAGGACAGAGTAGAACTTCCCCATGGAGTTTTCAAGGATGTAAATCTTTATGGAAGCAGACTGCCTCATCTGTCAGTGGAGCAGCTGCTGTGTTCAACTGCCGACTTTTTGGTTAGCAACGGAATGCCTTACCCATGGCACCACCAGAGCTTCTTCCACACACATTCTTGGCACAGGTATAGTTCAGGTTATTCATTTCAGGGTTCAGTTTAAGAAAACATGTTGAACTACATGCTAACAGGTTTTGTTTGGAAAAAGTGATTAATTGGAACAAAATAAGACATGGGAAAACTTCTGTTATCTTAGATCTTATATTTATATTTTATTTTAATTTTGCTGCTAGACTAGCTGCATACTAGTACCCTGCTAATATTCATGCTCCACTTGTCACTAGATTTAAGTGTGATCTTAGTCAATGTTTATGAAAAATAATGATACGGTTAGAGATCCATCTCTTAGAATCAACTAGAAGAGATTCCTAAGTCCCATGAACTGATTTCCTCATCTATAAAATGGAAAGAATATCTACCTCACTGAATTAGGGGAAGGTTTAAATGAAATGAGCTGTGTGCAATGCTGGAGTAATGTTTGACCTAGAGTAGGCCCTCAAAAAAGTTTAAGCAACACCTGAGAAGTGCCTATTTATGAAGTCTCCCAATTAAAGGGACTAACGTTCTAAGGAGATGAGGAATGTAAGTGTACATCCTTTTGTTATATAGTATTGTAAGATTATTTTTCTTTTTTTTTTATTTCTTTTTTAACTAAAAGCAAGAGAAAAGGAAATAACAAGTGGTATAATTTAGTTTCAGATTCCCAAAAACAGCTAAAATGAAGGGTAGAAATTTTTTTAAAATTTCCTAAAACAACACAAATATCGTGTGTAGATAGTATGACCTGCTTCACAAATTCAGAGAAAAAAAACACTCGTGCATATCTCTTACTTTGTTTTAATTAATCATTCAATCAAAACAAATTCATTACCAGGAAGCCCATCATATCTCCTTAAACTCCATCCTATTCTCTTCCTGATTTAGTGAGAATCTCAGAGACTAATACAAATAAAAAACCAAACCCACTGCTGTTGAGTCAATTCAGACTCATAGCCACCGTAAAGGACAGAGAAGTGCCCTCCTAGGCTGTAATCTTTATGGAAGCAGACTGTCAGGTCTTTCCTACTTGGGCATCTGGTGAGCTCAAGACAGCAACCTTTCATTTAGCAGCTGAGTACTTAACTGCTATGCCACAGGGATCCAGAGATAACTCAATCCCAAAGTGGTCTATCCTTGCCAAAAGACCAAAGAGGTAACTGAAGTCTAGACAGTTCACTAGTATCACTGTTTCTCACTGCCATGCAGTGCCACTCATAAAACTTAGTCCCAACATTTCTTCAGATCCTTGTTAACCTTATTGGGCAGGTCTCTGCAATGGTTTCAAGGATGCCACATACTTGGATTTCTAAAGTAGAGTTCTCTGTGCTCCCAATGCCTTGCTCAGCCATTATTCCCTAAGAACACCACATCACATCTAGGTTCTGAGGAGCTTACACCCTAAATCACAAGCTGTTTCAGACCAAACCTCCCCACCAACAATACTTAGGACCTTGATGAGCCAAGACCTCCCCACTTTCCTAAGGAAATTTTGTTCCCAGTTGTCTCACTATCCCTCTCTGATACTGTATCTTGGTCAGAGCCATCCTAGTCCACCCTAGCAGATCTCCATAACTTGCAATTTCTGGCCATGTATCTTGGTCCCATTCCAGATGGTCATAAAGAATAGTGATGGTGGAAATTCTCCCAGTGAGCAAACTTCAAGCAATGAAGCTCTTTAGTAACTTTGCCAGGAAAGATAGATGCCACAGATTCAGATCTACACTAATTCATAAACTGTACCTAACAGTTTTGTTGAATGGAGAGGGACTAGGGAAGAACACAACTAGAAAAATGGTGATTAGGAAGTCTCTGAATGGAGAAAAAAAAAAAAAGTGAGAGAGAGAGAGAGATGTTTTTGTTCCCTATAAATACTCACAAAAACTCTCAGGAGTGTAGTATTTTAATAATTATATGGATAAGATTAATTATATCATGGACATAAGATTGCCTCTTTTTCCAGGCATTCAAATCTTGGCCCAATGGTGTCATGAACAAAGTGGTCATGATGGGAGGGGCAGAGGTTATGCATGGCCTAAACAACATAGTCTTCCACTCACGAGGCTAAGATGGATATAGCCACTGCTGAGTGCCTACCTGCCAACATTAGAGAACACCAAGCCTCCAGTATAATACAATTACACTGGGAATCAATCAGATACCTAGTGAAAGATTAATTACCTTGAACTACTTCCACTATGAGCAGGGAAATGTTTGATTCTCCCTGGGTTAGACAATGACTTCAGATACGGATTTGGTTTCCCAATCCTCCTGCCAAAATCATAATCCATGAACTAGCAGGATCCCTTATTTATCATCATGATATTCCTCCAAAGCATCACTTCTGATCAAGGAATTCATTTTATAGCAGATGAAGTGCAGCAAGGAATTCATGTTCATGGGATTCACGGGACATACCACGTTCTCTATTGCCCTGAAGTAGCTGACTTAATAAGCTAGTGAATTGGCCTTTTGAAGGCTCGGATACAGTGTCAGCTGGTTGAAAATATTCGACAGTGCTGGAGCAATAAAATCCTATGGTATACAGTATATTTTCTAAATCAGTGACTGACATATGGTGCTCTTTCTGCCAAAGCCATTATTCACTGGCCTAAGAATCAAGGAATAGAAATGTGAGTGGCTTTTCTCACTAACAGCCAAGTGATATGCTAGCAAATTTTTTGTTTTTCATCCCACGTTGGGCTCTGTTGGTTACAGGCTAGAGTTTCTAAGGAAAGAATGTTTTTGCTAGGAGACATAACAATAATTCCATCGTACTGGAAGCTGGGACTGCCACCTCCCAATGTTGGTATCATTATGCCAGTCAATCAATTAGCAAAGAAGGGGGTACTGTACCATCTAGGGTTATGGATCCTAACAACCAAAGGGAAATTGGGATGAAAAGGAGTATGTCTGGAATAAAAGAAATCCCTTGAGGATGCCTGTTATTACTCTCATCACTCACTGCTGTCGAGTTAAATCTGACTCATAGTCACCCCTCCTTGGATTTCCGAGGCAGTATCTCTATGGAAGTAGATTGCCCAACCTTCCTCCCAAGGAGTGGCTTAGCCTGTGATTAAAGAACCGGAAAACTACAACAACCATCATCACCACAAAAACAGAGGCAGGGTTGCTAATAGCACTGACTTTCCAGGAATGGATGCTTTATTCACTTTAGCAGACAAAGAACCTCAACCAGTTAAGGTGCTTGCTTATGGCAAAAGGAATATGGAATAGATAGTGGAAATTACAACCATATGACAAGTTGCAGAAACAAAACCTTTAAGTTATGGGTATTTCTTCCTCATTTTTATATAACTATATCTATGTATGTGTGTTGCAAGTTGTATATTCCAAAATGTCCTTCCCATATATGAATCACACTTAACATGCTCTTCTTACAATGTGACATACTCCTCACATTGAGAGGTGTGAGTCTATGCTTCCTCAACTAGAATGACCAACTCAGTTAAATTTGCCTGGAATTTCTCCAGTTTTAAAGATTCGTGTCCCAGGAGTCAACCTCAGTCCCAGGAAAACTGGCCAAACTGAAACTGTTGTCTTCTCTCTCCTCCCCTTCAATCTAGGCAGGAATTTGTGACTGCCCTAACCAACGCAGTATGGAAGAAGTGAAGATATAGAACCTCCAAGGTGGGTCATAAAAAGCATATACCTTCTTCCTCTCCCTCTTGTTCCTTTTCTCTTCCTCTTTCTTTCTTTTCTTCTCCTCCTCTTTCTTCTTCTCTCTCCCTTTCTTTCTCTGTCTCTCCTTTATTTCTCTTGTTCAAACTTTTCCCTTGAAATTATGTTGTGAGGAAGTCCAGTCAACATGGAGAAAGCACAGGGAAGAGGGGCAAGATAGTCCAGGAAGCAGCCTCTTTGAGGCCCACATAAGAGTGAGTGAGCTTTCAGATGATTCCAGACCCCAGCTTCCAAATCCAAAGCTACCTGAGGCCCCAGACATAGTGGATTAGAGGTCTCACTGTACTCTATCTGAATTCTTGACCTATAGAAATCCTGAAAGATAAAACTGAATATTTTTGCTTTAAGCCACTAAATTTTAGGGTAATTTGTTACACAATAGATAACTGCAACACTTGTCCTTTCTTCCACCTACCATATGAGGACCTCTCAGCCTCCTTCTCTCTCCACCATCTTTGATGACTGTGAGAGGTGAAGGCATCAATATTCACTGAGCCCAATGAAATATCAGACCCTGGTGACTCATTTATCTTGCTTTCTTAATGTTTTCAGGCAAATCTAAGCAACATATCACAGGGTACATTGTGTAGATCAATTATGTGAGTTGGAGTTCTGGCTCTGTCACTTACTATTTGTAGGTCCTTGGGCTAGGTCTGTAATGTCTACATGCCTCAATTTCCTTATCTGTAAAATGATGTTAATAATAGTACATATCCAATAGGTTTATAAGGAACCCTTTTGGCCCAGTAGTTAGAAACTCAGCTGCTAACTGAAAGGTTGATGGTTCAAATCCCCCAGCCACTTTGCAAAAGAAATATGTGGCAGTCTGCTTCTATAAACATTATAGTTTTGGAAGCCCTATGGGAGCAGACAGCAATGGGATAGGATAAGGTTTATTGAGAGGAATAAGTGAGTTCTTATTTGTAAAGCTTTTAAAACAGTACATTGAACACAGAAAGTGTGACATAAATGTTTGTTAAATAAAATAATGTATTGTACCAGAAATGATCACTTTCCTCACAAGCAAAGCTAATGGGCGAATGATGTTCTTATTTCCTTAAATTTTTCTAAATTGTTTCAGAACAACAATCTCTATCACTTGTCTTCTCTGGAGCTGGTTGATGTTTCTTTCAGTATTATCAGTCTCTAAAACTCCTCTGCTGGCTGCTGAGGTCCTAGGTCCTGGTAACAAATTTAAAGGGGCAGAACTCCAGCTCCTAAATATGAATCATCTTCCTCTTTTCCCCAAATAAGTTTTAATGAATCCAGAAAATATTAAGATGGTTCTATAAATCTAGCCTCTTCTAAAACATTCCATTAAGAGTAACACACTCATTACTTGATATAAATATCTTTGGTCAGCATTCTGGTTTGCTAAGAAAATTTTTTTTATAGATTTCTGAAGCATAATTTTGAACCTCCTTACAAAAACTATAGCTCTCTCACCTACTCACTAATAAGTCTTAAGAGATGTGTATCAGGTCTGATATATGACCTAAGGTCCCAGAAGAAAACAGACGGCACTCTAACTGGGGAAATACGACACTCTAACTGGGAAATTCAGGAAAGTTCATTGTTGTTGCTGTTGTTTTAGGTGCTGTGGAGTCATCTCCTACTCATAGCTAGCCTATGCACAGCAGAATAAAATACTGCCCAGTACTGTGTCAGCTCCAAGATCCTTGCTGTACTTGAGGCCATTGCAGCTGCAGTCACTGGGTTAATCCATCACATTGAGGGCCTTCCCCCTCTTTTGTCAACCCTTCACCTTACCAAGTATGACATCCTTCTCCAGGGAATGGTCCCTTCTGACAACATGACCAAAGTAGGTGAGACAAAGTCTGGCCATTCTTGCTTCCAAGGAGCATTCCTGCTGCACTTTGTTCCCTCCTTTCCTGCTTCTTTGGTGGGGCCTGTCTCCCTCCCCTTACCTGGATCCTGCCACTTTGTGGTCCCCAGCTTTTCCCTTCCTTTTTCTGTATCTTAAGGAAGTAGTTTGACTGCTAACCAGAAGACTAGAGGTTCAAACCCCCCAGCCACTCCTCAGAAGGAAGGTTGGAGAATCTACTTCCATGGTTATATCACCTCAGAAACCCAAAGAGGGGTCTCTATGAGTCAGATCTGACTCAAGGGCAGTGCATAAAGAAGTATTTTAAAGGTAAAGAGTTAGAAAAGCCAACAAAGGAAGGTAAAGCTAGCAATGGCAGAAAGCCATTACCTCCCAAAAGCCAGAAGACAGGAGAAGATGAATGGAGAAGGCTATCTTGAAGAACCTTTCATAAAGGGTTGCAGTCAACCAAGGATGACCCAGCTGGGAGGTTGCCAGATGTTTGGTTATGTATAGCTGTATAACAAATCACTCCCAAACTTACTGATGCAAAACAATTATTTGTAGATTAGCAATTCTGGCAGGGACAGCATGGATAGATCATCTCTGCTCCACAATGGCTAGTACCTCGTATAAAAAAAAAAAAAAAAACTCACTGGTTAGCAGTCAAACTCCTTAGGCACTAAGCCACCAGAGCTCCTAGTGCCTTTTATGGGGTGGTTTAAACAGCTGGAGATGGCTGGAACAGCTCAATGAAGTTGTAATGTATGGTCTCAGTTCTGATATTGGCTGGATCCCTTGATCTTATCCATAATACATCTGCTTGGACTGGAATTTCCTTCAAGATAATTAGTTCAATTTCATATCAAGCTTGGAAAGCTCTAACAGCTGGAAGATAGGCCATGGGACGCTTCTATGGGTGTCTCCACCAAGGCAGTTACAAGGTAGTAACTTTTACATGGCAGCTCAGAGGTCCAAGAATGAGGTCCTGAGGGATCTGGGGTGGATGAAAACTACAAGCCTTCTTTGATGATCTAGCCTCAGGAGTCTCAAAACTTCACTTCCATTGCATTCAATTGGTCATGCAATTGAATGAGAAAAATAGCAAGAATGTGTCACCATCTGTAGTCTACCACATAAGCATCATGAAAATCCTGAGCTCATTATCCTCCTGCCTTACCATCTCTTGCAAGTGCTCCCTACTAACCAGGGCATCTAATACTCTAAAGGCAAGGGATGTAGTCCATACAGGCCAGATACTTGGGAACAGAGATGGATCTGGAGAGACATAACAGAAGATATACAGCATATGCCATGATTCACCTAATCCTCTAATGTTTCTTACAGGGCTATGGCCAGACTTCGTCTCACCTACTTTGGTCATATTGTCAGAGGGGACCATTCCCTGAAGAAGGATGTCATGCTTGGTAAGGTGGAGGGTCGATGAAAGAGGAGAAGTCCTTTGAAGAGATGGATTGACATGGTGGCTGCAACAATGGGGTTAAGTACAGCAAGGATCATGGAGCTGGTGTGGGATCGGGCAGTGTTTCGTTCTGCTGTGCATGGGGTCACTATCAGTCAGAAGTGACTCGACAGCACCTAATAACAACAACATAGCAGTATCTTCCTCTGCTTCTTCTTCTTCCTTTTTTTTAAAAAAACTTTTTATTGTGATTTGGGTGCAGGTTTACAGAGAAAATTGGTTTTCCATTCAACAACTCATACACATTTTGTTTCATGCCATTGATTGCAATCCCCACAATGTAACAGCATTGTTCTCACTTCCTTCCTGTGCTTCCCATTTTCATTTGTCCTTCCTTCCTATCCCTTCCTGCCTTCTGAAGTTTGTTCCTGGGCAAATGCTGCCCTTTTGATCTCGAATGTTAATTGCTCTAAGGAATTCATAGCTCCCTGGTGCTATTGTTCACCTTTTAGACTTGTTTATTATTTGGCTGAAGGTTGAGGCAATGGAGTAGGTTTGAAGAGTGCCCCAAGAGCAATAGTCTTGGGAGTTCCACCAGTCCTATCTGACCAAATAAAAAAATGCCTCATTTCTATCTCGTAATTTCCAACTCACAGTGACCGCCATTGGATTTCAAAAAAAAAAAAAAGTTCAAATTCAGAGTGCCAGTTCTAGGGGCTGGGTGAAGGCCCTTAGGCTTCAACTCTGCCTCTTGTTCCAAGCCCACTGGAGTTTGAGGCATCTCCTAACTCAGGCAGCTACTGGCTGCTTAGGCTGATGAACCCAAAGTGTGCAGGTAAAATGGTTCAATCTCAAGATCAACAGGCAATATAGCAGGCCACTTGTTAAAGTCCAGGAATGATCCCAAGATCAGCAGGCAACACAGCAGGCCACTGGCTCAAGTCCTGGAACTGGAGATGAAGACTCACCCAAATACAGGATCTAAAAAGTGCCAAAAGCTAGAGGCTTTTTTTGAAAGTTTCAGACTTTTTTCAAAGCTTCACCCACACATAATGAAAGCAGCCTATACCCTTTAATTTATTAAGTGTTCACAGCAGATTGCACCAGGGAGGTGATTACAATCTCATCATGAGGAATAGCTATATCCAGCTACCAAACCACTCAAACCCACAGCCCAGCCAAGTTCACACACAACTTTCACTACCACATATTTCATGGAGTCAGATGTGGCAGTCTGCTTCTGTAAAGATTTGCAGCCTTGGAAACCCTATGGGGCAGTTCAACTCTATCATATAGGGTCATTATGAATTAGAATTCAGCTCGATGGTAAGAGGCTTAGTTTGGTTTTTATGACTTATCACTAGTGAATAAATTCCTGCTGCTTAGTTTCAATCATCACGTGACCTTTGATTTATTTTTTTAAAAAAAAGAAAACATAGTATTTTCAAGGTATGTATCAAAGTTGAATGGAAATTTTAGCATACTTAATTTTGGGGTCCTATTGAGTTTTAAGGAGCTCTAGTGGTGCAGTGCCTAAGGCATTTGACTGTTAATCAGAAGGCTGACAGTTCAAACCTACCAGCCACTCCTCAGAAGGAAGACTGAGCAATCTACTTCCATAGAGATACTGCCTCAGAAACCCTAGGAGGGGTCGCTATGAGTTGAATCGACTAGATGGCAATGAGTTTGGTTTTTGTTTTTTTTACTGAGTTTTAACTAATCTTATTAAATTGAAAAATATAGGTTTTCATTTTTAAAGAATTGATTCAAAGACACTTATCAAAAGGCTATGCCTAATTGATAAATATTTAAATAATTGAAACTATACTAAGTATTTTCTCTGACCACAATGGAGTGAAACTAAAGATGAATAACAGAAAAGCCCTGGAAAATACACAAGCATATGGAAATTAAACAACATATTTTAAAACTATCAATGGGTCCAGGAAGAAATCATAAATTTCTTAGAGTCAAATGCAAAAGAAAGCACAACATACTAAAACATATGGGATGCAGCAAAGGCAGTAAACAAAGGGAAACTTTTTGCAATAAAGAAAAAAAAAAGAAAGATCTTAAATTAACAACCTAACTCAACAACTCTAGGAACAAGAAAGAAAAGAATAAATTAAGCTTAACTAAGCTAGGAAGAAAGGAAATAACACAGATTAGAGCAGAAATAAATCAAATAGAAAAATAATAGAATCAACAAAGCAAAAATTTGATTCTTTGAAAAGAGAAATAAAATTGACAAACCTTTAGTTAGGCTGACCAAAAAAAGAAGAAAAAGAAAGAGAAAAGATGCAAATAACCAAAATAAAAAATGAAAGTGTTGACATGTCAACTGACTTAATAGAAATAAAGACAAATATGACAGAATATTATGAACAACTGATGGCAACAAACTGGATAACCTAAAGAAATGGACAAATTCTAAAAAGCACACAACCTATCCAAACTGACCCAATTAAAAATAGAAAGTCTCAACAGATTCATAACAAGTAAAGAGATCAAATCAGTTATCAAAAACATCTCAACCAAAAACAGTCCTGGACCAGATGGCTTCACTGGGAACTCTACAAAACATTCAGAAAAGAATTGACACCAAATTTATTTAAACTCTTTCAAAAGATAGAGAATAAAAGAATACTTCCTAATTTATTCTACGAAGTAAATATAACCTCATACTCAAACCAGAGACAAATAACCGCAAGAAAAGAAAACTACAGGCCAATATCTCTTATGAATCTAGATTCAAAAACCTTCAGCATAACACTAACAAACAGAATCCAAAGGCATATTAAAATAGTCATACACCATGAACAAGTGGGATTTATTCCAGGAATGTGTTCAACATTAGAAAATCAATCAACATAATACATCACATCAATAGAACAAAGGAAAAGAAACAAATAATAATCTTTATGGATAAAGAAAATGCATTTGATAAAATACAGCATCATTTCTTGATGAACACCTTAAGAAGATTGGAATAGAAGGGAAATTCCTCAATACAATTCAATGCATTTACGAAAAGCCAGCAGCCAGCATTACAGTTAATGAAGAAAGACTGAGAATCTTCCCCTTGAAATTGGGAACAAGATAAGGGTGCCTCCTCTCACCACTTTTATTCAATACTGTCTTAGAAGTGCTATCCACAGCAATAAGACAAGAAAAAGAAATAAAATATATCAATATTGGAAAAGAAGTAAAATTATCTCTACATGAGTTTTAAGGAGCTCCGGTGGTGCAGTGACAAGAGGTCATTAAAAAGACAGGAAAGGAAGAAAAGACCTAAATGGATGTCAGGAGATATTCTAAAACTTGCTTTTGAATGGAGACTATTTGAAGTGAATGGAAGACAGGATTAAGTAAAAAGTGCTGAACAGAAGACTTCAAAGCTCAAGAAGACAAAGTAAAGTATTATAATGTAATGTGCAAAGACCTGGAGTTAGAAAACCAAAAAGGGGGGAGTTCCGGCAAGATGGTGGACTAGGCAGAAGGACTGCACAGATGCTCTTCAACAAAGAAAAGGGAAACCAATTAACACAGACACAGAAGATAATCTTGGACCCCTGAGCCTTGAA
>NW_006921919.1:3308180-3320898 GCF_000298275.1 Orycteropus afer afer | reverse complement strand
AAAAAAAAAAGACACTATAGGAATATGGTGCTTCAGTGAACTTGTATATAAACTGGTTTGTTTCAACATAAACAAGACTGGGAAGAAGGATGTACTGAGCACCTCTCAGTTTCATAGTCCTTTTATTTGCTCTTCAAGGTAGGAGAAAAGAAAGCTTCTTAAGGAACAAATTTAAAGGACCAAACAAACCAGGTAATCCTTTTGGTCTGTTCTCCACCTATCAGAACAAGATTGAACCAGCTGCTCATGGTCACAAATGCTGGGAGAAAACAAATAAAGATTTACCCTTTTTATATGTTCGTTCTTTTTACACCTGATAAAATTACAATAAATACAAAACATGTTTTAATTTAAAGGAAAAAAAAAAAAAAGAAAACCAAAAAGGATGAATATGCTTGGCATTTATCAAGCTGAAAGAACTGGAAAAAAAAAAATCTGAGGCTTGATTTTCAATATTGGAGGATCTATGGGGAAAATATTGAACTATGCAGGAAGCATCAAAAGAAGATGTAAGGAATACAGAGTCACTGCATTTCAGGAGGTAGCATATAATCAAGAACCAATCATTTTGAAAGAAGAAGTCCAAGCTGTACTGAAGAAATTGGCAAAAAAAAAGGTTCCAGGAATTGACAGAATACTCATGAAGATGTTTCAACAAACGGATGCAGCACTGGAGGTGCTTATTCATTTATGACAAGAAATTTGGAAAATTACCTAGCCACCTGACTGGAAGAGACCAATATTTGTACTCATTCCAAAGAAAGGTGATCCAAAAGAACAAGGAAGTTATTTAACAATGTCATTAATATCACAACCAAGTAAAACTTTGCTGAAGATAATTCAAAGATGGTTGTAGCAGTGTATTGACAGGGAACTTCCAGAAATTCAAGCTGCGTTCAGAAAAAGATGGGGAATGAGAGATATCATTGCTTAGAATACTAGAAAGATGTCGACCTGTCTTTTATTGACTATGCAAAACTATCCCACTTGCTGAAATAATTTCTTTTAGAAAGACCAGCACAAGATTGATCCCTATGAGGCAGAGGTTAAAGATGTCTCAAATGTCCAGCTTTTCCAAACTACCATGCCACTCCATCATCTCTGACATCAACTCCTCCTCCTCCCCTTAATACTCTCCCTCCCTTCTTAAGGTTTCTTAGTTTTCTGTAATGTCTCACAGAACTCACAAACTCCCATGGAAATGGTTTACATGGTGGTGGTAGAGGCTGGGAGGCTGGCAAGCTGGCAAGTCCCAGGTCTGTGGGTAGGTCTGGAGGATTCTCCCAACTCATGTGGTTACAGGGGTTGGTGAGCCCAAATCAGCATGTCAGGTGATGGTTACTGTCTCAAGTCCATGGGTGAGATGATGAAGAAGCAAACGCAGAACCAGAGCAAGAGAGTGAACTTTCCCAGAACGTTCCTCTGTATACCCTCATGGAAGCTAAGGATGGTGACTTGAGTCACACCCTGTAGCAAGGTGTCAATCAAGATACCTCCCACCCTAAACAGGCATACCAAACTCAAACTTGCTGCCATTAAGGGGATTCCAACTCATAGCAACCCCCACTGGGTTTCTGAGGCTGTAAACCTTTACAGAAGTAGATCGCCTCATCTTCCTTCCATGGAGTAGCTAGTAGGTTTGAATCACTGACCTTCTGGTTAGCAGCCAGATGCCTGTCCACTACATCACCTGGCATAGAGAATAGGATTTACAAAACATCACAAATGGGTGGTGACATGAAAGAAAGAAAAGAACAAATGTTGATGTCCATGTGGGGAAATTGGAATCTTTGTTCATTGCTGATGGGCAAGATGGAAAATGGTACCATCATTGTGGAAAATAGTGTGACAGTTGCAAAAAATCTAAAAATAAACTATCATATGACCCAGCAATTCCACTCCTAGGTATATACACAAAATATGAAAGCAGAAACTCAAAAAGAGACTTGTACACCAATGTACATTGCAGCACTATTCACAATAGCCAAAAAGTTGGAACAATCTAAATTCCCATAAACAGATAAATAGATAAACAAAATATGGTACACATACACAATGGAGTACCACTCAGCCAGTAGGAAAAAGGAAGTCTTGGTACATGCTACAGTATGGATGGAACTTGAAGACATTATGCTGAGCAAAATAATACAATCACAAAAGGATAATTATTGTATGACCTCACTTATACAAAAAGACAAGAAAAGGCAAATATATAGAGACAAGAGTTTACTTGTGTTTACCAGAGGTGGGAGAGAGGGGAAAAAGTGAGTTAATGCTGATAGAAAAATCACATTGATTAAGGGTGGATTTGCACAACTGATTATTTTAATTGCTGTCAATAAGACGGACACATGTGAAGTGTTGAATTGGCAAAAGTTGTGTGATAGATATATTTACAATGAAAGAAAGAAAAGAGTAGCTATTGAGACTGCTTATGTACAACCAAATATCTCACAGGATTTGGTTCCTTGGTTTGGAGGTTTAAGGTCATGTTTTCATGGGATATCCCAGTTAATTGGCCTAATTACATGTTTAGTGCTTCTGTTCTACCCTCTAGTTCATTGTGTAGTGCCTTGGGTCTTGAAAGTTTGCAAATAGCCAACCAAGGCACAATAATTGTTCTCTATTTACCTGGAGCAACAGAGGAAGGAGAGTCAGGAAAAAGAGGAGTTTATCAAATGTGTGGATAATTGCCTCCATGAACAACTGTTTCCTTTGCCATCAGACTAGAAGAACTGGAAAGTGTCCAGCTACCATTACTCAATATTCTAATCAAATGTTTCATAGAAGAATCCTGATCAAAAGAGGGGAAATTCAGAACAGAATTTGAAATTTTCATGGAATCTAGACTTTCTGGAGCCATGGAGGATGGATGAACTCCTGACACTATTTCCTTGAGATAATTTTTAGACCTTAAACCAAAAATATCCACTGAAGTCATCTTAAAAACAAATAATGTTGTTGCTGTTAGGTGCTTTTGAGTAGTTTTTGACTCATAGTGTCCCTATGTACAACAAAATAAAACACTGCCTGGTCCTGCGGCATCTTCACAATTGTTGCCATGCTTCAGTCTGTTGTTGCAGCCACTGTGTCAATCCATCTGTTCAGTATCTTATCCTTTTTTGTTGACCCTCTACTTTGCTGTTGTTGTTGTTGTTATTGTTAGGTGCCATCGAGTCAGCTCAGACTCATAATGACCCTATGTGCAACAGAAGAAAACACTGCCTGTTACTGCTCCAGCCTCACAATCCTTGATATACCTGAGCCCATCGTTGCAGCCATTGTGTCAATCCATCTTGTTGAGGGCCTTCCCCTTCTTCATTGACCCTCCACAAGCATGATATCTTCTCCATGGAATGGTCCCTTCTGACAACATGACCAAAGTAGGTGAGAGGAAGTCTGGCCATGTTGCTTCCAAGGAGCATTCCGGCTACACTTCTTCCAGAACAGATGCAGTTCATGGTACTTCCAGTATTCTTTGCCAGCACCACAACTCAAAAGCATCAACTCTTCTTCAGTCTTCCTTATTCATTGTCTAGTTCTCACATGAATATGAGGAGATTGAAAATATCATGGCTTGGGTTAGGCACACCTTAGACTTCAAGGAGACATCTTTGCCCTTCAGCACTTTAAAGAGGTCTTTTGCAGTAGATTTGCTCAGTGCAATACATCGTCTGATGTCTTGAGTGCTGCTTCCATTGGTGTTGACTGTGGAACCGAGTAATATGAAATCTTTAACAATGTAAATCTTTTCTCTATTTATTGTGATGTTGTTTATTGGTAAAGTTGTGAGGATTTTTGTTTTATGTTGAAATGTAATCCATACTGCAGACTGAAGTCTCTAATCTTCATCAGTAAGTGCTTCAAATCATGCTCACTTTCAGCAAGCGAAGTTGTGTCATCTGCATATCACAGGTTGTTAATGAGTCTTCCACCAATCCTGATGCCACATTCTTCTTCATACATTCCAGTTTCTCAGATTATTTGTTCAGCATATAGATTGAATAAGTATGAGGAAAGGACACAACCCTGATGTGATCCCTTCCTGATTTTAAACTATGCAGTGTTCTCTTGTTCTGTTTGAACAATGGCCTCCTGGTCTATGTACAGGTTTCTGATGAGCACAATCATGTGTTCTGGAATTCCCCTTCTTCTCAATGTCATCCATAATTTGTTATGATCCACACAACTGAATACTTTTGCAAGTCAATAAAATACAAGTAAACTTCTTTCTGGTATTCTTCGCTTTGAGCCAAGATCCATCTGACATTAGCAATGATATCTCTCATTCCATGTTCTCTTCTGAAACACAGCTTGCATTTCTGGAAGTTCTGTCAATATACTGCTGCATCTATTTTTGAATAATCTTCAGTAAGATTTTACTTGTGTGTGATATTAATGATATTGTTAGATAATTTCCACATTCTGTGGGATCACCTTTCTTCGGAATGGGTACAAATATGGATCTTTTCTAGTCAGTTGACCAGGTAGCTGTCTTCCAGATCTCTTGGCATAGACTAGTGAGTATCTCCAGCATGGCATCTGTTTGTGGAAACATCTCAATGGGTATTCTGTCAATTCCTGGAGCCTTGTTCTTTGCCAATTCCTTTGGTACAGATTTGACTTCTTCCTTCAATACCATTGGTTCTTGATCATATGCCACCTCCTGAAATGGATGAACATCATTTTGGTACAGTGACTCTGTGTATTCCTTCCATCTTCTTTTGATGTTTCCTGCATTATTCAGTATTATGCCAATAGAATCTCTCAATATTGTAACTGGAGGCTTGAATTTTTTCTTCAGTTCTTTCAGCTTGAGAAATGCCAAGCATGTTCATCCTTTTTGGTTTTCTAACTCCAGGTCTTTTCACATTTCATTAAAATAATTGACTTTGTCTTCTCAAGTTGCTCTTTGAAATCTTTTGTTCAGCTCTTTTATCTTGTCATTGCTTCCATTTCCTTTAGCTTCTCTCTGTTCAAGAGCAAGTTTCAGAGTCTCTTCTGACATTCATTTTGGTCTTTTCTTCCTTTCTTGTCTTTTCAATGACCTTTTGCTTTCTTCATGGATGGTTCTTGATGTCATCCACAATTCCTCTGTTTTTCAGGCACTGATATTCAATGCATCAAATCTATTCTTTAGATGGTCTCTAAATCCAGAAGGGATATAACCAAGGTCATATTTTGGTTCTTGTGGATTTGTTTTGTCTTCAACTTCAACTTGAACTTGCATATGAGAAACTCATGGTCTGTTCCATAGTCAGCTCCTGGTCTGAAGATATTGAGCTTTTCCATTGCTCTCGCCACCGATGTAATCAGTCTGATTCCTGTATATCATCTGGCAAAGTCCACGTGGATAGCCATTGTTTGTGTTGTTGAAAATAAGATATTTGCAATGAATAAATAGTTGGTCACACAAAATTCTATCATGTGATCTCCAGCATGATTTCTATCACCAAGGCCATATTCTTCTTTGTTTCCAACTTATGCATTCCAATCTCCAGTGATTATCAACACATCTTGATTGCATGTTTGGTCAATTTCAGACTGCAGAAATTGGTAGAAATCTTCAATTTCCTCATCTTTGGCTTTGGTATTTGGTCCATAAGTTTGAGTAATAGTAGTATTAACTGGTTTTCCTTGTAGGCATATGGATATTGTCCTATTACTGACAGCATTATACTACAGGGTCGATCTTGAAACATTTTTTGGATGATGAATGTCATGCCATTCCTCTTCAATTTATCATTCCCAGCATAGAAGGTCATATGGTTGACTGATTCAAAATGGCCAAAACCAGTCGATTTCAGCTCACTAATGCCTAGGATATTGATCTTTATGTGTTTCATTTCATTCTTTACAACTTCCAGTATTCCTAGATTCATAATTCATACATTCCATGTTCTGATTATGAATGGATGTTTGCAGCTGTTTCTTCACATTTTGAGTTGTGTCACATCAGGAAATGGAGGTCCCAAAAGTTTTACTCCATCCATATCATTAAGATCAGCTCTACTCTGAGGAGGCAGCACTTCCCCAGTCAAATTTTGAGTGCCTTCCAACCTGAGGGGCTCATCTTCCAGCATTATATTGGACAATATTTCAGGGCTATTCATAAAGTTTTCTAGTAATATATCAGACATTGTTTCACTGCTGTTCATAAGGTATTCACTGGCCAATTCTTTAAGAAGTAGATGGCCCCTTCCTTCTTCTGAGTCTGTCTTAGTATGGAAGCTCTGCTGAAACCTGTCCACCATGCGTAACCCTGCTGGTATTTGAAATACTGGCATCATAGCCTCCAGCCTTACAGCAACACACAAACCACCACAGTATGACAAACTGACAGAGGAGTGGTGGACTCTCTACTTTACCAAGCATGATATCCTTCTTCAGGGACTGGTTCCACTTAATAACATGACCAAAGCACAGGATTGGAAATCTGGTCATACTTGCTTCTAAAGAGCCTTCTGGTTGTATGTCTTCAAAGACAGTTTTGTTCACTTTTCTGGTAGTTCATGGTATATTTAATATTCTTTGCTAATACCACAATTCAAATATTTCAATTCTTCTCTGGTTTTCTGTATTCATTGTCCAGCTTTCACAGGTATATGAGCTATTGAAAAAAAAAAAAACAATGGATTATGTCAGGCATACCTTAGTCTTCAAAATGACATCTTTGCTCTTTAACACCTTAAAGAAGTCTTTTGCAGCAGATTTGCCCAATGCAATATATTGTTTGATTTCTTGTCTGCTGCTTCTGTGGATGTTGATTGTGGATTTAAATAAAATGAAATCCTTGACAATGTCAATCTTTTCTCCACTTATCATGATGTTGGTTATCAGTCTCGTTATGAGGATTTTTGTTTTCTTTATGTTGAGATATAATCTTTGCAGAAATCTGTAATCTTTGGTCTTCATCAGTAAATGCTTCAAGTCTTCTTGGCTTTCAGCAAGCAAAGTTGTGTCATCTGCATATCACAGTTGTTAATGAGTCTTATTCCAGTCCTGATGCTTTATTCTTCTTTACATAGTCAAGTTTCTCAGATTATTAGCTCAGCATAAAGATTGGATAAGTATGGTGGAAGGATACAGCTCTTTTTAATAGGTTAAAAAAAGGTCTGCCTTGAGCATTACACTCTTTTAAAAACTATCTATACGGGATATAGTTAACAACAGCAACTCAAAAGATTAGATAGGAACCTTATAGGGTCAGTGAGTTTATGTTAATGAGGAAGGAACAAGTCAGAAAAGGAGAGTCAGAATGGTTTTACAACTTGAAGAATGTAATCAATGTCACTAAATTGTACATGTAGAAACTGTTGAATTGGTACATGTTTTGCTGGATATATTATCAACAACAACAACAAAATAGATAAAAATTTAGAGATTACAAAACAATTCTGTGGTAACCACTGGATGGTTGGAGCACATAGAAGGACAGAGAGCTGGGACTTCATTGAGTTTGGTGAGGTTATATGACTGTTTTATGCCTACTTGCTGATAAAATCTTATCTAATAAAGGTTTGCTTGTGTGACAAGAAAAGAAAAAATGGCTGTCCTTAAAAGATAAAAGGAATTGCTGATTAATGCAAATGGTTAACATGCTCAGCTGCTAACTAAAAGGTTGCAGGTTCAATCAAGTCCACTCAGAAATGCCTGAGAAGAAAGGCTTGGCAACAATATCTGTTACTGAAATATCGAAATATCTGTTACTGAAAACCCTATGGAGCACACTTCTACTTTGACCCACATGGTCAATGGCAATTAGTAATTGGTAAAAAATGAAAATTACCTTCAAACATGAGGTTCTTTCTTTTCTCTGACAATGTAATTAAATCTCATTTTTCCTTATGTATTTGAGTGGTGCAATCTCTACAATTGTGATCATGATACTATTAAGATTTTAAAAATGAGACTCTGAGCATTACCCAAAATTTTGTATCTATAATTTATAAAGGAAAGACAACTGATCTACACTGGAAATTCAAGATCAGTAAACCTCTATTGCTCTAAATTTTCTTTTAAAAACACACAGCTTTGTTCCTCCAATTTTTGAAGAGTTTATTTTAACTGACCTACTTTTAAACTGATTTTCAGTTAAGTGTGTCATACCTTGATGCATTTGACTTGAAAGTGTTTCACTCCTTGCTATTTCCTTCTAAACTAATTATTTTATTTTTAGTCACTCTGACTAGTACAGGATAATTTTCTCAAGAGAATGGAATCTCTTCTTTAATAAGAAAGTGGATAGGAGTAGTATAGATCTTTTCTAGGTTATGAGAGTGTTATTTTAATTTTCTGTAAGTAACTAATATTATTTATCAATGAAAATAACATAATCTCTCTGTTTAACATACTCTCCATGTGCAAGTGAATGGGTAGTGAGGAACCTCAAGAGCTCTTTAAGTTTATCTGCTTTTTAGTCAGGACTTCAAAGCGTTATCAACAGATGGTTTTCCAACCTGTTTATAAAAGTCTCTAGGGAGAGGTCCCATGGTTGTTTTTAATCATGTATCTATCTGTATTACAGCTCTTTGTTAGGACAGTGTGCCTCCTATCTGTCTACAATCTCTCCTGTTTTAATGTAAAGTTCATTTTCTCTGTGTGACCTCTTTTAATATGAAGAACAGCTGTTCACCATCCTCTGTATAACATCTTTTCAGATGGATCAGTCTTTGTATATCAAACTGAATTCTTGGCCGCTCCAAGAAACTTGAGTAGAAAAGTTCATGTTTTGCTTTGGAAAGAGAATGTTGTGTACTGACTCGATTTATTGCACTAAAACGTGGAGCTATCACTCATAAATTATCTCTGCCCTTGGAATTGAGACCTAATTTAAATTCATGTATTTAAATCATTAGCCTGATCCCTATTATACATCAATTTGGAAAATGTACTCCAACACTGCCATCAGAAAACTGCTGAATCACATGAACTTAGTGCTGCTAAGTATAAAAGGTGACCATATTGACTATGATCAGATATATAAGGATCACTAAAAGAAACCAAGTTTTTTCCAAAAGATTAATTGCTGGCATATTTACAATACAGAAGAAGAACCACCCAAGTACTCTAAGAGAATGTCCATGTTTCTTTTAAAATTGTCCCAACGAGTACTTACAGAACACAAGCTATATACCAAACACTGTACCCAGCATTCTGGAAATACTTCTCAAGATAGGAACTATTTCCATGCTAGTGATTATGTGTCTTTTTCACTAAACAAACATCTGAGAAGCATCTACCATTGTAACAGGCAGAGTAAATACAAAGATAAAACTCTATCCAAACTTGGAAGGAATTTATTATAGAGGAGTCAAGTATACTGAAATTTTCCCAAAGCATGTTTCACAAATGCAATAAATATTCTTCCAAATCAAAAATTGGAACATATAATCTGACATCTGATTTCTTTTGCATTTCCTGGACATAGTTTAATAAAATATTGACATTTTCCAGAATATTTTGATACTTTGTGGCAATTTATTTTATATTGTGTTCCACAGAAACCTGACATTTTATATGTCTTTACAAAATACTTTATATTTTTGTAGATTTTAATTTTTGTATAATTTCAAATTTATGGGAAAGCTGTAAGAAAAATACAAGAGAATCCCTGTATATCCTGAAGTTAGATTTTAAAATTGTTTATATTACACCTCCATCACTCATTCTTTCTCTCCCTCTCTAAATACACACACCAAACCGAAAACTGAACTCACTGCCATTGAGTCGATTCCAACTCATAGTGACCCCCTTGGGGTTTCCAAGGTGGTAAATCTTTACGGAAGTAGATTGCCCAGTCTTTCCTCCACAGAATGGCTGGTGAGTTTAAACCACCAACCTTCTGGTTAACAGTCAAATGCCTTAGGCACTACGCCACCAGAGTTCTTTATACACACACACACACACACACCCCTACATATATACAGGATCTCTCTCTCTCTCTCTTTCTATATATATATATATATGTCACTAAATTGTACATGTAGAAACTGTTGAATTGGTACATGTTTTGCTGGATATATTATCAACAACAACAACAAAATAAATAAAAATTTAGAGATTACAAAACAATTCTGTGGTAACCACTGGATGGTTGGAGCACGTAGAAGGACAGAGAGCTGGGACTTCATTGAGTTTGGTGAGGTTATATGACAAAAATTAAAATCTACAAAAATATAAAGTATTTTGTAAAGAGAGAGAGAGGGAGAGAGAGAGAGAGGCATATTTTTTTGTGACACATTTGAGAGTAAGTTGGTGACATCATGTCCCTTTCTCACTAAATACTTAAGTATATATTTCCTAGAAACAAGGATATATTTTTACATAACCACAATCAATTATCCAAATTAGGTAATCTAGTATTGATGTAATACAATTTTATCCATAGGCCATAATCAAATTTTGTAAATTGCTTCCAAAACTTTATTTATAGCTATTTTCTTTAATTTGTCCAAGACCAGTCAAGGATCACACGTTGCATGTAGTTGTCAGGTTTCCTGTTTTTTTGTTTTGTTTTTTGTCTTCATTCATCTAGAACAAGTTTATGAGAAATATATTCTTAAAGTGATTCCCATGATCCTTGTCTCTGGTGTTCCCACTCTTGTGCGATCCCCTCTTCTTGAGGGCAGGGACCTGTGATTTGCTCCCAAGCTCCCAAAGCTTCCAATCACATATCAAGATGTGATTATGTGTATATGCGTGGATGATTCTGTTACATAAGATTGTAGGGCCCATCTTGTTAGAGTCTCTCCTTTGCTGTCTTGAGGAAGCAAGTAGCCATGTTGAGAAACTCCTGGTAAGAAAATGCAAGCAACATCTAGAAGCTGAGAGCAGCTACTAGCCAATAACCTGTAAGGGCTTCCTGCCAGCAAGAAATATAGTCCTCAGTTGTAAAATTCAAAGGAATTGAATTCTACCAACAACCTGAGTGAGCTCGGAAGTGGATCTTTCTCCAGCCGAGGTGTCCTGGCTGACACCTTTGATTGCAACATCACCAGACCCCGAGCACAAGACCCAGCTAAGCTGAACCTGAACTCCTGACCCACAGACCAGAACATGATGAAATGCGCTGCTTTCAGCCACTATATTTGTGGTAATATTGTTACATTATTCTTATTAGTTGTCATGGAGCAGAGGAGAACTGTTCCGCTAGGGTTTCAAGGCTGTGAAAGGCTCTGGGTCTTTTCTCCTGCAAAGTGGCTGGTGGGTTCAAGCTGCCGAATTTTTTGGTTAGCAGATGAGTGTTTAACCATTGCTCCACCTACAAATGATATCAAATGGATCACTTGGTTAGAATGGTAGCCACAGAGTCTCTCCGCTGTAAAGCTACTACTTCCTCCATTATAACTTAAAGGAACTTGTGAGGACATACTCTAAGACTAGCAAATGTTCTGTTCTTCATCAAACTTTCACCAATTAGTTTTAACAACCATTAATAATTTTCTAATCATATGATTCCTTTTATATTTACTAGTTGCCATTCCACTGTAAGAAACATTCCCCTTTCACCTGTTTTTTGGTTCATTCGTTTTTTTATTTGTATATGGAATCATGGGCTCTAATTTTGTTCAACAGTTTATAATTCATTGCTATTTCTTTATATCTTGATGTTCAAATTGCTCCATATTTGCCCTTGGGAGGCCCCTTCAAGCCACCTTCTTTGTCCTTTTGCTATGCTCTTATGATTCTTTAAGCACTCTCCTACTTTTTTAGTAAAACAGGAATGTCCAAGCACAGCTTTTACTTTCCTAACCCCAAGCATGGAACTTTTCTACAGAGACTCTGGGGTTTTTTAGTAGAAAATATTATTTAGAAAATCAAATCTCAATTGTAAGTGTACTTACTGCTATCAGTATGTCATTGCTTCTTGGACTTCTCAGTGGCAGAGCTAGAATATATAGAGAGATAAATTTAACAAAATATGTGCAAAATCTATACACTGAAAATTACAAAGTATTGCTGGGAGAAATTTTTTTTTAAAAAAACCTAGGTAAATGAACAGGTATACTATGTTCACGGAGTGGGAAATTCAGTATTAAGATGTCAATTATTAAGATAACTTCTCCTTAACAAAAACCCTCACTGCTGCCCAGTCAGATCTGACTCATAGCAACAATTCCTTGGGCTTCCGAGGTGGTATCACTACAGAAGTGTTGTTGTTATTTGCCATCAAGTCGCAATGTCATGGAGACACCTCCTTGGGTTTCTGAGGCAGTATCACTGCAGAAGTAGATCACCCAATCTTCCTTCCGAGGAGTGGCTGGTGGGTTTAAACCACCAGCCTTCTAGTTAGCCTAAGCATAGCCTTAGGCACTATGCTATCCCTATCCTCTCCTTAGCATCTTACAAAACTGCAATCAAGGTATTGGGTGGAATTTCTGAGTTAACTTAGGCTGTTGGCAGAATTCAGTTCCTCATGCCTTAAGACTGTAGGCTGGAGGCCCACAGCTCTTAGAAACTGCTTTCAGTTCTTTTTCATGTGACATTTACATCTATATACATTGTGTTGTTGTTGTGTGCCATCAAGTCTGACCTGACTCATAGCGACCCCTCCTTGGGTTTCTGAGGCAGTATCACTATGGAAGTAGATTTCCCCATCTTCCTTCCAAGGAGTGGCTGGTGAGTTTGAACTGCCAGCCTTCTGGTTAGCAGTCAAGTGCCTTAGGCACTATGCTACTTGTTGTTGTTGTTGTTGTTGTTGTTGTTATGTGCCATC
>NW_006921919.1:3305426-3307635 GCF_000298275.1 Orycteropus afer afer | reverse complement strand
GATGCAATCAACCACCTCGATGGCAATGAGTTTAGTTTTTTGGTTATATAAACAGGTGTGTGTTAGTTAACATCTGTTAAGGAAATGTCTCAACACGTGTCCACCTGTGGTCCCATAAGTTTTCTGTTTTATTTTTTTGTAAGGGAAAGCAGCTCTCCTTTTGTTTATTATTTTCCCCTGATGATTTTAAAAACCTTAAACCCAGACTCTTGCAGCACTGGACCAGGAGTGGGATACAGGCAGGTGAGGCAGAGGGTTTTGTCTGGTGGGCAAGTGGGCAGCAGCAGCTCAAGGCCCTGGGCTGTTCCAGCTGCTTAGGCAGGAGGAACAGCAGCAGGGCTCGGCATGGTCCTCTCCCTCCTTGCTCACTGCCTCCTCTTGCTCCACTCCTGCCACAGCCTTAGCTGCCACTGCTGCCACTGCCCTTCCCTCCAGCCTCCACTGGCAGTTGCAGCAGCAGCTATAGCAGCAGCAGTGACAAGGACAACCAGAAGAAGGCTCTCATAAGGTGTTAATACAGTGTTGGCACAACATCCAAATCACATAATGTCCTATTTCATGGCATGTATCATGGACATTAAGTGACACGTATCTGTATAAGCCCTAGTGGCACAGTGGTTAAGCATTAGGCTGCTAACAGAAGATCAGCATTTCAAACTCACAAGGTTCTCTGTGGGAGAAAGATGTAGCAGTAGGCTTTTGTAAAGATTACAGCTTTGAAACCCTATGGGACAGTTCTACTCTGTCCTATTCATCCAATTGGACAACAGTGGGTTTGAATTTATATATACATACACATATACATATATATGTATATATAAACACAAACACATATATATGTGTGCATATATATAGGCATACCTCTTTTTATTGTGTTTCATTTTATTGTGCTTTGTAGATACTGTATTTTTTTTTTTTTTACAAATTGGAAGTTTGTGGCAATCCTGCTTTAAGCATTCTTTCAGTACCATTTTTCCAACAGCATGTGTTCACTTTGTGTCTCTGTGTCATATTTTTTGGTAATTCTCATAATATTTCAAACCTTTTCATAATGCTACTGCACACTTAATAGCCTACAGTATAGTGTAAACATAACTTTTATATGCACTGGAAAACCAAAAAAAATTCATATGACTTGCTTTATTGTAATATTTGCTTTATTGAGGGGGTCTGGAACCAAATCTGAAATATCTCCTATATATATATATATATATATAGGAGATGTGTGTGTATATATACATATATATATATATGTGTGTGTGTGTGTGTGTATATACACACACACATATATACTCAAACTCATTATATGTGTGTGTATATATATATATATCAAACTCATATATATGTATGTATGCACAAACACATATATATTCAAACTCATTGCCATCAAGCTGGATCTGACTCATAGTGACCCTCCTTGGGTTTCCTAGACAGTATCACTATGGAAGTAGATTGCCCAACCTTCCTTCTGAGGAGTGACTGGTGGGTTTGAACCACCAGCCTTCTGATTACCAGTCAAATGGCTTAGGCACTCCACCACCAGAGCTCCTGTATAGGGGTGTGTGTGTGTGTATATATACAATACATATATCGTATATATAAATACCACCAGTTCAAATTACCATAAAGTACCTTCCTTTCCATATGTCTCCCCTTCTTCTTCAAAAACTAGAAACTTAGCTCTCATATGTGCAAATATATTGACTCCTTTATCTCAAGCCCATAATATGATGAAAGCAGTTTCAGAACTGCGCAAAAACCAATCCTACTTATGGTCCAATATTTTCATAGCTTTTTTAGGTAAGATATACAATGATTTCATTTTTGTACAATTTTACGAGTTTTGACAAATGTACGTACTCTAGTAATTCAAATCCTCTCAAGTCATAGGACACTTCTATCACCCAGAAATGTCCCCTCATGCCTTTTTTCAGTTGGCTTCCTTCCAAAGGCAACTGCTTTTCTAATTATTTTCATAGTAGACTTGTTTTACCTGTTATAGAAATTCATGTAAACAGTATCATACATTATGTGTTATTTTTGGTTGATAGCATAATGATTATCATTTTTACCCATTTTGTTGAATATATTAGTTGTTTTTTCCTTTTTACTACTGAATAGTGTTCCATTAGGAGCTCTGGTAGCATAGTGCCTAAGGCACTTGACTGCTCACCAGAAGGCTGGCGGTTCAAACCCACCAGCCACTCCT
>NW_006921919.1:3302975-3304951 GCF_000298275.1 Orycteropus afer afer | reverse complement strand
ATGTTGAGTGCCTTTATGTGTGCTTAGTAGTCATTCCTGTATCGGTTTCCCCCACTACTTGAAAGCAGAGTGTTCCTATAAGACCTTTCGTAAGCCAAAATGACATAAAGTGAATTTTATATTTTTATATAGGAAATTAACTTATATGGGGAAAAAAATTGTAAGTGTTCCTAGACCCAAAAAATAACCTATCAATTATGCCAAATAACACATAAAACCTAAAAGAACACTGACATATAGTGTTCACATGGAGCTCTGGTGTGGTGTAGTGGTCAAGTCATCTGGCTGCTAACCAAAATGTCAGTGGTTTGAACCCACTAGTTGCTCTGGGGGAGGAAAGATGAGGCAGTCTGCTTCCATAAAGATTTATAGCTTTAGAAAGCCAATGTGTGTTGCTATGAGTCAGAATTGACTTGATGGCACTGGGTTTGGTTTTTGGATAGTGTTCACAGACACTGTTGAAAGTTATCATGGCTTGAGGCTGATATGCTGAGTGTAATTCAAGGGGAAGGAGCTTGGCCATACCACTCTCACTGCTCAGGATGCTTACTACCTCTTTAATGGCTGGCTGCAAAACAAACATTGAACTCTAGTCTCACTTTATACCTTTTTTTCATAAAAGTGAAAATGCTCTTTGGATTTCTTTCAGTTAGCAAAAACAAGTACTAATGAGGTCTTTCATGAAAGCTAAGTGGTATAAAGGGAACTTTCTAAAAGTGAGAGATACCCATATCTTCCTTTGTAAAGTTCTTTAAGTTTTTCACCAATTTTTCCCCCATGGGGATTTTTTTATTGTAATTGTTATTTTTTTGTGGAGCTCTTTATATATATTGGATACAAGTGTTTGTCAGATAAATATTTTGCAAATATCACTCAGTGGAGGACTGATTTTTCATTATTCTTAATTAATTTCTAGCTATTTTTGAAAAGATCAGATGTTTATTACAATTTTTTTTTTTCCACTGTACAGTTAATGTTTTCTGTTTTCTCCTAAGAAATTATTGCCTACTTCTGGTTTCTCAAGATATTCTTCTGCTTCCTTCTAGAAACAATACATATTGTTTTTAGGCCTATGTTCCATTCATAGGAGCTCTGGTACTGTAGTGTCTAAGGCATTTGACTGCTAACTAGAAGGCTGGTGGTTCAAACCCACCAGCCACTCCTTGGAAGGAAGATTGGGCAATCTACTTAATCTGCTTCTGTAGTGATACTGCCTTGGGCTAATATCTGTGGATGATGCAAGGTAACTGTCAAGGAAAATTTTTTTTCCATATAAAGATCCATCTATTCAAGCAGTGTTTATGGAAGACTTTGCTTTTTTCTAATGAACGACTTTGGTGACTTTTTCTAAAATCAACTGATCATACAAACGATATTTCTGAACTCTTTATTGTATTTCATTGTTGTACTTGATGAACTGTACATAAATATCATACTATCTTGAATACTGTAGCATTATAATAAATCTTGAAACCAAGTAGCATAAATCTCCCAGTTTCTTGGCTCTTTTTCTAGATTGCTTTTAGTGCCTAAGACATTTGACTGCTAACCAGAAGCCTAGCAGTTCAAACCCACCAGCCACTCCTTGGAAGGAAGGTTGGTCAACCTACTTCCGTAGAAATACCACCTCAGAAATCCAAGGAGGGGTCCCTATGAGTCTGGACTGACTCAATGGCAGTGAGTTTGGTTTGGTTTGGTTGCTTTTCTGCATTAAATTTAGAATTAGATTTTCATTTTTTAAGTGAAATTGCCTGTGGGGATTATGATGGAAATTTTATCATAAAATAATTCCAGTAATAAATTTGGGGAGAATTGACAATATTATATAATAATATTGAGTGCTCCAATCAATGAAATTAATGTATCTACGATTTATTTGTGTTGTTGTTGTTATGTGCCGTCGAGTCGGACCCGACTCATAGCGACCCCTCCTTGGGTTTCCAAGGCAGTATCACTACGGAAGTAGATTGCCCCAT
>NW_006921919.1:3301714-3302360 GCF_000298275.1 Orycteropus afer afer | reverse complement strand
CTCAAAGAATTGGCCAGGGAAAACCTTATGAACAGCAGAGAAACACTGTCTGATACATTACTGTGCAACTTTATGAATAGCCTGGAAACATTATCTGATACAGTGTAGGGCGACAAGCCCCTTCGGTCAGAAGGCTTTCAAAACAGGACTAAGAAAGAGCTGCATCATCAGAGTAGGACCAACCTTAATGATATGGATAAAGTAAAGCTTTTGAGACCTCCATTTGCTGATGAGGCACAACTCAAATTGAGGAGAAACAGCTGCAAATATCCATTAATAATCAGAACATGGAATGTATGAAGTATGAATCTAAGAAAACTGGAAGTTGTGAAAAATGAAATGGAATGGAAATGATTAATATCCTAGGCATTAGTGAGCTGAAATGGACAAGTTTTGGCCATTTCGAATTAGAGGACCATATGATCTACTATGCCAGGAATGACAGTTTGAAGAGGAATGGCATAGCATTCATGATCACAAAGAATGTTTCAAGATCTGTCCTGAAGTACAATGCTGTCAGTGATAGGATACTATCCATACACCTACAAGACCAGTTAATATGACTTTTATTAAAATTTATGCACTAGCCACCTAAGCCAAAGACGAGAAAATTGAAGATTTTTATCAACTTCTGCAGTCTGAAATT
>NW_006921919.1:3298452-3299174 GCF_000298275.1 Orycteropus afer afer | reverse complement strand
GATTGGAGGAAGAATCATTAACACCCTGTGATACACTGACAACACAACTTTGCTTGCTGAAAGTGAGGATGATCTGAAGCACTTACTGATGAAGACAGAAGAATACAGTCTGCAGTATGGATTACATCTCAATATAAAGAAAACAAAAATCCTCACAACTGGACCTATAAGCAACATCACAACAAATGGAAAAAGAATGAAGTTGTCAAAGACTTCACATTGCTTGGTTCTACAATCGATGCAGCAGTCAGGACATCAGTCATATAGCACTGGGCAAGTCAGCTGCAAAGTACCTCTTTCGAGTGCTGAGGAACAAAGATACTTCCTTGAGGATTAAGGTGTGCCTGACACAAGCAATGATATTTTCAATTGCCTCTTATGCATGTGACAGCTGGACAATGAATAAGGAAGACCGAAGAAGAGTTGATGCTTTTGAGATGTAGTGCTGGCAAAGAATGCTGAAAAGTACCATGGACTTCTAAAAGAACTAACAAATCTGTCCTGGAGGAAGTGCAGCCAGAAGGCTCCTTGGAAGCCAGAATGGCCAGACTTGGTCTCACCTACTTTGGTCATGTCATCATAAGGGACTATTCCCTGGAGCAGGATGTCATGCTTGGTAAGGTGGAGGGTCAATGAAAGAGGAGAAGGCCCTCAATGAGATGGATTGACACAGTGGCTGTGGCGATGAGCTCAGGTATAGCAGGGATTGTGGAGCTGGCACA
>NW_006921919.1:3295777-3297007 GCF_000298275.1 Orycteropus afer afer | reverse complement strand
TTTTCACAAATGCTTTTTACTGCATCAATTGAGATTATCATATGGATTTTCTGCATTATTCTATTTATATGATAAATTGAATTAAATGATCTTTGAATGTTAAACTAGCTTTATAGTACTATAATAAATCACTCTTAACCATAGGATATTATCTGTTTTACATATTGTTGGATTCAACTTGCCCTTAAAGTAGGTAATTAAGTATGCCCTTAAGTAGGTACTTAAGGATTTTTGGATCATTTTGTGAAGGATATTATTTTCTTTAAAATATTGTTTTAGTATCAGGGTTATGGTGACTTAATGAAATGGATTGTATAAGATTTGTATTTCTTTCTCCTAAATGTTTTATCAAATTCACCAGTGAAACTATTTTGGCCCAAACTTTTCCTTGTAGGAAGGTTTTTGATAACAGATTTAATGTATTCTTGAATTATATAGTTTTTTCAAGGAATTCATTCAGTTCCATTTAAATTGTTGGGTTTACTGGCATAAAGTTGTTTAGTGCACTTATTACCTTATTTTATCTTATATATTACAACATTACAACAAGGGAACAAAATAAAGGCTGTAGTATTCGGGGGAAAAAAAAAAAAGACAAGAGAGATCATGACACTTTTATGTTCTTTTTGGAAATGGAATCTGATCATCCATAGTTTTGCTTACTTTATCAAATTGTATGACCAAACACGTAGAACTAGAGGCCAGATCATGTAAGCCATATTACATAACCCATTGCCATTGAGTCAGCTCCAATTCATAGTGACCCTATAGGAAGTACAGAACTGCTCCATATGGTTTCCAAGGCTATAAATCTTTACAGGAGCAGACTGCCTCATCTTTCTCCTGTGGAGCAACTGCTGGGTTCAAACTACTGACCTTCTGGTTAGTAGTCGAATGCTTCAATCACTTTGCCACCAGAGCTCCTTGGAACCTATATTGTTGTTATTGTTAGGTGCCTCAAGTCTGCTTCAACTCATAGTGACCCTATGTACAACAGAAGAAAACACTGCCTATTCTTGCGCCATCCTCACAATCCTTGCTATTCTTGAGCCCATCATTGCAGATACTGTGTCAATCTATCTCATTGAAGGGCTTCTGCTTTTATTCTGACCCTTTTCTTTAGTAAGCATGATATCCTTCTTCAGGGAATGGTCCTTTCTGACTACATGATCAAAGGTGAGATGATGTCTGGCCATTCTCATTTCCAAGGAACATTCTGACTGCACTTCT
>NW_006921919.1:3294065-3295037 GCF_000298275.1 Orycteropus afer afer | reverse complement strand
AGACTGAAGGGAGCTCTGGTGGCATAGTGCCTAAAGCATATGACTACTAACCAGAAGGCTGGTGGTCCAAACCCACCACCCACTCCTTGGAAGGAAGATTGGGCAATCTATTTCTGTAGAGATATTGTCTCAGAAACCCAAAGAGGGGTCACTATGAGTTGAATCGACTTGATGCAATGAGCTTGGTTTTTGGATTTTGGGATATAGATTGAATAAGTATGGCAAATGGATACAGGCCTGATGTACATCTTTCTTGATTTTAAACCATACAGTATCCCCTTGTTCTGTCTGAACTGTGATCTTGGTTTATGTACAGGTTCCTCACGAGCATAACCAAGTGTTCTGAAATTCCCATTCTATGCAATGTTATCCATAATTTGTTATGATCCATACAGTAGAATGCCTTTGCATAGTCAATAAAATACAGGTTTACTCCATCCATGTCATTCAGGTTGACTCCACATTGAGAAGGCAGCTCTTGCCCAGTTGTATTTTGAGTGCCTTCCAACCTGAGGGGCTCATCTTCAGGCACTCTATCAGACAATGCTTCACATCTATTCATAAGATTTTCAGTGGCCAATTTTTTTCAGAAGTGGATGGCCCTGTCCTTCTTCCCAGTCTGTCTCAATCTGGAAGTTCCACTGAAACTTGCTCACCATGGGTGACCCTGCTGATATTTGAAATACTGGTGGCATAGCCTCCAGCCTCACAGCAACACATATGCCACCACAGTACAACAAACTGACAGACAAGTGTTGGTAAGGTATATTAGGGAGTTGAAATTTTATTCTAGTATAATGGGAATACACTGGAGAGCTTTACATTAAATCTTTTTTCAATTGTTATAAATAGTATTAACAGCATTTTTCCATTTTTTCTTGATGTTGTTGTTGTTGTTAGGTGCCTTTGAGTCAGCTCTGACTCATAGTGACCCCATGTACAACAGTACCAAACATTGCCCTGCCCTGTGAC
>NW_006921919.1:3291552-3293585 GCF_000298275.1 Orycteropus afer afer | reverse complement strand
CTGATGTCTTGACTGCTGCTTTCACTGGTGTTGATCGTGGTACCAAGTAATACGAAATATTTAACAACTTCAATCTTTTCTCCATTTATCATAATATTGTTTATATGCCCCATTATGAGGATTTTAGTTTTCTTTATGTTGAGATGTAATCCATACTGCAGACTGAAGTCTTTAATCTTATCAATAAGTGCTTCGACTCATTCTCACTTTCAGCAAGTGTCATCTGCATATGGCAGGTTGTTAATGACCTTTCTTCCAATCCTGATGCCACATTCTTCTTCATATAGTCCAGTTTCTTGGACTATTTGCTCAACATAGAGATTGAGTAAGTACAGTGAAAGACACAAGCCTGATGCACTCCCATCCTGATTTTAAACCACACAGTATCCTCTTGCTCTGTTAGAATGACAGCCTGTGGTCTATGCACAGATTCCTAAAGACCACAATCAAGTTCTCTGGAATTCCCCTTCTTCTCAATGTCATTCATAATTTGTTATGATCCACAAAATCAAATGGTTTTGCATAGGCAATAAAACACAAGTAAATATATTTCTGGTATTCTTTGCTTCAAGCCAAGATCCATCTGGCATCAGCAATGATATCCTTTGTTCCACGTCCTCTTCTGAAACCAGCTTTGCATTTCTGGCAGTTCTCTGTCAATATACTGCTCCAACTGTTTTTGAATTATCTCCAGCAAGATTTTACTTGCATGTGATATTAATGAGCTTGTTTAATAATTTCCACATTCTGTGGGCTTACCTTTCTTTGGAATGGGTACAACTAATGGATCTTTTCCAGTCAGTTGCCAAGGTAGCTGTCTTCCAAATTTCTTGGCATAGATGAGTGAGTGCCTCCAGCATGGCATCTGTTTGTTGAAACATCTCAATGGGTATTTTGTCAATTTCTGGAGTCTTGTTCTTCACCATTTCCTTCAGTGCAGCTTTGACTTCTTCCTTCAGTACCATTGGTTCTTGATCATATGCTACCTGCTGAAATGGATGAACATGAACCAATTCTTTTTGGTACAGATTCCTCTCATCTTCTTTTGATGTTTCCTGCATCGTTCAGTATTTTGCCCATAGAATTTTTCAATATTGAAATTCAAGGCTTGAATTTTTTCTCAGTTCTTTCAGCTTGAGAATTGCAGAGCATGTTCTTCCTTTTTGGGTTTCTAACTCCAGGTCTACACATTTCATTATAACTGACTTTGTCTTCTTGAGCTGCTTTTTGAAATCTTCTGTTCAGCTCTTTTATCTGGTCATTTCTTCCATTTACTTTAGCTACTCTCCATTCAAGGGCAAGTTTCAGAGTCTTTTTTAACATCCACTTAGGTCTTTTCTTCTTTCTGTGTCTTTTTAATGATCTTTTGCTTTGGAGCTCTGGTAGCACAGTGCCTAAGGTATCTTACTGCTAACCAGAAGGTTGGTGGTTTAAACCCACCAGCCACTCCGTGAAGCAAGACTGGGCAATCTACTTCTGTAAAGTTTTACTGCCTCAGAAACACAATGGTGCTTGCTGTGAGTTTGAATCCACTCAATGCCAGTGGGTTTCTTTCTTTCTTTCTTCCTTCCTTCCTTTCTTTTCTCTCTCTCTCTCTCTCTCTCTCTCTCTTTCTTTCTTTCTTCATGGATAATGTTCTTGATGTCATCCTACAATTTCTCTGGTTTTCGGTCATTGGTGTTCAATGCATCAGATCTATTCTTTAGATGGTCTCTAAATTCAGGAAGATATAATCAAGGTAATATTTTGTCTCTCATGGACTTGTTTTAACTGTCTTCAGCTTCAACTTGAACTTGCACATGAGCAGTTGATAGTCTGTTTCAGAATCAGCTCCTGGCCTTGTTTTGGCTGAAGATATTGAGCTTCTCCATCATCTCTTGCCACAGATATAGTCAATCTGATTCCTGTGTACTCCATCTGGTGACGTTCTTGTGTATAGCTGTCATTTATGTTGTTGGAAAAAAGTATTTGCCATGAGTAAGTCATTGGTCTTGCAAAATTCTATCATGTGATGCCCAGCATTATTTCTATCA
>NW_006921919.1:3285931-3290048 GCF_000298275.1 Orycteropus afer afer | reverse complement strand
AGATGGGGCAGTCTGCTTCTGTAAGGATTTACAGCCTTGGAAAATCAATGGGGGTTGCTATGAGTGGGAATCAACTCTATGGCAATGAGGTTTTTTTTTTTTTTTTTCAGTTTAGTAGATACTCAAAACTCACTCCCGTCGAGTTGATCCTGACTCACAGCAACCCCTCCTTGGGTTTCCAAGGCAGTATCTCTAAGAAGTAGATTGCCCAATCTTCCTTCCACAGAGTGGCTGCTGGGTTTGAACTGCCAGTCTTCTGGTTAGCAATCAAATGCCTTAGGTACTATACCACCAGAGCTCCTTTAGTAGATAAGTAGCGTTATAAATTATAATTTGTCTCCTATTATGAGGAAACCATAGATTTCCATGGTGGGGGGAGGTGGGGAGGTGGGAATTGAGCACTGAGAAAAAAAGTCTCTATTTCATAAGCACTGATATAATTATCATGCATTTCTCCCACTGTATAGTTTTGGTTGCTTTGTATTGGTTGTGCTCACTTGCAGACAAAGATGAACTTCCAATAAAATTTTATTTACAAATAAAAAAAGTAAAGTTTGAGGAAAACTGAAGTCATAAAAGGACAGTTATTTAAATGCAAGAAAGATATAACATTGTATTGGGGGTTGGAAGATTTTTTTTTTTTTTTAAGTTTCCAGATTATTAATTTAGTTATGTGTTTTTATGTTGTGAGCAATGTCTTATATTCTTGCCAACAGTAAGTTAGTTCAAAGCATGTCAGTTAAATCACTTTTGGTATATTACCCCTAATAGTGTCATGCATACTTTGTGAAACATACAATTCCAGATTTAATTCTGCTAAAAATAATTAGATCATTGCAAAATATCAAATTAAAACTGCAAATGAGGACAAGGGAAAGGAAGACACCAATCGCTTTTTTAAAATAACAATGTTGTTGTTGTTAGTCACCATGGAATCAAGTCTGATTCATAGGGACACTCATGTGTAATAGAAGGAAACGTTCCCAGGTCGTGAACACTATCTTCATGATCTTTGATATATTTGAGGCTATTGTGTAATGCCTTCCAACTTAAGGGGTACATCTTCCAGAACTATATTGGACGATATTCTGTGTAATTCATAAAGTTTTTACTGACTAATTTTTGGAAACAGATTACCAGGCCTTTCTTCCTGGCCTGTCTTAGTCTGGAAACTGCTAAAACCTGTCCACCTTGGGTGACACTGCTGGTATTTGAACCTATGGTGGCATAAGTTCTAGCATCATAGCAACATGCAAGCCACCACAGGTCGACAAACTGATGGGTGGTGGTAAAGAACGGTATAAACACAAAAGGGCAAAGACAAAACACAGTAGGAATGATGAGCACTTTTTAACCAGTTAAATATAAATGATTGATTAATTTAAAAGCATACCGTCTGGTGAGGTTTACAACAAGGCAACTAACTGCTTTCGATCGTACCTTTGTAGTGCTGGTGTCCTCAACTTAATCTAATTTTACAGAGAAGTCCTTTTTTTCTGATTAGTACTTTTTCATTTTTCCAGAAAATCATGAAGAAAAACGGTGATGTTTGGTAAGATGGCTAAAGGTATTTAATGTTGTTGTTGTTATGTGCTGTCGAGTTGGACCTGACTCATAGCGCCCCCTCCTTGGGTGTCTGAGGCAGTATCACTACGGAAGTAGATTGCTTCATCTTCCTTCCGAGGAGTGGCTGGTGAATTTGAACCGCCAGCCTTCTGGTTAGCAGTCAAGTGCCTTAGGCACTACGCTACCCGAGCTCCCAAGGTATTTAATATATTATTATTATTATCATTACGTATGCCTATGGCTTTGTTGGGAGCTCTGGTAGCATAGTGGCTAAAGCACTTGAGTGCTAACCAGAAGGCTGGCGGTTCAAACCCACCAGCCACTCCTCGGAAGGAAGATGGGGCAATCTACTTCCGTAGTGATACTGCCTCGGAAACCCAAGGAGGGGTCGCTATGAGTCAGGTCTGACTCGACAGCACATAACAACAATAACAACATGGCTTTGTTGCAGGTTACCCCTCTAGACTCTCAATACTTCACTTGATCTTTGAGGACAGAGCTGCGGGCATCTGTCTTGGTGCCAAACACCCAATTCTCCTCACCTGTCCTCCGTCTGTGATTAGGGTGCTTTGAGGCACCCTGCGGACTGGGAGTGGAGCGAGGTGGGTCGGGGCTCGTACCCACGCTTTGGGCAGGAGGAGAAGCGACCCTGGCCAATCACTGTTCTCACCGGCAGGAGGAAGTGAACCCCAGGATAGCACTAGCTCTCACTTTCGGTGAAATTTTACTCCAACTACCTCCTTCTCGGCTTGGGAGGGGTCCCCTGCATCACGATTTTTCCTTTCCTAGAGCAGGAACCTCTGAGAAGACATTCACAGTCACCTTTGCGCGCTTCCTCGCCTCGCCTTATAGCACACCCCAGCGGTCTCGAGGCCTTCTAGCTTTGGCCAGTCGGATGCGGAATAGTTCGCCCGTCGCCGCCTCAGTTGCCTCAGGACCAGGGTACTGAAAAGTGTGCGAGAGCCAGTCTCGTCCCGACCCCGGAGAGGGAGTGGGACAGATGCACCCGGCACCGCCCTTCCCACCTGGGAGCAGTACCGAGCTGGAGGGGAGGGGCGGGGCAGAAGGCTGGCCCAGCGCAGGGGCAGCCTCTGCGAAAGCCGCCTGGGCCGGAGAGAGGCGAAGGGGGAGGGTCTCGAGGAAGTGTCTTGCTCTTCCAAGGGAGTGACCCCAGCTGGGGTGGAAAACCAGCTCCAGCGAGACGCGGAGTCGTGCAGCGCAGACCATGGAGCTGGGCGGCCCGGGCCCCGGGCGGCCGCAGCAGGAGTGGGACCAGGACTCGGTCGAAGCATGGCTGGACGATCACTGGGACTTTACCTTCTCATATTTTGTTAGGAAAGCAACCAGGTAAGAAGAGGACCCACGGAAGACCTAGCCGGAGCAAGGAGAGTGACCTGGGGCTGTCCTTTCTTCCCCCTTTTAATTTTCCCTTCCTTCACGATTAAGCAATCCTCGTTCCCAGGCCCTAAGCTTTTGAAGTAGGTCCTTGGTCCTGTTCTGGGTAGATACCTCGACTTTGAAGGGAGCACAGTAGAAAAACCGAAGCGTCGGATTCTATCCAACTTGCTCACAAAGTTTAAATACAAAAATGTGTGTGGCGACCTCTGCCCCCATTCCTCGCTACCCTGGTCTTCCCAGGGTGCATTTGATTTTTTATGTATTCTCGCTCACGGTCCTGCAGCCCCTCTCTTGCCTCTTGGTTCTCCTTAATCTCCTTAGCGAAACCAAAACAGTTTCGAGCCCCTTCCCTTTAGCTCCGGAAACACCATTTCCAACTCTGTTCCAGTGGCTCCGCTCCTCCCCTAATCCCCCTCGCTCCGGCCCAGTAGGGGCGGGAAAACTGGGAGTAGAGGAGAGACCACGAGGGAGCCCAAAGGCAACAACATGCCGGAACCTCTCCAAAGTGAGTGCAGTCGTCTTTTGCCCCTTCCAGTCCCCTTGTTGTCCCGCGCTCCTCCTTTCACTAAGGCTTTCGCAAAAGGCGGCGCCGCTGAAAGGAGGGGCCCAGTCGAGGGCTTCGTGGCTCGCACACAAAGGGCGCGGGGGAGGCGCGCCGGGGAGGGGACCCTCGGGAGCTGACGGGTCCCGCGCGGCCCCCACTGACCCCACAGGCCAGCTTTTCCTGGTCGGGAGCCAAGTTCTGGGGGGCTGCTTCCGAGCGCGGGGAGGAGGGAGCCTGCCCCTTTGGAGGCAGCTGCACAGTGGGCAGTCGGGGCGCGCGTGGGAAACACTCGCCAGAGAGTTGGGAGGAATTGAGACTGGAGCGGAGGGACTAGGAGGGAGGAGCATGGCGGGCGGGTCCCTCCGAAGCTTGAGGATTTAGTGCAAGGCCGGGGTGCGGGCAAGGCTCCTGAGCGCGGATTCAGGCTGACTTCCTGACGCACCCCTTTGGAAAAAGGGCTGAGCCCTGCCATCGCCACCAGCGCAGGGCAGTGGCCTTCGGGCTGCGGGTACTGGCCGTCGCGGCCAGGAGAGAGACCGACGCTGGGCGGTGATGGTGGAGGAGCCCGCCGGGGTTCGGCGCCGGGCTCCCACTCGCCGGCGCGCGGCC
>NW_006921919.1:3275434-3285753 GCF_000298275.1 Orycteropus afer afer | reverse complement strand
GGAGGCCGTATGTTCTGCATCTTGAACTTTCTACGTTTGCTATGTTGCCCTTTGGAGACAAAACAAGGTACTTGGGCCAGCATCCCTCCTCCTTCACTTTCCCCGGGGCGCAGTGGGGACTGGGTGCTGAGTGGTGGAGGCCGGGTCACAACCGATGGGGCGATGCCTCAGTGAAATTTAACTATGTGATTTTTTGGGGGTGGGTGGGGGTGCTTCCTTTACTCTCTTGCAGATGTATTACTTTGGGATTTTAGATACGGTTTTTTTCAACCCTGATTTTGCTAACGGACTTTAGAGTGGGTGTCAATTTGATCACTCCGCGGTTTTTGACCGAGGCAACCAACTCTGCAACAAGCTTTACCTCTGAGTCTGCTTAGTTATTCCGCCCTCCTCCTTTAATCCTGTCCCGCTTTCGCCTTCTTCCTTCAAAATCCTAAACCAGGAGCGGCTAGAGGATAGATTTAGAGGATAACCCTGATAGGAAAGTGGTGTCTTCGAAGGACACTTTTCTGTGAGTTTGAAGTGAGGTATTAGAGCTGTCTAGGTCTGGAATAATCGATTACTATGCACTGATAGTTTCAGAAATCACCTGCTACTCCAAGTACATCTGCCCCTGGTTTTTTCCTTCTCCCCGCACACTCGCATCCTTCTGCTCTCATTGAATTGTACCGCACAGAATGGGGGACGGCGGGGAGAACGATGCTGTTTTTTTTTTTTTTAAAGTGTATAGGAGTGTGTACTTTGGAGGTGTTGTTTAGGCAAACTATTAACAGTTTAAAGGAAAACGTTATTGGTCTAATATTACAACATAAACGCCCTTTTCTTTTCTTTTTTTTTTTTGCCCTCTTCCTTCAAAGACGTAAACTTGGAATTGGTTTGGTGGTAGTTTTTGGCTAGTCATAGGTAAGAACGCTTCATTTTCAGAGCTTGTTAAAACTTTTTTAAGTGTAGTAATATTTTACTGGAAAATGAAAGAGTCAGTTACATTTTTCCTATTCGGATTAGAATTCGAATTCTCAAAAACAGTGTTCACTGCGTAAAATTTAGATCATCTGAGACTCCATAAAAAGACATTTTTCCCCCAGTTAAGATTTTTATATGACAGTTGATGTTGGCAGTAGGTGGAAAACTTTCTATGACATATATGTGTTTGTAGTTTTAATAGAAGAGTTTATGTTGAGTGTAGGGTCGCTAGGATTCAATCGACTTGACGGGCAGTGGTTTAGAAAACGAAAGTGTAAAAAATTTAAGAGTAGTGCACACCCTCAGTTTTAGGAGGTATAATGTGCTGAAAGTTGTCAATGTAAAGAATATAACTAAGAACTTGCGTGTATCCAGAGGTTCTTCATGAAACTATTTTCCAATTTGGGATTATATTCAGTGTTATTAACTGGAAATTGACTTTAAAATAAGAATGAGAAATTGCATTAGTTGATTATAAGGATGCCAAACTACTAAGCCCAGTGTGGTTCAAGTGATTGTAGTAAAAATTTATTGTAAACATTTTAACTTTACAGTTTACAGCTAAGAATTTTTTAAGCTGGAAACTCATTTCTTTTTTCCCTTTTGTTGCACTTTGTAAATGTAAAATGAATACTACATGCGATTCAGAAAACCTTTAAAACAGAATAGTTCTGTAGAGGCATTTGGCCTGTTTTAAAATTCAAAATAAACTTGGATTCACTCAGATTATCCATCTGTACTAGTAAACAGGCTTTTTGATATAACTCTTTCTACATTATTTGATTTAATTGTTGTCATTAGGCACTCTTGTATGTGTCTCTATCCTTCCAAAACTGAATAATCTGCAGTCAGTGGTAGTCATTGAACAGAATGCTGGCTCTGGCATTCCTAAATTCTCATTTGTTGCTGTTGTTGGGTGGCATCGAGTCGATTCCAACTCACGGTGACCTTGTGTGCAAAGTACAACTGTCTGTAGGGTTTTCTTGGCTGTAATCTTTACAGAAGCAGATCATCAGGTCTTTCTTCCGCAGAGCCCCTGGGTGGATTGGAAATAACAGGCTTTGCATTAGCAGCTGAGCGCTTAACCATTGTGCCACCAGGGCTCCCTAACACCATTAATTTTAGTTGTCCTTGAAAGCAGTTATGTCATTACATTACATTGTTTCCTTCAACTAACTTCAAATGCAGAGCTAAGGACCTCCTTAGAAGGTATAGCCTAGCAATAGATGATTTTTAGTCATCCCAACCTCTTTGTGTGAATTTGAGAATTTCAGTTGAAGGACTCATAATCTGTTGGCATAAAAATTAATTTAGGTGAACATCTGGTGGGAAACTCGCACCCTCACTATTGTAGATAATTTGCAGTTTTACAGGCCTGAGATATTACTTTAGTGGAGAGCTCTAAATCTAAAGCACATGCATTCACAAATGAAGCCTTCCTAGTGCTAATCCCACTTAACAGCTGTTGTTATTCTTGACAGTATATTAGAATAATGATACCTTTCATTAGTTACTAATCAGCTCTGTGATTGTGTGTGATGTTTCAGGTCATTAAGTATTGTAGGGTGACATGATTGACTTTTTTATTGCTTTGTTTTGTTCTCCGCAAAAAGCTTCGGAATATTTGGCATACACTGGAAACAGGAGATATTAAGTGAGGACAAGTTTTTATGACCACTTGGATCAAAGTCCAGAAACAGAAGTTTTACACTCCCATATACTTTTCTATGATAGATTTTAATTTGACAACCACAAAACTGTACTGAGTTAGTTGAGGTTCCAGGTCCTGTGTTTGGAATTCTTTTTCTTTGTAATTTTTTCTCTCGTTTCTAAAAGCTGTAATATTTTTACACTTTTTTATTGTCATATATGTTTTCTTTTAATTTTTCATTGTGTTTCGGGGGAAAGTTTACAGAGCAAATTCATTTTCCATACAACAATTTATACACATTTTCTTTCATGATATTGATTGCAGTCCTCACAATGTAACAGCTGTCTTCTCACTCCTTCCCTTGCGTGTTACCTCTTCCATGTCCTCCTTTCCTATGCGTACTGTCTCCCTGTGCAAATACTGCCCTTCTGATGTCCCCTGGTTGGTTATTCTAAGGAGTGTGCTTACCTGGTGTAAATGTTCACTTTATATGCTTGTCTCTTGTTTGGCTGGAAGTGAGTTCAATTCCAAGCCTGAAGAATGACTGGGGGCCTTAGTCTTGACGGTTTCACCAGTAAAAGCTGTAACATTTTTACTTGCAAAGTATTTATATTAAAATCAGATGATGGATATAAAATAAATATTGATATCCACTTAGAAATTGCAGTTCTGAATACAAACTTTTTCATTAACTTTCAGACAAATGATTTGTTAAGCGTATTTTGGAACTGTTTGCTAGCGTTGAAGATAATAAAATCCTCTAGGCATTGACCAGATCTGACTTTGTTATTGTTTATAATATTTTATGGTAGCGATTCTGGTACAATAATTGCCTTTTTTCCTTGTATTTTTATTACTGGGGCCCATAAAGTCAGCTCTAAACTGCCTTTTAGTATCCTCAAAGCACGAAGTGGATTGAATTCTTCCTGTATGGAGGAATCCCTAGGAGTTGCTGAATTGATGTTTCTCCTTGCCCTTCTATCTCCAGTGGTCTGAGGGTTTAAAATTCAGACCCATTTAAGGCTTGAAATACACAATTCCTCAAAATGTGCTACAATGATGCTATGGCAATTACTCATAGATGGATATCTCAGAATGCATCTACCGCCTTAGGATAACACCAGACTTAAATAGGCTTGTAGTACAATTCAGCAGGATTTTTTTTTTTTTTTCACTTTGTTAACTGAAGATCTATAGAAACTGGCAATTGATGCCCTAAGATTAGCCCTTGATGCCCTAAGATTAGCGCTTATTTTAGCATTTTGATTATTCTGTGCAACAAAAATTTCTTTTTAAATAATTTGACTAAAAAGATGCTTTGACTTTGGTCTCCAATATCACTTCTTTTAAAATATTTGAAACATCTTTCAAGTTGTACAGCTAAAGTTCATATTTTGTCTCTTACCAGATTACAGAGCAGGTGTCTTACTAAGATGTTCTTTTCCACTAGATTTGAAAATACACATTGGCATACAACTTTGGATTTTCTAGTGTGTTTCAATAATGCTCAGGAAAGATTTCTTTTGTACCTGAAAAGGCTAAACAGAACTACTTGGTATTTATTAGTTTCTCTCATCTAATTTCCAAACTAATATTTAATTGACCTATAATTGTTGTATCGAATTATATTCATTCTTTGTTCTTAGAGCTGATGGTAGCATAAAAATCTCTTACTAGGATAAAAGCCTTTACTAAGACTGTCAGTCAATTAAATTATTAAGTTGGTTAATAATGGATGGTTGAAAAATGACTAATTTCTGAATTTTGGATGCTGGCTAGCTACTGACTTTGCAGGACTTCCTATGAAATTCATTTCAGTGTCACTGATGTAGATTTGATTGATCAATGTTACAGCTGACCAAGATGTGGCCTTGGAAATACCTGTTATATCAGCTTCACACTTAGAAAGTAGCTGGGGGCTACATATCTAGGAATAAAGATTGAAGGAACTCTTTCCACATGAGTCATTCATTTGATATTTATAATCTTAATTTACTGGTTTGCTATTCTAATTTTATTTTGTATTATATTTCTAAGGTGTGCTTCATGCTTTATTCATTTTATCTGACTAGTGTGTATATAGATTATTATATATATATGTATATATATATAAATATATGTAATTTTTATATTTATTGCCAATGAGATATTTAAGGCAGATAAAGCAAACTGAGGATTAAGTTTATAAGAATTGTTTTGACAAATATTCTAAAAGAGCTTTAAAAAAGCCTTTAAAGATACATATATTTCTGTTTTTAGTTTGTAGCGAACATGTTTTTAGTCTTATGTGCCATTATTACCTTCTTTATTCTTCTAGAGTGGAGGGACTCTTCGCTTGATACTGAATTGTACTATAAAGTAAAACAAACTATTTGCAGATTATCTTCTTTGAATAATTTTATTTGCACCTAAACTTGAGAGTGAACTGATCTTTGATATCACATCTCTAGTGATATTTATAAAATATAAAAATCCATCATATGCTAGAGACATAAGTAAAGATCCCAATCTTTTGAACTGATAAAGTAATTAAAATGCACATGCACACACAGGATAACTAAACAGAGTTAGTGGGATCAGTAGTCAATCCATTGTTTCTCAAACTTAGCATGTATCCCTGTTCAAACCCACTGCCATCAGGTCAATTCCAACTTATAGTGACCACTGTTGGGTTTCCAAGGCTGTAAATCTTTACAGAAGTAGATTGCCTCATTTTCCTACTGTGGAGCAGCTGGTGGGTTTGAACCACTGATCTTCTAGTTAGCGGCCAGTTGTCTTACCCACTTTGCCACCAGAGCTTCTTTGTACTCCTGTTAAAGAAGGACATTTTTAGTGATCTACAGTATATTAGAAAACCAACTCAAACCTGTTGAGAATTAGCACATGTAATTGAAATGCCTGGGTTTGGCTGCTTGTTATCTAGCTGATCAGATGATCTTATCAGGTTTCTGTCTATCATACATCCTTCTGTACACTCATTCATTCATCCCTCTACCTCAACAGAGTAGTCGGACAGTCTTCCATCCATCTTTTGGCTCTCTTTGGTGTTGGCTTTATTGTCCTGTTTACTGTCTCCATGTGCCAATAATATTTTCCCCTGACCAATGTATATGGGTCTCAAGCTTCTGGTGTTAGAGAAGTGCTTTTTTATCTATCCAAAAACCAGTTGCAACCTAGTTGACTCTTATTCATGATGTATCAGAGTAGAATTATGCTCCATAAGTTTTTCAGTGGCTGATTTTTTGGAAGTAAGTCACTGGGCCTTGCTTCCAAGATGCTTTAGGGTGGACTCGAACCACCACCATCTAGGTTAGCAGGCAAGCACATTAACCATTTATACCACCCAGGGACTCCTTATCTACATCAGCAACAAACACAACGCACTGCCTCAAGTCGGATCCGACTCATAGTGACCCCTCCTTGGGTTTCCGAGGCAGTATCGCTACGGAAGTAGATTGCCCAACCTTCCTTCCAAGGAGTGGCTGGTGGGTTTGAACCACCAGCCTTCTGGTTAGCAGTTAAATGCCTTAGGCATTTTGCCACCAGAGTTCTTTATCTACATCAGTACTCTCAAAATTACTCTGGTCTGTCTTGAGTCACATGCCTACCCTGGACCAATCATTGTATCAAAGAGAGAAGGGTTATGTGACTTTCTTTGTTGCAGCAGGTTGCCCACAACAGTAGACGTCATTGGAGTAGGGCAGTTCTCAAAAGAAAGTGATGTGCGCCAACCCTTAAGTGCCAGACATAGCATACCGTATCTTACTTAAATGTGGAATATTTGAAAGAAAGTATAAGTTAATCATAGTTATAGCATTCATGCAATTATAATACAAAGTAAATGTACAAATTAGTTAGGAATGAAATGATAAAACTTCAACCACATGGAAATTGACATAACTCATTAAATCACCCTTCCAAAGTAAATATGCCCTTAATTGCCCCAGGAGGGTCTGATGAGGTCAGCTCGGCTTGCTACACTTGCTCTGTGAGGACTCACTTCTCCCACTGGGTCTCTCTGAACAATCATGAACTTCTAATTCAATAGCACAGCATATCAACTTTTGATTTTTCCTGACAGCATATTTGCATGTTAAATCTATCTGTCTTATTTTCTCATTATCCCAGAACCATTGTGATTGTAAACACAAATATAAACGTGAATGCTAAAGTGCAGGGCAGTAATTGGTTATAGTGGATTCAGTGGAAGAACGCTCACCTTCTGTGAGGGTTTGATCTCAGTCAGTGCACCCCAGCAGGCACAGCTACCAAAAAAAAACTTAACTGCTGTTGAGTAGACTAGACTCATAGAGACCCCTCCTTGGGTTTCTGAGGCGGTATATCTAAGGAAGTAGATTGCCCAGTCTTCCTTCCGAGGAGTGGCTGGTAGGTTTGAACCGCTTCCCTTCTGGTTAGCAGTTAAATGCCTTAATGCCACCAGAGCTCTCTACCACCCACTATTAGTGAAGGCTTGCGTATTGCTATGAGGCTGAATAGGTTTCAGCAGAGCTTTGACACCAAGATGAACTTGGAAGAAAGACCTGGTGATTTGCATCTGAAATTCAGCCAGTTAAAACTCTGTGGATCACAAGGGTCCAATCCACAACCAGTCATGGAGATGGCAGGGTTTCCTTCATTATGCATGGGGTCACCATGTGTCAGAGGCCAACTGCACAGTAGCCAACAGCAACAACTTGGTTATATGGTGATTATCTAGATAATCCAAAGCACCATATACTCAAAAAAACATTTTTATAGAAAATGTCTTCATCTTCAAAACATTTGTTTTGTATACTTGGAGCAAACATATTTTCTGCATCGATTTCAGTTATTATGTTTTCTTTCAGATGCAGTAAGTTTTCTTTTAAGGAACATCTGCCATAATGTTATTTGATTGCATAGAAAATTACAAAATATTACGTTCCTTCCAAGTCTCAGTCAAATTTGAATGTAAAACCATATGAAGCATTTCTGCATTTTATTAATATTTGGTCCCAGTAAGCTTCTCAGATGTTTTCATATCTGGAGAAAACTTGGAAACACTAAATAACTTTAGGCAGAGAATTCATTTATTTGCCATGCCAGACCCAAGTGAACTACTTACTATAATTAACATCAGAGCAGAGATAATTGGAAGATATAATTTGGTGGTGGTTGTTAACTGCTGTTGAGTTGGTCCCAAACTCATGATGACTCCATGTGTTACAGAGTAAGACTGCTCCATATCAATATCTTGGCTGTAATTATTACAGAAGCAGTTTGCCAGGCCTTTCTTCTGTGGAGCCACTGGGTGGGTTTGAACCACCAGTCTTTAGTTTAGCAGCTGATTGCAAACTGCTTGCACTACCCAGTTTCTTCAGTTGGAGGCACCCGAAATCACCTGTGTTATTTAATACCCGATTGTGGATTTTTAATAATTTATTCTTCCAAACTAATGCTTCTCAAAGAGGAGATGTTCTTGGCATTTGATGGTGATACTTTTTTGTTGTTGTTGTGAAGGGCTGTCCAGTCTGCTGCAGAAAGTTTAACATCCCTGGGCCCCAGATACTAAATTCCAGGAGCACCCCCGTTATCTGACAGCAGATATACTTCCACACATTTCCCAGTGCCCCAGAGGCTGGCATTACCACTTGTTTGTGGACTACTGTTCTAAATCCTTTAAAATCTATTTCTGCTTTCTTTTTAATAGCGATTTGCCGTAGTTTACCATTTTACCTTAAGAATCATTTCTTTTCAGTTCCTTAAATATATTCCAGACTTTGATAGTCATTCCCTTGTTTTGGGAGGTAAGAATTTGAACAACAGGATAGTGATTTTATAGACTTTAAGTATCTTTTGCATATTTTAGATGAATGTTATTAATGGTTTAAACAGAATTTTTTCTGAACTTGTGCAAAGTACTGGGAAGGGTATTGGAATGGTATCCAGATCCTTCAACTTTATGCACAGTTTGTTGATAACTAACTTTGTGACTGGTCAATGTTAATAAACCTCAGCTTTAAAATGGAGTATGAGGTAGGTGAGGAATGAAGGCAGAGGGATTCATAAATGAGCTTAGAAGTCTCTTTCAACTCTCACAGTCCTTGATTCTCATCAGGAGAGCAGAGTATCAACTTCGCAGATTGAATAGTTTCATTCTTTAAGTATTTTTCCAAATAGGAGTAGTGGATCCAAGTCAAATTATGCAGACAACAGTAACTCAAACTATAAAATAAAGATCCAAGAGCAGGAAAAATACCTAGTGATATTTTTTATGCAAGTCATATTTGTGTGTTTCCTACAGATAATTTTAGCAGAGTTCCATACAAGTTATTAAGCATACCTTTCCAGGCAGGAAATTTAGTACACTTTTTGTAATTCTGGCATTAGTGATTAATTCACATGACTGATGAAAAAAGCATTGGAAAGAAGGAAAAAAAAAAGACACCTTTTTTTACATAGTAGACTATGGACATGAAAATATATTTTATGTATCTTTCAGAGCCTTCATCTTCTTCATTCTATTTTGTTTGCAATACCCTGTGAAATCTCCCCAAAAATTTCTACTCAGAGGACTTGCCATATTGCCGTTCTTGAGGCTCAGAGTTGGCATCAACCTACTTTTGGAATTTATGCAAGTAAGCCCCCTTGGATGTGAACTAAAATAAACCATCTTTAATCCCTAAATCCCCATATAGCAAAGAGTGTTAAAGCACCATTTTATTGAGTATTAAAAAGCATGCTCCAGTTAAGAATTATGATTATAAAATATTGTTATGATTTTCACCATAGATAATTAATTGTATATATTGTGACATTTGTTTTCAAGCAGTTTTATTTTACCTTTGATATTTTGTGGGGGACACGTCTCCAAAAAGCTGTACCTTGTTCCTGGAAAAAACCTTAATTTCTAACTAGTAATGTAAAAACAAAGTACACATTTGAGTTTTTCTCAATTAAATATTTAGCTACTAATCTTTACATAAAGAGCTTTGGTGGCATAGTAGCATTGGGCTGCTAACCATAATGTTGGTGGTTCAAATCTACTAGCCACTCTGCTGGTAGAAAGATGAGGCTCTGCATCTGTAAAGATTTATGGCCTTGGAAACCCTGTGGGGCAGTTCTCAGTGTATCCTGTAGGGTCACTGAATTGGAATCTACTCGATGGCAGTGAGTTTGGGTTTTTGGTTAACCTTAATGTAGAATTCAGAGAATTATGTCATGTGAATGGTCTGGGGAGTCCCTTTTTTTTTCAGTTTTAATTTGAGAAAATACTAACATGAAAAGAATCCCTCCCCCCTTTTAAAAAAAAAAAAAGAAGTGTTTCTGTAGAGAAATTTAGTGCTTTAAAATTAGGGACCTGAAAAGAAATAAATAGCTAACATCTATTTTACTCTTCAAAAGCTCAGTGACTAGATTCTCTATTTTTATTTTAAAAAATTGGTTTTTAAAATATATTCCATTTAAATTCAATTAACTTAAAACAATAACTCTCATGTATTAAATATTTATTGTATATCAGACCATGTGCATTCACTTAATACTTCAGTTTTCTTAAGAATCCTATGTCCTATGAGGTTAATGCCATTCACTCTGTTTTACAGAGAGAATAAAGAATGTACCTAAGGCCATACTCTTTTTTTTTTTTTTTTTAATTGTGATTTGGGTGAAGATTTATAGAGCAAATTCACTTTCCATACAGCAGTTCACATATACTTTGTCTCAT
>NW_006921919.1:3271106-3274529 GCF_000298275.1 Orycteropus afer afer | reverse complement strand
TCCCTTCAAGGCTCCAGGATCCAAGATTATCTTCTGTGTCTGTGTTAATTGGTTTCCCTTTTCTTTGTTGAAGAGGGTCTGTGCAGTCCTTCTGCCTAGTCCGCCATCTTGCCGGAACTCTCCCCCTAAGGCAATACTCTTAGAGATGGATCTCTTAGATATGGTTCTGAGGTTGAAGCCCACATCTGTCTCATTTATGTCCTTTAATGTCAACATTTATGAAAGCAAAGCAAAACCTCAAATGTAATGCTATGAGGAATCTAACTCAGGAAAGTTTAACGTTTCTTCTGGGACCTTTTAGTTTTGTGCTCTGTGCTTAATGATGTGCCTAGAGACTTTGCAAGTGAGTTTCGTTTCCATATATAATTTAAGAGTTTACAAAATGGGAAATCTCAAATGACATTTTAAAATAGAGTGACTGAAAATTTATGTACCAGGCCATTACAATTATATTTTTAGTATTAGAACATAAATGCCCTAAGTACAGTATATTTTCAAAGGGTTTTTATCCTTTGGTTCATTATTTTAGGCAAGAGTACAAAGCATATTAAACAGATTATAAGTAAATTTCATCAAATTATAGTTTAAACTTATGGCGGTTATCTGTATCAAATTTTGCTTTTCCTTGTAGAGTTTTCTTTTCCCTTGCTTTTCTAGATATAAGAAATGTTCTGTAAAATATAGACAAGTATGTATTAAACATTTTTTAAAACATTTCTAAAACATTTTTAAGATTGATTTTATAAGATAAGTGAGCTAACTTTGTTGGTAAGTAAAGTAGGCACAGGAATTAATTTTTACTAACGACTTCACAATGCTCTGTCCTGTCAATAAGTTTTGCATATCCTGCTTAATACATGTAGAGTACAGGCATTTGGAAGAAGTTGTGACTTGTTTAGATTAGTGGCAGATTTCTAGAACACAAATTATAAATTGTAGTTTTCTTTTCTATGATAGGTCATAACTAATCACGAGTGAAAATGATGAATTGGAAAGTGGGGAAAGTTTTGATTCTTCACAGAATATGTACCACACAGTGATCTTTCATTTTTTTATTATTAATCAATTTAAAAATTTTTTAGAGAATAGGAGATGAAGTCCACCCACTATGCAAAACTTAAATCTACTTAAATAGCTATCAAAAAGATATTACTAGCTTGATACTATTTAATTTAATCAAACTTATTTATCATTTTAATAGTGGTACCTTTCTCATCTACTTAAAAAATATGAACACATAAGATACAGAGAATGAAGTGTATACAATTTTACTTTTCTTGTGTATATATTTTTTTTTCTCATGGGCATAGTCTTGTTGAATAAATTCTTTATTACAACCATTGCATTGACGGCGATTCACTTTCTTAGCCTCTTACCCTCTAAAATTTTTTCTTATTTTTTATCATTCACAAATGAATTTATTCATCCATCCTTCTCCCAACTGTGTTATTATTAAAGGCCCAAAATGCGTGACACTGGAAATGTCAGACTCAGCTTTTCCTATGTTGTTGTTGTTGTTATGTGCCGGCGAGTCAGCCCTGACTCATAGCGACCCCTCCTTGGGTTTCCGAGGCAGTATCACTACGGAAGTAGGATTGCCCAACCTTCCTTCCGAGGAGTGGCTGGTGGGTTTGAACCACCAGCCTTCTGGTTAGCAGTCAAGTGCCTTAGCCACTATGCTACCAGAGCTCCCAGCTTTTCCTATAGCAGCTGCTATAGATGGGCTGCTGAGTCTCTTTAGTTTCTTTGGGCATTCCACCCACATTGTAAGATCATCAATAGTGCTATAAAGGAGCCTCATGAAATCAAAATGTTTAAACATTATTCTTAATGACAATGATTTTTATAATAAATCATTTTATGAGCAGTTTGAGGTTCAAGAATATGTTAAGACAATAGACTTCTGATCGCATTCATTTTTTAAAAGATTTGAGATATAAAATTTAAGTCACATTTATGACAAGAAAGAACTCGAGGCAAGGTAATTTGACATTATTTCCCACAGTCTAATTACTGTTCATCTTTTGGATTCTTTACTTGCTCCCTGTGAGAAAGGTACCTTAATGACCCTAAGCAGAAGTTAGGAATCCTGGTGGTGCAACAGTTAGGTGCTAGGCTGCTAACCAAAAGGTTGGCAGTTTGAACCACCCCCCTCCCAGTGGCTCCATGGGAAAAAGACAGACTTGGCAATCTGTTCCCATAAAGATTACAGCCTATGAAACCCTATGGGAAAGATTTTGGTGAGGAGAGAGAGAGAATGATTTGGATGGGATGTTAAACACTAGGATCATGTCATTGATTATAAAGTCTTGGCATCAGTTTTCATTGTGTTTCCCTTAACCATGGCCTTATTTCAAGTGTCTAGGCCTGTTGTCTTTCATTAACAGTTTTGTAAAAGTTAAATCAACTAAAGAACTTCAGGGAGCTCTGGTAGCATAGTGGCTAAGGCCCTTGACTGCTAACCAGAAGACTGGCGGTTCAAACCCACCAGCCACTCCTCGGAAGGAAGATGGGGCAATCTACTTCCGTAGTGATACTGCCTCGGAAACCCAAAGAGGGGTCGCTGTGAGTCGGGTCGACTCGACGGCACACAACAACAACAAAGAACTTCAAGAGGGCCACTCTGCTTTCTGGATGCTTCCTGGTTTGCAGGGCAATGACAAGAACATAGTCATAAATAAAAGTGGATAGCCACTAAATTACTAGTGCATGTAGCCAAGAGTAACGATACCTCTGTGGAATTTATATCCACTTTGTTCTTTTTTGCTCAGAGCTGTAAACTCTTCTTTTTTGGGAAAACCTAGTGGGGTTCTTGTCCCTGGGTGGTGCAAATGGATTGTGCTTGTCTACTAACTTAGAGCTGGCATTTTTTAACCCACCCAGCAGTACTGCAAAAGATAGGACTAGTGATCTGCATCCATAAAGATTAGAGCCAAGAAAATCCTTTGCAGCTCAGTTCTACTCTATAACACATGGGGTCACCATGAATAGGAATTGACTCAATAGCAACAGGTTTGGTTTGGGGTTAGTGGGGTTCTGTATGGATGGCAAGGAACACTGGTGGCTTAGTGGTTAAAGCATTTAGCTGCTAAATAAAAGGTCTGTGGTTCAAACCCACCAGCCACTCCATGGGAGAAAGATGTAGCAGTCTTGTTCTATAGGTTTTACAACCTCAAAAACCCTGTGGGGCAGTTCTACTCTATCCTATAGGATTGCTATGAGTTGGAATAGACTCGATGGCAGTGAGTTTGGTTTAGGGTTTATAAAGAATGGCTTTCTGAAGTATCTGCTTTGGCCAAGCACTTTGAGGGTTCGGGCACATATGTTGTTGTTGTTAGATGTCATCAAGTCTCTGTCAACTCATAGCAACCTCATGTGATAGAGCAGAACTAGTCCTATAAGAATTTCTAGGCTGCAGTCTTT
>NW_006921919.1:3249127-3269036 GCF_000298275.1 Orycteropus afer afer | reverse complement strand
AACAACAACAACAACAACACTAGACTACTCTGCCTGTGAGCTCATATCATCAGGAACACAGCCCTATCCCATCAGCCTTTCTCTGATTCCCTTGGTTGAACTCTGAAAGAGTAAACAGCCATGGCTCCTTAACCTGACCCCTGCTCTCCATGAGAATGAGTACTAAGGGTATACCAGATAGCAAAATCTTTAATTTATGAAAGAGACTGAAATATTTTCAGATACATTTTCTAATTTGACTTGTGTATAATCCCTGTGTGAAGGAGTATAAAAGACTTGACTCTTATTTAACAATGAGGAAGCTGATAGGCAAAAAGAAGTTAAGTGAGCTCACTGTGACCAGAAGATGGCTTCTTGGCCTACTAATGATTAAACTTTTGTGGGAGTCTTAATGGCCGTTTACTACAGCAGCCCCCTTTTTACAACTGAATAGCTTGAACTACAGAGAAAATGAACCCCCAGAGAAGTTGTAATTGGTTCAATATCACATCTGTGTAGAGCTGTAGCTGGAACTAGAATTATCTTCTGATTGCCACACTTGTATTCTTGACTTTATATCCTTGCAACGACAGTCAGTACAGTTCCTGGGTGATGCAAACGGTTAATGTGCTCCACTGCTAACCAAAAAGGATGGTGGTTTGTGTCCATCTAGAGGTGGCTCATAAGAAAGCCCTGGCTATCTACTTCTGGAAAAAAAAAAAAAAAAAAAACAGCCATTGAAAAGCCTGTGGAGCACAGTTCTACTCTGATACACATGGGTTTACTGTCAGTCGGAATCTACTCAATGACAACCGGAAGACAGCACATTATACTTCATAATGTAGAACTGTAGGTAGAACTGGAGGTATTTCCCACCACTATATAAATAAATACATAAATAATGAAATTGAAGGCCAAGGGAGAAAATGGTTTGTCACTACTCACACATCCCATTACTGGCAAATGCTAAGATTAGAATCCAGGACTCAAGACTGGACAACATAGCCTCCCAATTTTTGTAAGTTTCCAAAAGCTTTTAGCAATTAGTCAATCTTACTTTTATAAACAATTTGTTTTTTCTCTATGAAACGTATCATGTAGTATTGCATACAAAATAAAAGAGCTTGATTTAAGGAAGAATTTTCTGCTCTAGTTTTACTACAAATTACTAATATAAGAGCATTCAGAAGGTCTGTTTATCATACACAGCAACACAGTAGATAGTCCAGTGTACTCTTTCAGTGATAAAATTAGTATTTAGTGATTTGATAGGCTGGAACTCATTAATATGCTGCATAGGTCCTACCTTTTCTTTGTTGTCTGTTCACAACCAATTTCAGTTAGATAAAATAGGACAGAATGACTATGGCGGTCAGATGAAATACAAGACATGCCATTAAATCTGAATTTCAAATTCTACTTACTCAAAATTTATTCATTGTTTATCTGAAATTCAGTTTTAATTGGATGTCCTCTAATTTTATTTGCTAAGTCTGTTGCTGTTGTTGTTAGATGCCATTGAGTTGGTTCTGACTCATAGTGACCACGTGTACAACAAAATGAAGCACTGCTTGGTCCCATGCCATCCTCACAGTTGTTGCTGTGTTTGAGCCCATTGTTGCAGCCACTGTGTCAGTTCTTCTCATTGAGGGTCTTCCTCTTTTTTGTTGATCCTCTACCTCACCCAACATGATGCCCTTCTGAAAGGACTGGCCCCTCCTGATAATATGTCCAAAATAAATGGGATGAAATTTTCCCATCCTTTCTTCTAAGTAGCGTTCTGGATGTACTTCCTTCCAAGACAGATTTGTTTGTTCTTCTGGCAGTCTGTAGTATATTACTCGATATTCTTAGCCAGGCATTTTCCTTCAGTTTTCCTTATTTATTGTCTAAGTTTTGCATACATAGGAGGCAATTGAAAATACCATGGCTTGGGTCAGGTATACTTTACTGCTCATGATGACTTTGCTTTTTAACTTGTCAAAGAGGTCTTTTGCAGCAGATTTGCCCAATGCAATATGTCATTTGATTTCTTGACTGCTGTTTCCATGGATGTTGATTGTGGATCCAAGTAAAGTGTAATCCTTGGCAATTTAAACAGTTTCTGCATTTATTATCATGCTGCTTATTGGTCCAGTTGTGAGGAATTTTGTTTTCTTTATGTTGAAGTGTAATCTATACCAAAGGCTGTAGTCTTTGATCTTCATAAGTAAGTGCTTCAAGTCTTCTTTGCTTTCAGCAAGCAAGGTTGTATCTTCTGCACATTGCAGGTTGTTAATGTGTATTCCTCTGTTCCTGACTCTGCGTTTTTGTCATACAGTCTACTTTCTTGGATTATTTGCTCACTGTACAGATTGGATAAGTATGGTGAGAGAATACAACACAGACACATTTAACACACAAGGTACCACAGTATGACAAACTGACAGAGAAATGGTGGTTGCTAAATCCTTGAAAAGGATTCTTCTCTGAAACATATTTATTATGCGTTCTTTTCAGTGCATAGTTTCCAGTTTACAAAACATAGACCTGTTCTCAGAGAACCATAGAGATGAGATTCAGTCAGATTTTTTTAAAGATGCTATCCTTATGAACCTTTGTTCTTGGAGTCCTTTGAGGCAGTGTTTTTACCTCAGAGCTACAGTGTGCCGTCCTTTTATGATTTGAATGTAAAGAATTAACTTAGAGGATGTTTAATTGTAAGCGATCTTATTCTCTCTCTACCTTGTATGCTTCAATTTGATTGTGACTCTTTCAGACTGAGCTAGCAATTATGGAGTGCCCTCTACATAAATAAACTATGTGTGATGGGAATTTTATATTTTTATAGGCCATAGAACTTGGAATAGGAGATCTGGATTTGATTCTTGGTTCTGTCACCAACTAGCAGAATGGCTTTATTCATCCATTTACATAATTTGGTGTCCTAATTTAGACTGTAGGATTGTTAGATCTCACCAGGTTTAAATAAAGTGATGCTTTTTTTACCCCTGATATCTCTAAATATTAGTAGTTTTTTAAATTTCCAAGAATCAATGACCGGAGCTCTGGTGGCATAGTGCCTGAGGCACTTGACTGCTAACCAGAAGGCTGGCAGTTCGAACCCACCAGCCACTCCTTGGAAGGAAGATGTGGCAATCTACTTCCGTAGTGATACCGCCTCGGAAACCCAAGGAGGGGTCGCTATGAGTCGGCTCTGACTTGATGGCAATGAGTTTGGTCTTTTTTAGCATCAGTGAAAAGAAGGGAAAATAAAAATTCTATCCTTGGCTCTAGTACTGATTTGCCTAGCCAGAAATGCCACTCATATGACAGTTTACCCTTCTATCTGACATGCTTGTAGTTATTCTTCTTTCCATTTTTATTCATATGTGTACATTTACACTTATTTTCCTAGGGCAGCTAAAGTCCAATATGTGCATGCCTTCTGAACCCAATACAAAGGAAATTTGTGGGGGGAAGTCACTAATGATTTGTCAGTGTGTGTGATCCATGAGATCAAAAGAAGGGGCTTTGTCTGGGATTGTATCCCTGGTGCCAGGCATAGTATCTCACATATCCTAGAGATCTTTCCTTCATGGGAATAATTGATTCCACAGAAAGGAGCACTTTAAAAAAAAGTAAATCTGATTAAAATGGGGAACCAAAAAGAAAAAATAACCTGTGAAAAAGTTTCGATTGGAACTTTATCTTGAAAAATGAAGCCATAAATTATGAACATAAATTTACCTTTCATTTAATAAAATTTAGATTCCAGTAAAAACTTTATGTTAATTCTTAAACAATTTAAATTTTCTGACAAAATTGTTTACCATGAAAAATATCTTCATTTTATGTTTGGCTATTGCAGTGGGTCTTAAAGATTTTTTTTTTTTTTTCAAAAAAAACAAAAAAACTCCTTTTGAATTAGTATTTGAAGGATTCATCAGTTTTCCCAAAGGCCTTTCGCAATCTAGAACATAGTTACTTGAATATAATTCTCTTTTTTAAGTATTTGTTTTATCATTATCCTTGTTGATTCTTTCTTTTTCAGTTGTTGACTAGTCTTTAGCTGGGGACAGCCTATAATTGTCAGTGGCTTTGTGTTATATTAGGACAGTTTCCCAACATCACTTTTATCTAATTCTAGAAATTCTTTATCTTATATTAAAAAAAAAAATCAAACTCAATGCCCTCGAAACATTTCCAACTCACAGCGACCCCTCCTTGGGTTTCCCAGGCGGCATCTCTACAGAATTAGATTGCCCAACCTTCCTTCCGAGGAGTGGCTGATGGGTTTGAACCCCCAACCTTCTGGTTAGCAGTCAAATGCCTTAGGCACTACACCACCAGAGCTCCTCGTATCTTATATAAGACTTACAATTTCAATTTACAGGTGATTTGTGTTTGTATAGGGACTGAAGGATCAAAAAATCAATGAATGAGGATAAATATTAATCTTAATAGGAAAGACTCACATCGTACAGCTGCATAGGTTGTATACTGCAGAACTTTAAGGGATGCCTGAGAAGAGAGATGTGTGAGAGAGAATTAGTTTTAGTTGTGGTTGGTTCATAAGTGATTGTTTTGGTGTTTTGATGATAACATGTTTTTCTATGCAAGCCTGCAACTACAGGCACTCAGATAATCAATAACATGGGCCGTGAGAATATCACCTTCCACCAACCAGTGTTAATAAAAATTGTTGATTAATATCACTGAATTGTATGTGTAGAAATTGTTGAGATTGTGCATATTTTCTACATATTTCCAATACAGTAACATTTTTTAAAAATGAAAAAAAAAAAACAATTGTTGACTGAATGACTGAGTATATTAGGTTTGCTTTTCCTTTGTGAATACAGAGGTCATCTTTCCAAGATACATCTAGAAATAAAACACTTGTGAAACAATTCAATATAGTAATCAAAAACATTTAACAAAAATTTTTTAAATTGTTTAAAGGAGCTCTGGTGATTCAGTGATTAAAGCATTAGGCTGCTAACCAGAAGGTCAATGGTTCAAACCTACCACCCACTCTTTGGGAGAAAGATGAGGCAATCTGCTTCTGTAAAGATTTACAGTGTTGGAAACCCTATGGAGCAGTTCTACTCTGTCATTAAGGGTCGCTGAGTTGAAATTGATTCCATGGCAATGGGCTTGGTTTTTTTTGTTTGTTTGACTCTATTTAAAATGTATTCTAGGCACTTTCAGAGTATACAAGAATAAATGAGCTGCAAGGCTTACATTTGAGAGATGATGAACATTAATAGCTAAAACATAATGTTGATTTTCTATAACAAATATACCAGCATTCAGACATTCAAAAGACTGTTGTCCCTTTTGATGCAGTTATTTTTGGAACCTATTCCTTCATTTGGGAGCTCTGGTAGCATAGTGGCTAAGGCACTTGACTGCTAACCAGAAGGCTGGCGGTTCAAACCCACCAGCCACTCCTCGGAAGGAAGGTTGGGCAATCCTACTTCCGTAGTGATACTGCCTCGGAAACCCAAGGAGGGGTCGCTATGAGTCAGGGCTGACTCGACGGCACATAACAACAACAACAACAACATTCCTTCATTTAATCATTCATTCACTTCACTCAAATATTTATTGAGGCTCACATATGTGGAGATAAGAGTGGTGAATAAGATAGACAAGTAGCTCTTCTCTGGAAGAGTCAGAGAAGAAACCAATGGAAAATAAACAAGAAAGATATCCAACAGAACTCAGTGTGATTTTAGAACACGACGTGTCAGGTCTACTTTAGATGAAGTGATCTGGGAAGACCTGCCTGAGTAGGGCATGTGTAAGCTGTGATCACCCATGTGCAGGTCAGGGGAGATCATTCCAGGCAGGGAGCAGTTAGAGCTTAGTGAGCTTAAGGAGCGCCCGCCCAGAGGCCAGCATGGGCCACAGGAACTATGGTGGGAGATGAAAAGAGTTTGAAATTTATTTTCAGTTCAGTGAGAAACCATATAAGTTAGTTAAATTGTTCATATTTACTTTGGTAACAGATTCCTCTGATTCCTGTGTCGAGATAGGATTTTAAAGGGGGCAAGTATAAAACCAGAGAGACCAGTTAGGAGGCTATGGCAAGTAGTCCAGGTGAGAGACGGTGAGACTTGGACCAGGGTGGCTGTAGTGGAGACAAAAATGAACAGATTGGGATATAAGATTTTGGAATTTGACAGAGATTTGGCTGACAGACTGGATGTGAGTTGAAGGAAACAGCAATTTAGAGTAATTCCTAGATGTTTGGTTTAAGTAACTAGGGAGATCATGGTGTTATTTTATTAACATAAGGAAAACTGGCAGTGAGTGAGATTGAGGCAAGCTGACAGGGCATTAAGAATTCTGTTTTCACCATTTTAAGTTGTTTAGTTTGATTAAAAAATTGAAAGGAAGGACATCTCTGTCTTCCAGAGAAGGAATAAGTTAGGGTTAAGTTTTAGTTATGTACATGAAATGATTAAAAGAAAATTTTATTATATTAATTTAATAGAAGATAATTTAGTTAAAATAACAAAATATGTTAATTTAGATATATTGCTCTTTTCTTATTGTAATATCTCACTGAATTCTTTTGTTCAAAATATTCACATACTTTTTTGACATCAGGGTCTTTAACACAACTAGTTCAGTTTGGGGGGGTTACATAAGTGTTTTCCAGAGTATGTCATCCTCATTTCTAAGTTTCTGAAATATTATTGTTGTTGTTAATCACTGGATGTTGTCACTAGAAATTTTATGCCAGGTCACAGCATACATTTATAAAACCCTAAGACAGTTATGTATGTTTAAAATATGTGCTGTGTTTGCATATTTGTGGTCTGTACACTCTACTATATTGTATTTAAAGAGATCTTTAAAAGGTTTTTATAAGTCTATCAAACACTTACGTGAGATAATGTTGACAACTGTCTTTTTTTTTTTTTTTTTGACTCTTTTAATTCTAGACTAATTTAATTTCCAGGTAATACATATTTAGCAAATAATTACATTGTTGTTCAAAATAATTAAATTAGTTAAGGGGATCTCCCATAAATGAAATACTAAGCCATTGCTGTCAAGTCATTTCTGACTCATGCGACCCTAAAGGACAGAGTAGAATTGCCCCGTGGGGTTTCCAAGGCTATAAATCTTTACAGAAGCAGACAACCATATCATTCTCCTGCAGAGTAACTGGTGGCTTTGAACCACTGACATTATGGTTAGCAGCTGAGCACTTAAGTGCTGCACCAACAGGGCTCCTGAAATACTAGAAACTCATATATAAGGGAACTTCTCTTTCCCTTCTGCATCTTCTTTTATCTACTTAATAAATAACACAGATTATTCATTTCAGGATGTTGTTGCTGTTGTTGTTGTTATGTGCCGTCGAGCTGTTAGGTACCGTCAACTCAGCTCCAATTCATAGCGATCCTACGTACAACAGAACGAAACACTGCCCAGTCCTGCACCAATGGCACGATCCTTGCTATACCTGACCCCATCGTGGCAGCCACTGTATCAAACTGCCTTGTTGAGGGCCTTCCCCTTTTTCACTGACCCTCCACTTTATCAAGCATGATAGTCTTCTCTATGGAATGGTCCCTTCTGACAACATGACCAAAGTAGGTGAGATGAAGTCCGGCCTTTCTTGCTTCCAAGGAGCATTCTGGCAGCACTTCTTCCAGGACAGATTTGTTCGTTCTTCTGGCAGTCCATGGTACTTTCAGTATTTGCCAACATCACAACTCAAAAACATCAACTCTTCTTCAGTCTTCCTCATTTATAGTCCAGCTATCATATGCATATGAGGTGATTGAAAACACCATGGCTTGTGTTACCTTAGTCTTCAAAGAGACATCTTTGCTCTTCAGCACTTTAAAGAGGTCTTTTGTAACCTTTTTGCACAGTGTGATACATGGTCTAATTTCTTGACTGCTGTTTCCATTGCAATATGAAATCATTGACAACTTCAGCCTTTTCTCCATTTACTGTGAGGCTGCTTATTAGTCCAGTTGTAAGGAAGGTTGGGCAATCTACTTCTGTAGTGATACTGCCTCAGAAACCCAAGGAGGGGTCGCTATGAGTCAGATCTGACCTGAAGGCAGTGGGTTTGGTTTATGTTGAGGTGTAATCCATACTGTAGAGTATAGTCTTTAAGCTTTATCACTAAGTGCTTCAGATCATCTTCACTTTGAGCAAGCAAGGTTGTGTCCTCTGCATATTACAGGTTGTTAATGACTCTTCTTCCAATCCTGATGCTACACTCTTCTTTGTAGAGTCCAGCTCCTCGGATTATTTGCTCAGCATACGGATTGAATGAGTATGGTAAAAGGATATGACCCTGAAACATTCCCTTCCTGATTTTAATCCATGCAGGGACCTCTGGTTGCATCGTGCCTAAGGCACTTGACTGCTAACCAGAAGGCTGGCTGTTCAAACCCACCAGCCACTCCTTGGAAAGAAGGTTGGGCAATCTACTTCTGTAGTGATACCACCTTGGAAACCCAAGGAGGGGTACCTATGAGTCGAGTCCAACTCAACAGCACATAACAACAACAGTATACCCTTGTTTTGTTCTAACAACAGCCTCCTGATCTATGTTCAGGTTTCTCATGTTCCCATTCTTCTCACTGTTATCCATAATTTGTTAAGATCCACACAATCAAATGCCTTTGCATAGTCAATAAAACAAAGTAAACCTCTTTCTGGTATTCTTTGTTTTCAACCAAAATCCTTCTGACATCAGCTATGATATCCCTCACTCTACATCCTCTTCTGAATCCAGCTTGCATTTCTGAAACTTCCCTGTCAATATATTGCTGCAACCATTTTTTAATTATCTTCAATCTTCAGTAATATTTTACTTACATGTGATATCAGTGATATTGTTTGATAATTTCCATGTTCTGTGGGGTCACCTTTCTTTGGAATGGGTACAGATATGGATCTCTTCTAGTCTGTTGGCCAGGTAGCTGTCTTCCAAATTTCTTGGAATAGACAAGTAAGCACTTGCATCTATTTGTTGAAACATCTCAGTGGCTATCCTATCAATTCCTGAAGCCTGTTTTTAGCCAATTCCTTCCGTGCAGCTTCCACTTCCTTCAGTACCATCAGTTCTTGATCATATGCCACCTCCTGAAATGGATGAAAGACCAATTGTTTTTGTTACAGTGACTCTGTTATTCCTTCCATCTTCTTTTGATGTTTCCTGAATCATTCAATATTTTGCCCATAAAATCTTTCAGTATTACAACTGGAAGCTTGAATTTTTTCTTCAGTTCTGTCAGCCTGAGAAATGCCAAGCATGTTCTTCCCTTTTGGTTTTATAATTGCAGGCCTTTGCACATTTCATTATAATAATTGACTTTGTCTTCTTGAGCTGCTTTTTAAAATCATCTGTTCGACTCTTTTATCTTGTTATTTCTTCCATTTGCTTCAGCTATTCTCTATTCAAGAGCAACTTGCAGAGGCTCTTCTGACATCCATTTTGGTCTTTTCTTCATTTCCTGTCTTTTTAATGACCTTTTGCTTTCTTCATGGATGATATTCTTGATATTATCCCACACAGTTCATCTGGTTTTTTGGTCATCAGTGTTCAATGGTCTCTAAATTCAGGAGGGATATAATCAAGGTCATATTTTGGCTCTTGTGGACTTATTTTAATTGTTCTCAGCTTCAACTTGAACTTGCATATGAGCAGTTAATAGTGTGTTTCACAGTCAGCTCCTAGCCTTGTTTGGGCTGTAGATATTGAGCTTCTCCATCACCTCTTTGCACACATGTAGGCAATCTGATTCCTGTGTATTCCATCTGGTGAAATCTAAATGTGTCTAGCCACCGTTTATGTTGTTGAAAAAAAGTATTTGCAACGAATAAGTCATTGGTCTTGCAGAATTCTGTCATGAGATCTTCAGTGTCGTTTCTGTCACCAGGACTATATTTTCCAATTACTGGTGATTCCTCTTTGTCTCCAACTTTTGCATTCCAGTCACCAGTAATAATCAACATATCTTGATTACATATTTGGTCAATTTCAGACTGCAGAAATTGGTAAAAATCTTTAATTTCCTCATCTTGGGCTTTGGTGGATGGTGTGTCAATTTGAATAATCATAGTTTTAACTAGTCTTACTTGTAGACATATGGATATTACCCTATCACTGACAGCATTGCCCTTCAGGGTATATCTTGAAACATTCTTTGTGATGATGAGTGCCAGACCATTCCTCCTCAATTTGTCATTCCCGGCATAGTAGATCATATGGTTGTCTGATTGACAATGGCCAAAATCAGTCCGTTTCAGCTTACTAATGCCTAGGATGGGAGCTCTGGTAGCATAGTGGCTAAGACACTTGACTGCTAACCAGAAGGCTGGCAGTTCAAACGCACCAGCCACTCCTAGGAAGGAAGATGGGGCAATCTACTTCCGTAGTGATACTGCCTCAGAAACGCAGGAGGGGTCGCTATGAGTTGGGTCCAACTCAATGTCACATAACAACAACAATGCCTAGGATATCAATGTTTATGCATTCCATTTCATTTTTGACAACTTCCAGTTTTCCTATATTCATGCTTCATAATTGCATGTTCTGATTATGAATGAATGCTTACAGCTATTTCTTCCCATTTTGAATCTTGCCACATCAAGAAATAGAAGTCCCAAAAGCTTTGCTCCATCCACATCATTGAAGTACTCTAGTTTGAGAAGGTAGCTCTTCCCCAGTCATATTTTGAGTGTCTTTTGACCTAAGGAGGTCATCTTCTGGCACTTTTATTGGACAAAGTTTCAGGGCTATTCATAAAGCTTTTCCAATACTATATCAGACAGTTTTCACTGCTGTTCATAAGGTTTTCACTGGCCAATTCTTTGAAAAGTGGATGGCCCCTTCCTTCTTCTGAGTCTGTCTTATTCTAGAAGCTCCACTGAAACTTGTCTACCATGGGTTACCCAACTGGTATTTGAAATACCGGTGGCATAGCCTCCAACCTCTCAGCAACATGCTAGCCACCGGAGTATGACAAACTGCTAGACAAGTGGTGGCATTTGATTTTTAATGTCTGCCTAGTGTTCCATTAAGGAGCTCTGGTAGCATAGTGCCTAAGGCATTTGACTGCTAACCAGAAGGATGGTGATTCAAACCCACCAGTCACTCCTCAGAAGGAAGGTTGGGCGATCTACTTCCATAGTGATACTGCCTCAGAAACCCAAGGAGGGGTCACTATGAGTCAGAGACGACTCTATGGCAGTGGATTTGGTTTTTGGAGTGTTCCATTGTGTATTTAACAGTGCTACAGTAAATACATTTGGACTTCTTTTGCCATATGTGTGAAATCTCTGGAACAAAGGATAAATATATTTAAAAATTTAGTAGATATTGTCTATCTGCCCTCCAAAGAGGTGATACCAGTTTTTAATTACAGCCCAGAAGATTGAATAATGTCTTAAATCACCCTGTTCTCCAAAATAGTGCATTGTCAAGCTTTTTTTCTCTTGGCCTGTTTGGTAAAACTAATTGAGTATGTCATTGTATATCGGAAATAGGCAAATTCTTTCAAATATCCTCAGTGGTAGGAAGATTTATCTTTTGAAGGTATTTTGAGTTTTGGAAAAACTTCTGGTGGCGTAGTGCCTGAGGCATTTTGACTGCTAACCAGCGGGCTGGTGGTTCAAACCCACCATCCACTCCTCGGAAGAAAGATTGGGCAGTGTACTTCTGTAGTGATCCTGCCTCAGAAACCCAGGAAGTGGTCACTGTGAGTTAGATCTGATTCAATGGCAGTGAGTTTGGTTTTTTTGTGTTTTTTTTTTTGATAGGCATAAGCTAAATAATCAAGTTGGAGATCATCCTAGGATTTTTATTTTTTGTTTTTGTTTGTTTATTTTAGGAGGAGGGGTTAGTGAAAAATAAGGCCTGGCTTTTAGAAGAAACTAATGTTCTTATTTGGCTTATAAATTGTCTCAGAAGTTAGTTTTAAAAGAAGAGTTCCAAAAATGTTTAAAGCAATGGCACTATCAACAGATATAAAATGAAGAGTTTTCAAAGGAGAATTGTTTGAATTGAACAACACTTATTTGGATGTGATTAATCTGATGTTTGTTTTTTAATCATACTGTGAAGACTTTATCTCACATGGATTTATTTTATAGGAAAGTATAATAAAAACATAAGCAATCTGTTTTATTGGATTGAATTTTTTAAATTAGGTGCTACCACTTTTTAATTTTTCTCCTTTGGTGATAAAGTGCCTAAAATGTTCTTTGAAGCAAATACCTTTTATAATTTTTGACAATGAAATTGTCAGTCTTAACTAAACCACCATTTTTTTTTTCTACAAGAAATGAAATCATCATCTGATCAATTTATTGTAAAAGATCCCTGAGTAGTTAGTACATGTGATCTATGATTGGCTGCTATCTTAAAAATTGACAGTTTGAACCCAGCTAGTGCAACTACAGAAGAAAGACCTAGTGGTCTGCTTCCATAAAAATTACAGCCAAGAAAACCCCATGGAACAGTTTTACTCTATAATAGATGGGGTCACCATGAGTTGGGATTGACTCAGTAGCAATGAGCCTGTTTTTGGTTTAGTTTTAGGAGTAGCACCGTTACTCTTCAAATGTTTAATGTGTCTGGATGTTCTGTTCTGCAGAGAAATGGTCAATGCATGGTTTGCTGAAAGAGTTCACACCATCCCTGTCTGCAAGGAAGGCCTCAGAGGCCACACCGAATCTTGCTCTTGCCCCTCGCAGCAGACTTCTCGTGCAGATAACGGTGCCTCTGGAACACCAACCAGAAAAATCTCTGCTTCTGAATTTGATCGGCCTCTTAGACCAATTGTCGTCAAGGATTCTGAGGGAACTGTGAGCTTCCTCTCTGACTCAGAAAAGAAGGAACAGATGCCTCTAACCCCCCCAAGGTTTGATAATGAAGGAGATCAATGCTCACGGCTCTTGGAATTAGTGAAAGATATTTCTAGTCATTTGGATGTCACAGCCTTATGCCACAAAATTTTCTTGCATATCCATGGACTCATCTCTGCTGACCGCTATTCCTTGTTCCTTGTCTGTGAAGACAGCTCCAATGACAAGTTTCTTATCAGCCGCCTCTTTGATGTTGCTGAAGGCTCAACACTGGAAGAAGCTTCAAATAACTGTATCCGCTTAGAATGGAACAAAGGCATTGTGGGACATGTGGCAGCACTTGGAGAGCCCTTGAACATCAAAGATGCATACGAGGTAAATGGGGAATCAGTGGAACAAAGGTGTGGTGGGGAGGTGAATATGGATGAGGGTGACTATTTTGAATACTGAGGATATTTGAAACTGAGAAGAAATAGAATAATTGAGATGTAATAATTTGCATACTTATTTAAAACTAGACTGTATAGAAGAAGTTCCCGCTCTTTTAAATGCAGAAGTTTAGTTTCTTTAAAGAGTCAAGAATATGGACCCAAGTGAAATCTTGTCTTGTTTCCCACCTTAATGATAATTTAAGGTAACACATCTCATTGTTGTATTCTTTTAGCTTTTTATGTGATTTTACCTGATGATATTTAAATAATTATATTATCTTGATGTGAATTTCTGAGATTCTACAATGACAGATTCAAAATGAATGAATCAAAAAACTGTCAAAAAAGAAAAGCAACCCACCAAACACACTTTTTTCATTAATTCATTCAATTATATTCATTTAAAGTCACATTGATACTAAAGTCAGATGTTTATTCCTTCCATCCTTTTATTGTTTTTTTAAAAACTATAAACAACTTTTGAATGTTTTGGGAAAAAATGGATATTTTTGCCACTGGTTTTGATATTTCTTCCACTTTTGCTATTGTGAACCAAAAAAAAAAAAAAAATTCCGACTCATAGCGACCCCTATTGGGCTTCTAAGACTGTAAATCTACAGAGGTAAATTGTCTCATCTCCCTCCTGAGGAGCAGCTGGTGGGTTTGAGCTGCCAACCTTCTGTTTAGCGTCCAAATGCCTTACCCACTACGCCACCAGAGCTCCTGATAGTGAACCACCGGTCTTTAATTATGGGCTTAAAGATTACTTTATAAGATTCTTACATTTCCCATTTTTAATGATCCTTATTTATTAATAAAATTATGATTTTTAAACAACACAAAAACATGTCAAATTACATGACATTTGATATGTTTATGAGGTATTTTATACCACCTTGACTGAATAGTTGGTTTAACTATTTACTATGTGCTCTGCTAAGCGGTTCAATGACAGTTAGCTCAACTCACTCTTATAAGATTTGAGGAGTCACCTCTGTTTTATTTGCCCTTGTATTCTGGGTATCTGATACAGTGCCTGGTACATTAAAAAAAAAAAAAAAAAAATCACTGCCATCAAATCTATTCTGATTAATAGCATCCCCCTTTGGGTTTCCGAGGCAGTAAATCTCTATGGAAGTAGATTGCCCAGTCTTCCTTCTGTGGAGTGGCTCATGGGGTTGAAGCTCCAACCTTCTGGTTAGCAGTCAAATGCCTTAAGCACTATGCCAGGTCTTAGTAAACATTAGTTCAATGGAAATTATAGTAGATAACTGTGGTAGTTCAGTTTGTGTGTCAACTTGGCTGGGCCTGGTTGAGTGGCTGGGCAGCTGGTGGTAGTTATTCCCCATGATGAGACTGGTAATCAACTCCATGGTGGAATGTACTGTGAGCAGCTGAGTAGCTGCCTTAAGGAAGGTGGTCTGCTTCCTATATGTAAGCAGAAGCTTTGGGGAATGGTCTCTAGCTTATGGAACGCTTGGACCCTGCATGTAACCATGTCGTCATTCAGCAGCATACCGTGCTCTGCTGACCTGGGGACTTACAATAGACTTGAATTAACGGCCTGCCATGTGGTTTGGTAACATTGGGACTGTGCCTTTTTACTTGTCAGCCTTGGGCTTGGCAGCCTCAGCAGCTAGCAGCTATCTGAGTGAAGAAAAGCCTCTAGCTTCAGTGGGCCAGGATCTGGAGGCAGAGCTGAAGCCCAAGACTGAGGAGCTTTCACCCAGCCCCTAGAGCCTGGCACTTTGAACTTGGACTTCTAGCCTCCTGAACTGTAAGAGAATAAACTTCTGTTTGTTTAAGCCATTCCATTTGTGGTACATATTCTTGCCAGAGTGCTACTAGGTAACTGGAACAATAACAAAAACAAAACAAAAGTAAAAACCAACCCATTGCCATTGAGTCAATCCAAATCATAGTGACCCTGTAAGGCAGAACAGAACTACATAATCATTGGGTTTCTAAGACTGTAAATCTTACAGAAGCAGACTGCCAATCTTTCTCCCACAGAACAGTTAGTAGTTTGAACTGCCAACTTTTTGCTTACCAGCCAAGTGCTTGAGCACTGTGCCACTTGAGCTCCTTGTAGCAGATACCCAAACCAAACCCACTGCCATCAAGTTGATTCTGACTTATAGCGACTTCCATTGGGTTTTCAAGGCTATCAATCTTTACAGAAGTAGATTGCTTCATCTTCCTCCTGCAGAGTAGCTGGTGGGTTTGAACCACTGACTTTCTGGTTAACAGCCAAATATCTTACCCACTATGCTACCAGACAGATAAGATAGAAAAATATAGCAAATAAGATAGATAATTATAAAAGAAAGCCGATCATAATAGGTGCCAAGGAAAATGTGAAGGATTCAGGGAAGAAGATGATATTGAGTTGGAGAAAATTTTCTTTGAGGAGGCTGTGCTTGATATGGATCCTGGAAAATAGATAAAGTATAAATACATTGAGATGTGTACATGGTGAGATCCAGATAAAAAAAGCAGTTTGACAAACGTACAAGGAGACTGAGTTGTGTGGCTCTTATTTGAACATATATGGATAATACTCAGGCTATGCATTGGGGAACTGTGGCAACAGAGCTGAGAGATTACTAGGGTCTTGAATGCCACCCGGAAAAATACGTAGTTGGTTTAGAGCCATGGAACAATTGAGGATGTTTTGCAAGGAGGACCTGTATAATTCCAACTATATGTTAGAAAGATGAATTTTATAGTGGTTATAAAATGTATTAAAGGAAGAAATACTGGAAGCCGAAGGAATAGAAAATTAGTGTAATAGTCTAGGTAGGAGGAAGTGAAGAGCTGAATCAGGGAACTGACCTTTAAGATCAAAATGGCCTTTAAGATCAAAATGGATTTCAGATGAAGAGAGAAAACCTGCTGGCCTTGGTAGGTCACAGGAGATGGAAGGTGGAGAAAAAGAGGAGTCACAGGTGATTCAAATTTTGAAGTTGAGTAAAGGTAATGGTACTAATGAGAACTACTGATGGAAGGATTTAGGGAGTGATGTGATAGTTCCAAAACCAAACCAAACACTGCTGTCGAGTCAATTCCGACTCATATCAACCCCTCCTTGGGTTTCTGAGGCGGTATCTCTGTGGAAGTAGATTGCCCAGTCTTCCTTCTGAGAGGTGTCTGGTGGGTTTGAACCACCAGTCTTCTGGTTAGCAGTCAAATGCCTTAAGCACTACACCAACAGAGCTCCCATATGTGAGGGATTCTGAAAAGAAAAAGATCTCAGGATTCTACCTACCTGAACTATGTGATAGTTTCCACAATCCATTCAACTGGTTTTTCAGAATCCATTCAACTGAGAAGAATCGCAGTTTATATCAGCAATTTATTCCTTTCTTGGTATTCTGACAAATTTACCAATCTCCTGGAGTGATCTTCATGACCTCTTTGAGCTCTGTAGTAACGTCACACTGTAGCAGATCCAAGACGGGTATTAAGGACACAGCTGAAGGATTGCTGCCAAATCTGCAGAATTCCCTTCCTGTTTTAGGTGACAGCTGGGTTTCCACTTTTCAATGACACTACAGTCCCAAGTATAGTAGGACCATAAACATTGTTCAGCTTTTCTGAGAAAGCCTTCATTTGTCTGCATGGCCCTAAGTTTCTCCAGCCTTGAGAATTCTTCACTTGTATGCATTTTATTTAATCTACTTAGCTTCTTTAAATCTTTGACAATGTAATTTTTGTTTTGCAGTTAAAAATGGTTTTATTCTTGTGCTGCTCTCTACAAGAGGCCCACTGTCCTTGATTTGCAGTGCTTCCAGGGGTGAAGCCTCTTAGCCTGTGGATTCCTCATGTTGCCACTTCACCCTTGGCACCCTTGATGTGTATTCATAATGGCCTTTGCAGAAGTCATTCGTGCCCCAGGAATTTCATGAGAAGTTAGGAGTTTGATCAGTGACTTCTTACTTACATTGGTATTAGAAGTGGAAGTCAGTTAGCTAATGAGTAATTCATTCCTCATCCCTGTTCTAATTTCAGTAATCAAAATACTGTCCTATTACCTTTTATGAAAGTTGTCACAATTTGAAAATAAATTATACTATTTTCTTCTGAGTTCTTCTTACCAGTTTTCTTTAAGCATGCACTTATAAAAACAGCACTCTAACACAATACACTTTAAGCTTATTTAACCACAAAAAAAAAAAAAAAGAAGAAAAAACCCACCGCCATCGAGTTGATTCCAACTCATACTGACCACCATTGGGTTTCCAAGGCAGTATAAAGTCTCAGAGGTAAATTAATTTTAAGAAATGGCCAACAATTGATTCACTTTTTAAAACTTTGTAACAGAGTGAAATAAATCAGAATTCCATTTTTATGGACACATTAACATATTTAAAATATGAGAAAAGATTCACACCTTGGATCAATAATTCTCAATTAGACCACAAATGTCAATAACACGTTTATACATCACCTCCTCTCCATCAGCCAATCACTCATGTAACTTCCTTGGTTGTTGTTGTTAGGTGCTGTTGAGTCGTCTGTGACTCAAAGTGATTATTTTGGTTACCTAGTGCCACTCTGACAGGAATATATCAGAAATGGAACGCTTGAACAAACAGGAATTTATTCTCTTACAGTTTGGAGGCTTTAAGTCTGAGTTCAAAGTGCCAGGCTCTAGGGACTGAATGAAAGCCCCTTAACCTTGGGCTTCAGCTCCGGCTCTTGCTCCTGGCCCACTGAAACTGGAGGCTTTTCTTCACTCAGCTGCTGGCTGCTGAGGCTGACAAACCCAAGGTTGACAAGTAACACGGCACAGTCCCAATATTACCAAACCACATGGCAGGCCATTAATTCAAGTCAATGACTCAGCTACATGCAGGGTTCAAGCGTGCCATAAGCTGGAGACCATTCCCAAAGCTGTTTTTTATGTACGGGTAGTAGGCCACATCCCTAAAGCAGCTACTCAGCTGCTTGTGGTAGATCCCACCATGGAGTTGATTGCCAGTCTCATCATGGGGAATAACTACCACAGTGACCCTATGCATAGCAGAACAAAACTGCCAGGTCTTGTGCCAGCCTCATGATCCTTACTATACCTAAGCCCATCATTGTAGCCACTGTGTCAATCCATCTTGTGGAAGGCCTTCCCCTTCTTCGTTGACCCTCCACTTTACCAAACATGATGTCCTTCTCCAGGGAATGGTCCCTTCTTACAACATGATCAAAGTAGGTGAGATGAAGTTTGGCTATTCTCACTTCCAAGGAGCATTCTGGCTGCACTTCTTTCAGGACAGATTTGTTAGTTCTTTTAGCAGTCCATGGTACTTTCAGTATTCTTTGTTGACACCACAACTAAACAGCATCGAATCTTCTTAGATCTTCCTTATTCATTGTCCAGCTCTCACACACATATGAAGCGATTGAAAATACGGTTTATGTCAAGCACACCTTAGTCTTCAAGAATGTATCTTTGCTCTTTAGCACTTGAAAGAGGTGTTTTGCAGCAGATTTGCCCAATGCTATACGTTGTCTGATATCGTGACTGCTGCTTCCATTGGTGTTGATTGTAGAACCAAGTAATATGAAATCTTTGACAACTTCAATCTTTTTATCCATTTATCATGATGCTGCTTATTTGTCCACTTGTGAAGGTTTTCTTTATATTGACATGTAATCCATACTGGAGGCTATAGTCTCTCATCTTCAACAGTAGGTGCTTCAAGTCTTCTTTGCTTTTAGCAAGTAAAGTTCTATTATCTGCCTATCTGCCTATATTAATGAGTTGTCCTCTGATCCTGATGCTGCATTCTTCTTCATATAGTCCAACTTCTTGGATTTTTTGCTCATTGTACAAATTGAGTAAGTGTGGTGAAAGAATGCAGCCCTGACACAGACCCTTTTGGATTTTAAACCATGCAGTATCCACTTGTTCTGTTCAAATGTCTGCCTCCTGGTCTATGTAGAAGTTCCCCATGAACACAATTAAATGTTCTGGACTTCCCTGTTCACAATGTAATCCATAATATGTTTTGATTAAAGCAGTCTAATGCCTTTGCATAGTCAGTAAAACAGATAAACATCTTTCTGGTATTTTTTGCTTTCAGCCAAGACCTGTCTGACATCAGCAGGCATATCCCTCGTTCTGTGCCCTATTCGGAAAGCAGCTTGCATTTCTGGCTGTTCCTCCTCAAAGTACTGCTGTGACCATTTTTTATTTATTTTCAGCACAATTTACTTGTGTGTGATATTAATGATATTGTTCAATAATTTCAGCATTCTGCTCAATCACATTTCTTTGGAATTGGTGCAAATATGGATCTCTTCTAGTTGTTTTTTCATGTACCTATCTTGCAAATTTCTTGGCATAAACAAATGAGAAATGTTTGTTGAAACATCTAAGTGGGAGTTCAGTTAATTCCTGGAGGATTGTTTCTTGCCAGTTCCTTCAGTGCATCTTGGCCTTTGGTTCTTGATCGTATGCTACCTCCTGAAATGGTAAATGTTGACCAATTCTTTTTGGTACAGTGACTCATTGTCTTCCTTCCATCGTCTTTTGATGCTTCCTGCACTGTTTAATATTTTACCCATAGAACCCTTCAGTATTGCAACTGAAGGCTTGAAATTTTTCTTCAGTTCTTTCAGTTGGAGAAATGCTGAGTGCACTCTTCCTTTTGGTTTTCTAACTC
>NW_006921919.1:3232421-3246702 GCF_000298275.1 Orycteropus afer afer | reverse complement strand
ATATATTAGGGCCCTTAAATTTGCCCCTATATTTTCCCTGAGGAACTGTATAGTTTTAGGTTTCACATTTAAGTCTTTGATCCATCTGGAGTTCGTTTTTGTGTATGGTGTGAGGTATAGGTCTTGTTTCATCCTGTATTTTCAATGAGTTTTGCTTTCTTCATGTATGACGTCCTTGATATCATCCCATTAGTGGTCTGGTCTTTTATCATTAGTGTTCAGTACATCAAATCTGTTCTTATTAGTGTTAAGAAGTTATTAATACATTATAAAAAAAGCAACTATATTAAATGAGGTTTTCCTTGTATATGAAAACTAGATATAATTTGATGTGTAGACATAATTTTCTTGAATCCTCATTTCCATGTCCTAGGGAAGATAGCACGGTAGTTAAACACTTAGCTGCTAACCACAAGGTCAGTGATTCAAACCACCAGCCACACCATAAGAGAATGATGTGGTAATCTGCTTCTTTAAAGATGACAGCCTTGGCAATCCTATGAGGCAGTTATCCTCTGTCCTATAATGTTGCTCTGATTTGGAATTGACTATGGCAATGGGTTTGGCTTTTGATTTGAAGGAAACCTTAAGAAGCCTTGGTAGTGCAGTGATTAAGTACTTGGCTACTAACTGAAACACTGGCATTCAAACCTACCCAGTGGCTCCACGGAAGAAAGACCTGGTGATCTGCTTCCATAAAGGTTACTGCCTAGGAACTATGTGGCAGCCATATGGGCTCACTATTTCTCAAAGTTGATTCAGTGGCACCTAGCAACAGCAATGGGAAAGATTTAAACATCCTCAAGATTTTCTATATCCTAAGGCAAAGACACTCAACAAAATGGATTTACACAGTGGCTGCAGTGATGGGCTCAATCATAGCAAAGATTATGAGGATGGCACAGGACTGTGCAGTGTTTCATTCAGTTGTACATAGGGTCTCCCTGAATCGGAGCCAGCTGGAGAGCACGTAACAAAACAACGACGATTTTACATTGTTAAAAGACCCCTTTCTCTCCCAAGTCAACTGGAATGAAAAACTTGGTTTCTTATCCTGTTTTCACAGGACAGCTATTCCATGTGTGCCATGATTTCCAGAGAGCAGATTTGAAGACAGAAGTCTTAGGGAAGGGTCTCATTGTCACTTATGTGGGTTTCACTATGTAGCTGCTATTTTTCCCACCCCCACTTCATCTCTCCCTTTCATTCTTTGTACAAAGAATAAATACCTTTTCTCACCCTGATGGCATTACTTCCTATTCCAAATACTTGTTGTTGTTGTTATGTGCCATCAAGTTGGACTTGACTCATAGCGACCCCTCGTTGGGTTTCCGAGGCAGTATCACTGTGGAAGTAGATTGCCCCATCTTCCTTCCGGGGAGTGGCTAGTGGGTTTGAACTGCCAGCCTTTTGGTTAGCAGTCAAGTGCCTTAGCCACTGTGCTACCAGACCTCCCAATACTTAGCAAGATATTTTTCTAAAGATATATTTGGTCTCTCAGAAAAAATTCTGATGAATAAAATTCTCTCCAAAATAAATTTTAAAAGAATAAGGAAGTAACAAGAGTAACTCTTAATGTTGATAAATCTTATAATCGTTTATGGAATAATTATGTCCTAAGGAGCACAGTTTGGGAAGTGCTATTCTGGACTTTTTTTGGTGTCTGTTTTTGATCGATGTTCTGATCACTTTTAGGCATTGTCTTAGAAATGCTTCTTTGTGGAAGAGCATCAGCCTTATAATTTAGCAAGTCCTCTGTGTTTGTCTGTTTGTTTTTTGCTTCCTGTTGTTTTAAATTGGATATAATTTCAAACACACAGGAAAACTGGAATAAGATTGTAAGAGATTTCCATAGACTCTTTACCAGGATCCTGTAGTTGTTTATATTTTGTCCCATTTTCTTCTTATTTTCTCTTTGTCTATAATGTATATAAATAATATATACATATTATTTTTTTAAATTATTTAATAACCTGGAAGCATATTTTACAAAAAATTTGGGCATGTATTTTCTAACAAGAATATTCTCTTCCCATTAATGTCCTGGAAAAAATGGAGAAAAGATTGGAGATGTCAGGAATTTCATTATACTTGGTCCACAATCAATGCTCATGGAAGCAACAGTAAGGAAATCAGATGACATATTTCACTGGGAAAATCTGCTGCACAAGACCTTTTTTTGTTAAAGAGCAAAGATGTCACTTTGAAAACTAAGATGTGCCTGACCTATGCTGTTTTCATTTCATGTTCTTGTAAAAGCTGGATAATGAGTAAGGACAACCAAAGACCAAAGAAGAATTGATGCTTGTGAATTTTAATGTTGGTAAAGAATATTGAAAGTACCATGGACTGCCAGAAAAAGTACAGCCAAAATGCTCCTTAAAAGTGAGAATGGCCAAACTTCATCTCTCATACTATGGTCATGTTGTCAAAAGGGACTGGTCCCTGGAGAAGGATGTCATGCTTGGTAAAATAGACAGTCAGTGAAAAAGGGAAAGACCCTCAAGGAGATGGATTGACACAGTGGCTGCGATGATGGACTGAAGCATATACATATTTGTGAGGATATGCAGGACTGGGCACTTATTTTACTCAGCATGATGTTTTCATATCATTCAGTTTAGTGATAATACTTCATTCCTTTTTATGGCTGAGTAATATTCCATTGTATGTATGTATCACATTTTATTTATCTATTCATTTACTAATAACATTTAGGTTATCTCTATCCTTTGCCTGGGAGCTCTGGTAGCATAGTGCCTAAGACACTTGACTGCTAACCAGAAGACTGGTGGTTCAAACCCACCAGCCACTCCTCGGAAGGAAGATGGGGCAATCTACTTCTGTAGTGATACTGCCTCCGAAACCCAAGGAGGGATCGCTATGAGTCGGGTCCGACTCAACGGCAAATAACAACAACAACAACAACAACATCCTTTGGCTATTGAGACTAGTGCTGCAACGAACATTGATGTACATGTATCTGTTTGCATTCCTGCTTTCAGTTCTTTGGGATATATATCAAGAAATGGAATTACTGGATCACATGATAATTCTTTCCTGAGGAACCACCAGACTGATTTCCACAGTGGCTGCACCATGTTGTACTCCCACCAGCAATGGATGAGGGTCACTATTTTTCTTTTTATTAACTTTTTATTGTGGTTTAGGTGAAAGTTTACAGAGCAAATTGGTTTTCCATTCAGCATTTCATACATACTTTGTTTTGTGACATTGATATTTTTGAAGAGTATAGACCTGTTATTTTGTAGATAGGCCTGTTATTTTGTAGAATGCTCTTCATGAGTATATTCAAGTTATGTATGCACTTTTGGCAGGAATGCTATGGATTTTGCTGTGACCATCTCACAGTATCTTATCAGGAAGCACATGATGCTAGTTTGCCCCAATATTGATGTTAAATTTGATAACTTGGTTAAGTTACACCCACCAGATATCTTCATAATAAAGGTACAATTTTCCCTTTATAATTAATAAGTATCTTATGAGAGATACTTTGAGACTGCAGATATTTTGTTCCTCATCAGCCATACACATACCAGTTTTACCATCCCCTGACTTTCTAACTCTATCATACCATCTGTATTTATTAGTTGGCATTCTAGTGTAAGAAAGAGCTTTGCTTTCTTTATTCATTCATTCATTCATTTATTTTATATCAGTATGGACTCATGGATTTGTATTTTACTTAATGAGTTATAATCTGTTATTACTATACCAAGTTTGCTGGCTACTGTCTCTTTTTTGGTATGTCCCTATTACCTTTGGGCACTTTCTTACTTTCTGGAACAATAAGATATACAAGGATCATCTTGTACTTTCCCTGCTTTAGTCCTGGTATCTTTTATATTTCCTAACAAGTCCTGGTTCCTTTTAGTGGACAAGATGGTATTTAGAAACCAAGTGCTGGGTATTAGGTGCCCATTGCTTCTGGTATGTGCTCACTGCTGCTAGTATTTCAGCATACAGAGCTAGGGAAAAAAAAATACACAAATATACTTACCTATATCCAGAAGGCTGGCGGTTCAAACCCACCAGCCACTCCTCAGAAGGAAGGTTGAGCAATCTACTTCGATATTGATACTGCCTTGGAAACCCAAGGAGGGGTCACTATGAAGTCAGGTCTGACTTGACAGCACATAACAACGATTATAACATATTTTATTTGAGAGCTCTGGTAGCATAGTGCCTAAGGCACTTGACTACTAACAAGTAGGCTGGCGGTTCAAACCCACCAGCCACTCCTCGGAAGGAAGGTTGGGCAATTTACTTCCGTAGCGATACCACCTCGGAAAACCCAAGGAGGGGTCGCTATGACTCAGGTCCGACTTGACGGTACATAACAACACAACATATTTATTTCTGCTTCTATATATCTACTATATTAAAAGCTTGAATTCATACTGATAACCTGTAATTTCTATCCAACACTTCAAAGTGCATTATTTTTTCTTTCTGTTTCTTTGTTGGGTGTTTTCTTCTCCAAAAATGGAGGAACTAGGCTTCCTTATCCTGTATATTTTTACTCATAAATGCTTGATCTCTTTTTATTCCTTTCTGAGATATTGGTATCTGCCCTGCACACTGAAGAACTTCCTTTAGCATTCTTACAAGGTCAATCTGTTGGTGAGAATTTATCTCAGTTTTCATTTATCTGGAAAATGACTTTTTTTTTTTTAACCTTCATTCTTGAAGGATTTTTTTCATTGGATCAAGCATTTTCAGTTGAGAGTAGCTTTCTTTCTACCCTTTAAAAAGTGTTTCCCATTGTTTTCTAGTCTTCACTTTTTTTTTTTCCCCATGAGAAGTATACCATCCTTCATACCATTTTTCAACCTTTATATAATGTGTAAGTTTAAGATGGGAAACTTTTGGTTATTATATGTTTAAATATTTTTCTTCCTTATTCTTTCTCTTCTCTTTGAGACTCTTAATTATATATATGTTAGACCACCTGATATTGTCCCAAAAAGTACCAAGGTTCTGTTAACTTTACATCTATATCTCTATCTATATCTATTTCCTCTTCTGTCCTTCTGAATGGATACTTTTCTGTTAATCTATCTTTTCACAGACCTTTCTTCTACTATTTCCAATCTGTGGTTAAACTCACCAATTAATTTTTAATTTTAGATATACTTTTCAGGTCTAGAATTTTGATTTGGCTTTTATATAGTATTTCCTTTCTTCTCTGATATTCCCATCTGTTCATTCTTATCATATTTTCCTTTAAGTCCTTAAATACATTTATAATAGCTGCCTCTTTAAAGTCCTTGTTTGCTTATTCTAAAATCTGAGTCATCTTGGGGTCATTTTCTATTGACTAGCTTTTCTCTGGGCCATGGATTACATTTTCTTGTTTCTTCACATGTGTAATAATTTTTTATTATGTGCTAGACATTGTAGATGTTATATTACAGTGCATTTGGGTTATATTATATTCCTTTGAAATAGAACTGAGATTTTATGTGTCAAGTAGTAAAATTACTGACAGATTCTTTTGGTCCTGCCAGGCTTGGTCTTATTATGTTAGAGTGGAGTAATTTTAGTTTTCAGTTTAGTCTTAGGTTCTTGATTCTAGGTTATAGTCCTTACTCCTAAGCATTTCTGTGTCTCAGCTAAATGTCTGAGGTGCTTACTGAAGGTTTTCCTCAGGTAGGACTGGAACTGCAAAGTCTCCAAGCTCTCCCCTGTTATCGCCATTCAGCTTTCAGCAGGTAATTTTTGTTCATCCTTACAGGCTTGCTCTCTGTGTGTGTGCATGTGTGTGTATACATACATATATACATATATATATATAAAACACCAAAAATAAGCAACTGATCTTCTGCCACCCCTGTATCCCTTCTCCCACAAACTGCTCTCTCTTCTTAGGTAGTACTATGTCCTACAAATTCCAGTTACTTCAGAAGCTCAGAACTCCTTTTGCTTCTCTTCACTGAGATTATTGCCCACTTGTGTTACCTCCTACCTTCTTCACAGCTAGAAAATACCCCTAAACACAAAGTGAGGATTTTGTGTGGCAGTCATCTTATGTTTCCCTATGCATTGTCTATAGTTTAGTTGTCCTGTATATTTTGTCCTATTTTATAGTTATTTTCAGCAAGAGGGCAAGATGGTACTAATTACTTTGTTCTGGCAAGGGAGTATCCAAGGCTTGTGTTTACTCACGGTTATGTTTTCATAGACAATCAGAAGGATAATCACTATAATACTAGTGCTCTTTTTTTCTTGTTAATGTTTCTGGACCTGCAGAGGTTAGAAGTCATATATGTGTATTGCCTTTGACTTGAGTACGTTGTTAAAGGACAGTTGTTTGAGGTACCAGAGTTTGGAACTTCACCTAAAACAAATTTGAAGGATACATTAAACCCCCCAGTCACTTCAAGGAAGAGTGAAATCCAGGGTGGTTATTGATTTTAAACTTCTAGTAGATAAACACACACACATACACATTCACACACAGCAGTGAATGTCCTGATTCCAGTCTGTCAAACTACTGCTTTGATGAGAGAGTTTGTTTTAATCTTCTTGGTAAATTGACCTTCTGTAATGCAAATATTCATTAATAAAATAATTGCCTAGGATGCATTTTTATTTCTCACATTTTGATTAAAAAAAATAAAAAAGAAATGACCTTCAAAACATAGGGATTTTCCGGTGTGAATATTCCACATTTCCTGAAGGGATTTCCAGAAGCAGAGTTTTGGGAGCAGTGATGCTATTATTAGGTTAAACATGTAACTTCCCAAAGCTGTTGCCTTGAAGGGAACAGCACTCCTTCAGATGTTGATGTTTTGGTATATATTTTTCTATTCTAATCTTATCTCATGTAGTAATATTTGTTGATTTCCTCTAGTATGTTTTTCCTCCTATTTATCAGATTTGCTTTAAACTATAATAAAGTAAAAATAATCACATTTGATAACTATGATGTCATTCATAAATGAATTCCTTCATTTATTTGACCAATGATTTTGAGTTCCTGTGCTGAGGGTTGGAAATAAAGTGATGAACCAAAAATAGCCGCACATAGAGCTTTTGGAGTTCCTGGATGATACAAATGGTCATTGCACTCAGTAGCTAACCAGAAGGTTGGTGGTTCAAATCCACCCAAAGATGCCTTAGAAAAAAGATATAGCGATCTATTCCCAAAAAAAATGAGCCATTGAATAGTTTATGGAGCTTGGGTCTACTGTGACACACATGGGGTCACCATAAGTCAGAAATGACCCTATGGCAACAGATTTTTTTATAGAGCTTACTGCCTAATTTTAGGTCTTCCCAATCTAAAATTCATTGGAAAATAGTCTTATACCTTTCTTTTTCAAAACCATATTTTGAACTTTTACACTTTTCAAAAAGGCCTTAGTGAGATTGGATATATATGATGTGTTTTGTGAAACAGGAGATTCAAAGGATTAAGGCAAGTAGTCCCTGATTTTGAAATGTTTATAGTCTGAATTGAGGCCATGTAGCTATATTATATATACCAAAAAAAAAGAGAGAGAGAGAAAGATTTAAACACTTAGAACAGCTGAAATAGAAGTATGAAGTATGAAGAGATGTTGTATAAACAACCATTGCAAGTGAAGTAAAGTCAGTGTTTAAAAGTTTCAGAAGTAGAAATGATTTTCTTTTAATGTCACAGAAGAATCACTTACTGAGATATGAGGACACACATCATTTTACAGAGGTGGAGAGTTGCCACTTTTTCCTGAATTTAAGTAAAATTATTTAAAGTGGTTAACTTTTCAATCTCCTTTATTACCAAACATTTGTTCAATCTATATTTTGTTGTTTCTTCTAAATGCTAATTGTGGGAAAAAAAATCTTAACTTTATCTTTGTCAAAAATGATATGTACTTGCATGATTTGATGCCTTTCACAGTGATGAAATTGTTACTTAGAGTAACAAGGTAAGTCGAAGGCTAGCTATCACTAATCTTATAAATAAAAAAAATCAAATCAGTCTTTGAGCAGGTCAATCATTAAATTGAATTTCTTTTTCCTTACTAGGATCCTCGGTTCAATGCAGAAGTTGACCAAATTACAGGCTACAAGACACAAAGTATTCTTTGTATGCCAATTAAGAATCACAGGGAAGAGGTAAGCTAATTTTCCATTTTATAAAAGGTTTTATATATATATATATATATGTGTGTGTAATTTTTTTCCTCTTTGCAAACATTTGAAATAGTACTGTAGTGGTAACTATAAAGTCCTTAAATGTTCTGCTTGATATTTTCTATTTAGACTTTAGTTAAAGGGTTCAATCTTGGTAGAGATTTTAATGTCATCTTTAGCTTAGAATTAAATTTCAGATATGTCTTTCTCTCCTCTCCCAGAAAGTCTTATTGCATCTTAAGATACGTAATTATATCTGTAGTTGGGATCAATTTATTTCATATTATATTTTAGGTAAGTGTTTAAATAATACTTGTTTCATAAATGCTCATTTGATTGCAGTGGTTATCAGCTAATAATTTTGGATTCAAAATGAGGTTTTGAAAAATTAAAATTGTAGCTAATTCCAAATAACTGTAAATGTCATCATGAAAGTATGACAAGCAAATGAAAACATGTTGGTTCATAATGTACCTAACTAGTCAGACTTGAATTCTGTCAGCACTGAGTTCTCTATTTATTTTACATTTATTTGAAAAAAGATCATAATAAATTATAAATAAAACTACATCTCAAGTGAACATTCTCAATCTTGCCTATACATTACAATTAGTTGGGTACCTTCTAAAAAATCATCAATTACATCAGAAGCTCTAGGGCAGAATCTGGATACTGAGATGTTTCTAAAACTCCCCAAGTATTGCTATTCAGGGTTGAGAATCTCTACGTGAAGACACTGAAAGGACCATATCATTGGTTTTTAACCGTGGCTGTACATTAGAATCACCTGGGGAGCATTTAAAACTCTTAATGCCTAGAATTGACCTCAGATCAATAACTGTCTCTGGAGTTGGGACACAGGCATCAGTATTTTTTAAAGCTCTCACTTAATTACAGTATGCAGCCAAGGTTGGGAGTTAGTTTCAAAGATATTAGAAATACTTTGATGTTTCTTTTTTGATTTATATTCAAATGGTGACATCTTTCTTTTCCTTTCTGCATCTAGTTGTTACCAAATCCCATTGATTTTTTTTTTCTTTTACAGTGTTTTTCATTTCATTTCTGTCTTGGTTATCTAGTGCTGCTGTAACAGAAATACCACAAATGGATGGCTTTAACAAACAGGAATTTATTCTCTTACAGTTTAGGAGGCTAGAAGTCCAAATTCAGAGTGTTGGTTCTAGGGTCTGAGTGAAGGCCCCGCAGCCTTGAACTTCAGCTCTGTCTCTTACTCCGGGCACACTGAAGCAGGAGACTTCTTTTCTGACTCACGCAGCTGCTGGCTGCTGAGGCTGATGAACCCAAGGTTGACAGGTAAAATGGCACAATCCCAAGATCAGCAGGCAACATGGCAGGCCAAGACTCGGCCAAATGCAGGGTACAGATGTGCCAAAAGCTAGAAATCTTTCTCAAAGCTTCTGCTTATATACTGGAAGCAGGCCACGCCCTAAAGGCAACTACTAGCTGCTCACAGGAGATTCCACCATATAGGTGATTACAATCTCATCATGGGGAATAACTACATCCAGCTGCCCAGCCACTCAAAACCATAGCCTAGCCAAGTTGACAAACAACCTTAACTATCACAATTTCTTTCTTTTTTTTTTTTTTTTTTAATTCCTGCTGCCTGCACCAGTTTCCCTTCAAGTCCATCCTATAGACTGCTCCTCTGGGAGATTCCTAAATCAGTGCTTCTAAAATATTAATGTGCGTATTTGATTCATAACTAAGTATCTTGTTAAAATGCAGATTCTGAATTCTGTAGGTCAAGGGTGGGACCTGACATTCTTCTTCTTTAACAAGGGCCAATTTGATCCTGAAGCTGGTAGTTTGTAGACCATATTTTGACTAACACAGCTCTAAATAAATGCCTTTGAGTTGCTAGATAGTTTCTTTCTTTCTTTTTTTTTTTCTAATTTTTATTTTGATTTGGGTGAAAGTTTATAGAGCAAATTCATTTCCATACATCAGCTCACATACACTTTGTCTCATGATGTTGACTGCAATTTCCCATAATGCAATAGCTTTCTTCCCACTTCCTTCCCATAGTTACCTCTTCCCTGTGCCCATCCCTCAAAGCACTCCTGCCCCCTGAGCTGTCTCCTTGTGTATAAGCAGCCTTCTATTCTCCCACGATTGATCTCTCCAAGGAGTGTATCTACCTAATGTAAATGTTCTGCTCACATGCCTGTCTTTTGTTTGGCTAGCAGCCACAGGAGTAGGTTGAATTCCAGACCTGAAGGGCAGCTAGGGACCATAGTCTCAGTGGTTCCACCAGGCTCTATGAGACCAGCAAACCTGGTGCCTTTTATTTTTTTCAATGATTCTGAGTTTTGTTACACCTTGTTCTCCTACTCTATCCAGGATTTCCTACAGAAATCCCCCTACGAGTGGTTGACAGTGGTAGCCGGGCACCATCTAGTTCTTCTAGTCTCATAGTTGTGTAGGCTGAGGATCGCATGGTGTACCAGTCCCTCGGACTGTTCCCATGTGTCTTTGTTTTCTTCGTTCTTCTGTGCTCTGGATGAGGAGAGACCCATCATTGCATCTAGATGGCTGCTTGCAAGCTTTTAAGATCCCAGTTGCTACTCACCAAAGTAGGATGTAGAACATTGTTTTTGTGTAGTATGTTATGCCAGTTGAGCTTGATGTCCCCTGCAACCATCGTCCCGAGCCCAGAGGTCCAACTACTTGCTCTCTCTGGGTAGTTAGCTGTGGCCAAGAAGTGACTATAACCTTGTCCCTTGTCAGCTCTACTATATACCTGGAAATTCTTACAGAACATACAACTACACATGTAGAAACATTGTCTGTCGATCCTATACATGAGTTGCTAGATAGTTTCTTAAGACAGTAGCTCCAGCAGCAGTTTCTGAAAATGTTTGTGGCTATGACAGAAATGTGAGGTTAATTGATTAGTTACTGAATTAGTTAATTATGTGAATGAATAAATAAAACTAGAAAGATCATGCATAGACTTTGATGGGCCAATGATGCCAGTGTATTATAAATAAGGTAGCCAGATACAGGAAATGAAAATTATGTCTGTTGCAATATTTGGGATGTACTTGTACTAAAATTATTTGTTATTTATGTGAAATCAAGTTTGACTGGCACACTTATGTATAAAATAAGGACTATGATTTTGGGCAGTTAAGATGGAGGAAACTAGGTCCCACTGATTTTTAGTTTTTAGTTAGCAAATACTCTTTAAAATCATGGCTCCAAAACAACTTTGTTCTGGCAATAAGTCTTGGTCCAAATCATGCCAGCCAATTGGAAGAGATCCATATTTGTGCCCATGCCAAAGAAAGATGATCCAACAGGATGTAGAAATTATCGAACAATATTATTTATATCACATGCAAGTAAATTTTGCTGACAGTAATTAAAAAATGGTTGCAGCAGTACACCAACAGGGAACTGCTAGAAATTCAAGCCAATTTCAGAAGTGTGTGTGAAATGGGGGATATCATTGCTGATGTCAGTGAATTTTGGCTGAAAGCAAAAAATATAAGAAAGATGCCTACCTGTGTATTATTGACTATGCAAAGGCATTCAGCTATGTGGCTATTAACAAATTATGGATAACATTGCGAAGACTCGGAATTCCAGAATACTTAACTGTGCTCATGAGGAACCTGTGCCTAGAACAAGAGGTGATTGTTCCAACAGAACAAGGGAACACTGTATGGTTTCAAATCAGGAAAGGTGTGTGTCAGTGTTGTGTCATTATTCAGTCTGTATGCTGAGAGACTGTACTATATGAAGAAGACTGTGACATTAGGATTGGAAGAAGACTCATTAACAAACTGCAATATGCGGATGCTACAACTTTGCTTGCTGAAAGTGAATAGGACGTGAAACACTTACTGATGAAGATCAAAGACTACAGCCTTCAGTATGGATTACGTGTCAACATAAGGAAAACAAAAGTCCTCACAAATGGACCAATAAGCAACATTTTAATAAATACAGAGAAGATTGATGCTGTCAAGGATTTCATTTTACTTGGATCCACAGTCAACACCCATGGACGCAGTAGTCAAGAAATCAAACAGTGTATTGCATTGGGCAAATGCAATACTCTTTTCAAGTGTTAAGAAGCAAAAAATGCCCCTTAGAGGACTAAGGTGTGTCTTTCCCAAACCATGGTATTTTCAGTTGCCTCATACACATGTGAAAGCTGGACGGTGAACAAGGAAAACTGAAGAACTGATGCCTTTGAATTATGGTGTTGGTGAAGAATATTGAATATAACATGGATAGCCAGAAAAATAAACATTATCTGTCTTGGAAGAAGTATAGCCAGAGTTCTCCTTAGAAGCAAGGATGGCAAGACTTTGTCTTGGAGAAGGACATCATGCTTGGTAAAGTAGAGGGTCATTGAAAAAAAGGAAGCCCTTCAATGAGATGAATTGATACAGTGGCTGCAACAATGAGCTTTAAACATAGCAGTGATGGTGAGGATGGTAACAGAACTGGGCGGTGTTTTGTTCTGTTGTACACAGTGTTGCTCTGAGTCAAAACCAATTCAATAGCACCTAACAACAATAGTGCCTTAAGAGGAACTCATCCAGTAAGCAAGAGGAAATTGTGCTGCAATTAAAAAGAAAAAAAAAGTTATAAGTGCATATTTCTTGCATCACATTCATCTGGGCCAGTGTGCTTCAGAGATGAGACATGTTACTCGAAGGAAATGAAAAGCTTTGACATAGGTATGTGAATTTTTAGTGTTACTATTCAGTTTTGTTTTTTTGTTTTTCAGATTAGATGCTTCAGACCTGGGCATATGGACCAGTTTTTATTTTTGTTACTTGCATTAGGTATTTCTATAACCAGATTAGATTCTTTTATATTTAGTAAGGAAGTGCAGGGGAATTCAGTATTTTCCCTCTGTGCTCAGATGGCCTATTTCTGAGAAGTTGCCCTCCCTGAAGTATTGCTTATTTTATAACATGGAGGAAATGAATGTTCTGTTTTATTTATAGGGGCTGCACCAATGTAACTGACCCTACACTCAGAGTTCTTATTCAGGTCCCTTTTTGTCACTTAGCGCCTGCTCAATTTTGTCTGTAGATCATTTGGTGGAGGCAGGTAGGGAGTAGGAGCTGGGACATTATGAAATAAAACAGTTCCTCTGAAAAGTTCTTACTGATCTAAATTGAAGATTATATCTCATAATGTCTTTCACTATGAGATATGAAACATCTATTTTCTCTCTGTTCACTGTCAACTCTAGTTATTAATTAGAAATCCAATTGGAACCAGAACTCTCTTTATTTTACCATCTTGATTTTATCATACTTGGTAATATATTTATAATGCTTTGATTCAAATGTAACAATTAAAATATATAATTTATGTTACATTCTTATAATGTGAAAAAGGAGTGTTTTAGATAAATATGTACTTATTTGTATCTTCCTAAAAAAAAAAAATCCTGAAGATACTGGTTCATTGCAGCATTTTCACCATATCCAAAAGATAGAAGTAACTCAAGTGTTTATCCACAAATGAATAGATGTACAAATGTGGTACATACAAACATGCAATTGAATATTATTCAACCATAAAGAGAAATGAATCATCATTTAAACCTTATTTAGGGGGAAATTAAATCATTAATAGAATCAGATGTGTAATTCAAGGTGTGATATGCAAAGGCAAATGTTTTCTAGAATTTAAACTTTATGACTATACATGGTACGACATGAGTGAAATTTAAAAAACCTTATTCTCAGTGAAATAAATCAGACATAAAAGACAGATATTGTATGATCTCACTTATATGAAGTACCTAGAAAAGGCAAATGTATAGAGATAAAAATGGTTATTGAGGCCCTGCTAAAGTGGTTACCAGGGACCGTGAGAGGGGGAAGAGTGGGGAGTTACTTAAGGGATACTCAGATTATATTTAGGATGATGAAAAACTTTAGGAAATAGCTAGTGGTGGTGATTGTACAACTTGGTGGATGTAAATAATGTCACTGAATTGTACACTTAAAGTTCTTAGTAAAAAAATGACCTGAAGAGATTGAAAAAAAAGTAGCAGCTACTTTAGTAAGATTTCTATGAGATATTTTGAATCAGATGTAATACCTGCTAAAAATCATTATTTAAACCTTATTTA
>NW_006921919.1:3186553-3231366 GCF_000298275.1 Orycteropus afer afer | reverse complement strand
GCACTGCCAGCCTCCTGGTTAGCAAATGCTTTAGGCACTACACCACCAGAGCTCCCATAGTACCAACTATGGCTTTCTTCAATTTGACAGGTAAGCTTGGAAGACACTTTCTAGCTTTATCCTTCAATTCTAGTTAGAGTAGGAGAAAAATAACCAGGCTTTAATTGCAGACTGTCAGTTGACCTAGATCTACTAGATATTTTAGTCTTAAAGAATTGCCTGTTTGTTTTTTTTCTTTCTTTTTTTTAAGTATAAATTGTGCATTTATTCCCTTGCAGTATTCTTTCTTGTAACTTTGATTTAGAAACAAAAGGGCTTTGCAGTTTCCATTTGCCCTATGCTTGCTGTCATGAAGATGATGATTCTTTCTACTTTTTCTTTTCCACATTGCCCTTTAAATAATAAACAAATGTATTTTATGAGAAGAAGACAGTAATCATTTTCCTCAGGAAAAAGCATTTCTAAAGAGCAGCACATAAAAAACATAGTACTAATACGTTAAATGCCCGAGGCTATGCTGCTGATCTAGGAGAAGAGGAAAGGGTGAATAATAGCTTCAGACTGAAGATAAGTTAATGGTAGGCTATCTGTGCCCATATCTTATTTTTACTCCTCAGGAAATTTGATTCATACTGAATGTTACGTTTCATTCAATATAAGATTTATCTTCACTGGTACTTTCAGGATAGCCATTCTAGCACCTATTTTTAATGTGATAAAAAACCAGACACAGCGCTTGAATTGGTTCCGACTCACAGTGACCCTTCTTTGGGTTTCTGAGGCAGTATCTCTATGGAAGTAGATTGCCCAGTCTTCCTTCCGAGGAGTGGCTGGTGGGTTTGAACCGCCAGACTTCTGATTAGTAGTCAAATGCCTTAGGCACTACGCCACCAGAGCTCCTTTTAATATGATAGATAATTTATAAATTTAATTTTGAAGAGTCTTACCTAGGCCCTAATAATGAGTATTAGAGATCTGGAACCAGTTATACATAAGCAAACACAACTTTCTTTTTATGATATGTGACCCACAACCACATAATCAGACCCTTGGTAGATTGTGATTATTAAATAATTCCATATGTTCCTTGCATTCTTTAAAAGTTAAAGTAGTTAAGGTGAAATTGGTATTCTTAATAGATACATATGCAGACATCTGTATTAATTTATTAAGAGCTAAGATTACATAGGTAAAAGTGTCTTATAAACTGTTAAATACTCTATATTCCTTCTTACTAAATCCTAATCTAAAGATCTCTACTTGTTTCTCTTCTATTAGACTGGAAATTAATATTGTAAGCTGAATTTAAATGAAAGAGCAAAAGATACCGCTTTCATTGAAATTTTGATGGATTGATTTTTGTACCAGGTCATAATAGCTTAAATAAAGTGTAATTTATTTAGAATTCCAGATTTGTTGGATTGCTATAAATTACTTGTTGATCATGAGTACTGTATTCGTTATCTTTTGCATCATAACAAATTATCCCAAACTTAGTGGTTTTAAACAACAAACATTTATTATCTCACAAATTCTGTAGTTTAGGAATTCTGGAGCAGTTCAGTAAGCTTGGTGGTTTAGCCCAAGTTTCTCAAGTGCTTGAAATCAGTGTGAAGGTAGGGGCTACTTGGACTTGATTATCCACTTCCAGGAAGGTTCACTTAGTTCCTTGTCATGTAGTCCCCTCCATAAATTGCTTGAATGTCCTCACAACATAACAAGACAGCTAACTCCCTCCAGAGTGAGTGATTTAAGAGAGAGTAAGCAAGAAGGAAGCAGCAGTGCCTTTTATGACCTAGTCTTCAAAATTGCACAATGTCACTATGGTGATATTCTGTGCTTTAGAAGCGTGCCATTAAGTTCAAATTCAAAAGGAGAGGGATGAGCCTTCACATTTTGAAGGAAGGAGTAGCAAAGAATTTGTAGGCATATTTTAAAACCATGGGTAGCATAGTGCCTAAAGCACTTGACTGCTAACCAGAAGGCTGATGATTTGAACCCAGCAGACACTCTTCAGAAGGAAGATGGGGCAACAGTATCAGTAGTGATACTGCCTCGGAAACCCAAGGAGGAGTCGCTATGAGTCGGGTCCGACTCAACGGCACATAACAACAACAACAGAAGCAACAATATATTTTGAGGTTTTATTCTCTTTCCTTAAAATTGGCCAGATGATAAAAGAAGAATGTTTCTTGTTAATTAAAATAATATATTAAAATCATTATTTCCCAAACTGTCATGTACTTCAGATATTTTAATTACCAGAGGCAAGATATAGACTAGATGAAAAAAGGTGGTAAGGTGGTGTTTGTGTCTTTCAAGATTGGCATGAGTAAAAGGAAAGAGAAGAAGTAGAGAATTAAAAGAGGGAGAGTAAGAAGAAATATGGAAAGATGTCTGCCCCTTTTGTCTGTGGCAAATTATTAACATATTAAATGGCTTCAGAAATGTTATGCCAGAAATGCTGTTCTGCATTAGATCACTGTTTACATGTAATGTGAGTGCTTTGCTTTTTAATATTGGCAAGAAATGCTCATTGGTAAATCCTTAGTATGTCTGTCTGCATCATTGCTTTCTGACTCAGTTGGTGAACCAAGAGCAAAGGGAATGCATCTATTACTTTGATAAAGTGCTTGCTTTTCTATAAAATGGAAAGAAGGAAGTGACTGAAGACGAGAGCTTAGAGGTAGGCAAGGCAGGATCACGAAGAGCCCTCTAAAATGCCATGCAAAGGAGGCACTAATTTTGGTAAGCCAGGAAACACTTGTTCTTACTTAAAGATCTCTTACCTATGTTTTAATTGACTGTACAAAGGTGTTCAACTGTGGATCATAACAAATTATGTGTAACATTGTGAAGAATGGAAATTCCAGAATACGTCATTGTGCTCAAGTCGAACCTGTGATAGACCAAGGGGCAGTCATTAGAATAGAACAAGGGGACACTGCATGGTTTCAGATCAGTAGAAGTATTTGTCAAGGCTGAATCCTTATTCAATCTGTACACTGAGCAAATAACCCAAGAAGCTGGACTATATGAAGAAGAACACAGCATCAGTATGGGAGGAAGACTCATTAACAACCTGTAATATAAAACTGACATGACATTGGTTGTTGAAAGTGGAGAGGACTTTAAGCATTAGCTGATGGAGATCAAAGATTACAGTCTTCCATATGGCTTGTACCTCAACATAAAGAAAACAAAAATCCTCACAACTGGACCAATGCTGATAAAAGCGGAAAAGATTGAAGTTGTCAAGGATCTCATTTAACTTGGATCCACAATCAATGCACATGGAAGCAGCAGTCTGGAAACCATATGACATATTGCATCAGGCAAGTCTGTTGCAAAAGACCTTTTTAAAGTATTAAAAGCAAAGATATCACTTTGAGAACTAAGATACAACTGACTCAAGCCATGGTATTTTTAATCACCTCATATGCCTGCAATTACTAGATAATGAATAAGGAAGACTGAAGGAGAGTTGATGGATTTGAACTGTGTTATTGGCGAAGAATATTATACATACCATGGACTGACAGAAGAATGAACAAATCTGCTTTGGAAAGAGTACAACCAGCATCTTTCTTAGAAGTGAGGATGGCTACATTTTGTCTCACATAGTTTGGACATGTTATCAGGATGGATCAGTCCCTGGAGAAGGATGTCATGCTTGGTAAAGTAGAGGAAGACCCTCAATGAGAAAAAAGCAAAAAGAGGAAGACCCTCAATTAAATGGATGGGCACAATAGCTGCAACAGTGGGCTCAAACGTAGCATCAACTGTAAGAATGACACAGGACTGACCAGTGTTTTGTTTCGTTGTATATATGGTCACTCTGAGTCTGAACCAATGCATCAGGACCTAACAACAGCAACAAACAAAAAAAAACAAAACAGTGCCCTAGCGTTAATGCTAAACAGTTTTCTCCATTTAATATCTAAGCAAGAGCCAAATAATTTGACTTGATAATTTTCTTTTTTTCTTTTTTCTCATCTCCTGTATGCTCTTCTAAGGAGCTTTGGTGGCAATGTGGTTAAGGCATTGGGCTGCTAACCAAAAGATTGGTAGTTCAAACCCCCCAGCCGCTCCTCAGGAGAAAGACGAGGCAGTCTGCTTCCATAAAGATTTATACCTTGGATACCCTGTGGGGGTTGCTGTGAGTCAGAATCAGCTTGGTGGCAATTGGTTTGGTTTGGTATACTCTATTACATTCATGGCTATATTTGCAGCACATGTAAATACATAGGTAGAGATAGCCTCTGTCAAACCTATATTAATTCATGGATGTAGTCCCATTCACCTTCCCATCCCTGTTCAAATTGAGTGTCTATATATGTATCTACCCATAAATCGTTATTACTACTGTTATGCAGAATTGTGTATGTAATAGTATTCAGTTTGTTGCCTTTAACTCTGGCGCTCCTCCCTATGTCTTCTAGTGCCTTGATCATTTGTGATGACGTCTCCCTTATTGTATATTGCCTTTCTCTTCACCCAAATTAATATTTGTGTACCCTCTAGTTGGTGATTTTTCCTCTCTTCCCCTCCCACCCCTGCCAACCATCAAAGAACAATTCTTTGTGTATACCTTTTCATTAATTTTTACAGTAGTTGTCTCATACAGTAATTGTCCTTTTGTGATTGTCTAATTTCACTCAACATAATGTCTTCTAGGTTCATCCATGTTATAAGGTATTTTGTGGATTCGTTGTTATTCTTTATGTTGCATAGTTAACTTTTGATAATTAAATAATTTCCACGTTTGTTCATACACAAAAAGAAAGTATGTGCTGTGTCTAGTGGAAGAGTATTTGTTAAGGAGGCTTTTGTGGTTAATCCAGAAGAGAGGTGAGAGGAGACCAAAGGAACATGCAGAGTGGATGTTACATTTCTGTTTGATAGATTGAGCAATTGATTTGGTGGAAGATGAAGGAAGAAGGAAGAGTCTAGAATATTTTCTAAATTATTGGTAGGTTGTAAGGTAAGGCAGGGAGTTACAACATGCAACAGACATTTGGTTTTTGGGAAACAAAACAATTAGCTTTTATTTTATATATTTTTTTTTACTATGTAATACTTCTTTTCTCCCATCAAATCTCAACAACTACCTCCTTATCTTCACTTTCAGCTGATGAACTTGCTTACTATTTCTGTGAAAGCTAAGGTAAAGCAATTAGAGGAATACTTCCACAAATCAACTCCCCCTGTCATTCTCACCACACCCTTCATCTGAGTCCACATACTCTCGTTTCCTTTTTGCTTCCAGGGATGAGCTGTCTCTGAACCAGCAAAGATCAGTCTCCCATTTGTGCACCAGATCTCATCCCATCTGGGATGAAATTCCTGGGGTCTTAAAAGCCGGGAAGCGGCCACCTAAGCAAAGCAGTTGGTTTTGATTCACTTGGAACAACAGAGGAAAAAAGAGTCAAGAACAGGAGGAGGATAAGGAATGTATGGATAAATTGCCACCGTGAACAATTGTCTACTTTCCCATGAGACCAGAAGAACTGGATGATACCTAGCTACTATTACTGAATATTTTGATGAAAGATCCCATAGAAGAATCCTGATCCAAAGGGGGGAAATGCAGAACAAAAATTCACATTCTGGTGGACTCCAGACTTTCTGGAGCCATGGAGGGTGGATGAAAGCCCTGAAACCATTGCCCTGCAATAATGTTTAAACCTTAAACCGAAAATATCCCCTGAAATCTTAAACTGAACAGTAATTTAGCTTACCTAGTTAAAAAGTCTGCCTTGAGCATTATGTATGCTCTTTTAAGAACTACATACCTATATGGGATCAAAGTGACAGAAGCAACTCAAAAGATTACATAGAAACCTTGGGGGGTGGTTAGTGAGTTTATGTTCTTAGGGGAAGAACAACTCAGGAAAGGAGTATGGTTGCATAACTCAGAGAATATAATCAATGTCACTTAATGGAGCATGTAGAAACAGTTGCATTAGCATATGTTTTGCTGTGTATAGTCTCAACAACAATAACAAAATAGAGACAGCTTTTTAAGAAATAAAATGAGTGGCAATCATTCACTGAGTAAGACTCACTAACCCATTACCTTGACAAAAGACTATGGAGACACTTCATCAAAATGTTTTAATAGTGTTCTAGGTGGTAGAATTGTAAGTGATTCTTTTTATACTTTTCTGGATGGAAATAAATTACGTTTATACTTTGAAAACAAAAGCACCCACTGGGACACGTCTCCTTTCAGGGACCACCTCTTTTCTCCAGTGACCATCAGTAAAAGTTTGAAGTTGTCATCCATGTTTGCCTTTCACATTTCCTTCCATTCTCCCTTAAATGTCCCCCATGCAGGCTTTTTTCCTCACCAGTCTAGGGCAACCACTCTTGGCAAATGTTGTAGATTGAATTTCATTCTCCCAAAAAATGCACTGAAATCCTGGCCTCTATACCTGTAAATATGATCCTTTTGGAAATAAGGTTTTCTTTGGTATGTTAATTAGAACTTACCTGAGTAACATTGGTTCTAATTCTCATTATTTCTTTTGAGTTTCAAAAAGGGCAGAACACACACAGAAAGAAGAGAAAGATGATGGAGACAGATGGGTCTACAAGGTTGTTGGCAGCTACTAGAAGCTGAAATAGACAAAGAAGGACCTCCCCCTTAGAGCCACACCCTGAATTCAGACTTTTAGTCCCTGGAACTGAGAGAAAATAAATTTCTGTTATTTAACACCACCCACTTATGGCACTTGGGTTGTGGCAGCACTGGAAATCTCAGAGAGCACAGTTCCAGTGACTTCTGTAGGATGAGAGCTAGTGATCATTCCTCAGTCATCATGGCCAGCCTGTCAGCAGCATGTGACATTATTGGTCATCACTTCTTCCTGGAAATATGTTTTCACTTGCTTTCCAGGACCCCATACTAGCCATTTTTCTTCCTACCTCCCTGACTGCCCCTCTCTCTTTCTTTGCTGATACATTGTGTCCTTATTATAACAACTATAAATGGCTCAGTCCAGAATGTTCTTTTCTGCTGTGGCTACTCATTTCTTTGGTGATTTTGTTTACTTTCATGGTATTTTTCAGGGTTTTAAATACCATTTATATGCTGTATTCGTTTCCTATGGCTGCTGTTACTGAATTACCACAAATGTAGTGGCTTAAATGCAACAGAGATTTAGTTCTGGAGGCTAGTGGTCTGAAATCAGTATCACTGGGCTGAAGTCAAGCTGTTGACAGGGTTGCTTTCCTTCTGGAGATCCAAAGGGAGAATCATTTCTTTACCTTTCCAGCTTCTGGTGGCTTGTGGCCATAACACTCCACTCTTAAAGTTCCAAGTCTTCAAATTTCTCTGTGCTCTATATTCACATTGCTTTCTCTGTGTGTCTGTGTCAAATTTCACTCTACCTCTTTCTTAATAGGACCTTTGTGATAGCATTTAGGACCCATCAGATAATCTAAGATAATCTCCCCATCTGAAGATTCTTAAATTAATCACATCTGCAAAGACCCTTTTTCCTGGTAGGGTAACATTTACATATTTCAATGATAAGGATCAGATAACTTTGAGGGCATTATTCTGCCTACTACATATGTCTTAGTTCTAAGTTATAGTGCTGCTATACCAGAAATACCACAAGTAGATGGCATTGACAAATAGGAGTTTATTCTCTTAATAAACAGTGTAGGAGACTAAAAGTCCAAGTTCAGAGTGCTATCTCTAGGAGAAGACTAGGCTAGAAGTCCAAATTCACAGTGCTGGCTCTAGGGGGTGGATGGAGGCCCCTTGGGCTTCAGCTCTGCCTTCCAAGCCGACTGGAGCAAGGCAGAGGCTTCTAACTCATGCAGCTGTTAGCTGCTAAGGCTGACAAACCCAAGATCAACAAGTAAAATGGCACAATCTCAAGGTCATCAGGCAACATGGCAGGCCAGTGGTTCAAGTCCAGGAACTGGAGAGGAAGACTGAACCAAATGCAGGATCTTTTCTGTATATACTGGAAACAGACCACACTCGCTCAACAGATTAACTGCCCATAACATATGCCACCATAGAGGTGATTGCACGATGTCTAATCTGATCATGGGGAGTGCCAACCCACTCAAAATCACAGCCCAGCCAAGTTCATATAACCTTAACTCTCACAATACCCAAACTTATATTGCATCTATATTTAACTTCTTCAATTTAAACTTATATATTCAACTACTTACTTAGCTTTTCTATATGTCTCATTGGCATCTCAAATTTAACGTATCCAAAACCAAATTCCTATCTTCCTCCCCACAAAACCTTCTCCTCCAATATTCTTCTCCACCTTAGTTAACAACTGCCTAAGGGGCCAGGAGACAGTATCTTTTCACCTTCTCTAACTACACAAGAAGAAGAGAGAATCACCATCAGCAGCCCAAGGCCTAGTCTTATGAGGCCAGACATGCTGCCACTATCCAGCCCTCTTACTAACCTTGTCGCCAACTGTTCCTGCTATGGTACCACCACCTCTCTGCTGGGATCAATAATTCACTGCAGTGGCCACACAGAACTCATAGATTATGGGGTTTATTGGGGAAGCAACAGGCTACAATTCAAGTTGAGGAACATGCTCATTCTCTCTCAGCTGGCTGTCTCTCAGCCAGCAGCCTCTCTCAGTATCATGTCTCTCTCTCTCTCTCAGCAGTGCATGCCTCTCACGTCTCTCTCGCAGCAGTGCATCTTTCTCAGCAATGTGTTTATTTCAGCAGTGTGCATTTCTCAGCCAGCGGTCAGAGAAACTCCTTCTGCCTCCAGGAGGGCTCCTTTTGAGCCTTGCAGAGTGGCCAGACATACCAATCCTAACACCAGAATTCTATACACTTGAGAGAGTGCGAACTCCCCAGAACTTTGTGCCACACTCAAAAGAAGTACCCCAGGTGAATAACTTTAACAATCAGGAGCTACTCAGTTGCTCGTGGCAAATTCCACCAAAGTTTACAAAGACTATGGCTAGAAAAGCCATACTATGTAATTTACTACACCACAACAACTTTTCTGTCATTCTGACTATTCAGGCTAAAATCCCTGGAGCCACCCTTAACTCCTTTTTTTCTTTTCAGTGGACATCCACTTCATTGGCATATACTGTTGGCTTTTTCTTCAGTCACTGCTTACCACCCTGTTGCTCTTCAATTACTATAGTAGACTTTTACTAGTATCTGTTTTTTTAAGGTTTTAGTTTCTATAGTCTAGTCTCAACATAAATTTTTATCAGACTTATTAGATACTATCACTACCTTGCCCAGAACCCACCAATGTTTTCCACCTCACTGCGTAACAATGGTTCCTAAGTTTCCTATATGATCTGGCTCCTGCTGTACCCCTCTAACCTCACCTTCTGTTATCTGCCCCCTTCTTCACTCTCCTCCAGCACACTGGTGTTCTTACTGTTTCTCAACAAATCAGGGAAGTCCATCCCTAGGCATTGGAACTTGCTGCTTCCTCTGTCTGGCACTTTGTTCCCTCTTCTCCTTCAGTCTAAATAAGACTTTCTTTGACTCCACGTATTGAAAAGTAACTATTATTCTTCTTTCTTGCTCTATTTTCTTCATAGCACTTGAGCCCTTAATCACCATCTGATATACTATATATTGACTAACTGGATTGTTTATTGTGTGTCTCCTCTCACAAGCTTGTTCGGATCAGCATAGAGCATATATGATCACCTTTTTTGAAGGTGATTATATTGATACTTAGTTTCTCATGACAATGGCAGTGATATAAGCACTTAGTTAACTTAATATTAAAGTATTCTTTCAACTTCTTTAATACTGGCATTATTTTTTAAACACAATTGAGCCCTATTAAAAGTTTTGGTTCATGGAACTTGCATTTTTGTTGCTTTTGCAGTGTTATTTCTCTTCTGTTTGTAGTAGGTGCACATTATGGGCACACCCCCTTACCCTGTAATTATCAGAAGTTTTATTAGCACAGAATTTGCCAGGCCATAGCGACACAGACCTAGTAGAAGTGCTGGCAGTGCTGGAACACACTTGATCTTGGTTTAACAGAGTCCAAATCCAACAGCACTGTCCAGGGTGAGCCTGTGTTCTGCAAGCCAGCATCTAGCAGAACACGGGACACCACCCTTAAAATAAATCTTAACTATTAAGCAGATCCAAGGTTCTGAAGTAATTTTTGGCAGTGTCACGTGTAAAGGTAAGTACAAACAGTGGTGGAATTATTCTGATACCAAGTATGGTTTGTACAATATATGTTGAGTACACAATTTTATTATTATTATTATTTCCAATTAGGCAGAGAGACAGACTGTGAAGGAAAGATCTCCAACTGGGAAGCAAAACTTACTTGGGTGCTGGCAGGAGAGAAGTGTTTCTTTGAGCTAGTTTTTTTGCCCATCTGTGCTGGCAGAGACTTATCTGATCTGTAAAGTTCCAATATGAAGTACAAATGCACAGGGTGGTTTTCAAAGTCGTAGTGAGACAAGAAGGAGCGCTGGTGATATAGTGGTTAAGGCATTTAGCTGCTAACTAAAAGGTCGGTAGTTCGAACCCACGATCCTCTACATGGAAGAAAGTTGAGTCAGTCTGCTTCCTTGGAAACCCAGTGGAGGTAACTATGAGTCAGAATCAACTCAATGGCCATGAATTTGGTTTGGTTTTGGAGTGAGACAAAGAATGTGACGGTACTGAGTACAGAGCTCTGCACATAGTGAGGGTTCATAACTTGTTAGTTTCTCCCTTTGAGAACACTTGCAGGACCCCACAAATGGAAAGCTAAACAGCAATAAACAGGAATGTACCTTGTCATAGGAAAGATAGCCTCTTTTCTACTATGTAATCTTTGTGTTTCTGGCACTTTGTAAAGAACTTATAAGAAAACTTTGCTCACGAGGGCTATGTGCTGTTTTGCCTCAAGACTGAATTTCTGTATCTAGGTCCCTGTGCTGACAGCTTGAAAATTTTGTTGTTGCTGTTAAGTTGGCCTCTGACTCATGGCGATCCCATGCACAATGAAATTGGATGGTTGTTATCCATAGGGTTTTTGCTGGCTGATTTGCAGAACCTTTCTTTCTTATCTAATGTTAGTCTGGAAGCTGTGCTGAAACTTTTTCAGCATCATAGCAATATACACAAGACTCAGCAGACAGGTGAATGGTAGTTGTGCTTGAGGTGCATTAGCTAGAAGTCAAACCCAGTTCTCCCACATGGAAGACAAAAATTTTACCTGTGAGAACCACCACACTGCCTCTTAAGACCTTTATATCATTACTTAAAAGCTAGTGTAGCAGAGAGTTTAGTAGTTGTCAGGGAAGAAAAAATTTTATTCTACTGAAGGATGAGAATAAACACTCAACTCACTCACTGCCATCAAGTCAATTCCAACTCATAGTGACCCCCATTGGGTTTCAAAAGCTATAAATCTTTATGGAAGCAGACTGCCTCATTTTTCTTCTGTGGAGTGGCTAGTGGGTTCAAATCACTGACCTTTTGGTAAGCAGCCAAAATGCCTTAACCAATATACCACTGGAGCTCCTAGAATAAACACTAAGATCAGGAATTATGCCCAAGATCTCCTCTTATGGCAGGAACCGAGTGTCAGGGTGGCTCCACTCCCACTCAGTATTCCTGGAGCAAGAGAGGTCCTGACCCCCAGCAACTGAACTTTCCCTGGCCCATCTGGGGCACATCCATCTTGCCTAATAACACAGAGCAAATGGTCAGGACCTCAGCCTTGTTCATAGTTACTGAGGCAGCTGGGAACTCAGCACATGGGCTACCATGTTCACAGACCAGCAACAATTACCAATTCACTTAGAAAAAAAACAAAAACTTTTAAACATTGAGTTAGAATTTCCATACAGTGAAATACACAAACCTTAATGTATACATTGATATATTTTGAAAAAATATATATACACCTGTGTAGGTAACAACCCAATCAAGATATAGAACAGTTTGGTCATTGCCTACCATCCATAGGCAAAATGTTTTGATTTCTATCACCACAGATTAGTTTTGCTTTTTCTTAAAGAATCTACTCTTTTTGAGATGGTGTTATCCATTTTCTCCGAAAACTTAAGTTTTTATGTTACAAAAATAGTTCTTGATTATAAAAACTTGTTAACAAGATTTAGAATCTTAAGTCAAGGGAAATGGAACTGCCACCTTGTGTCTGTTTTTGTTTCTTAAAGTTATAATTTAGAAATTTTCCATTCCCTTTAATGAAAATGTGTATTAAAAGAGAAGCATACTAATGAGATTATAGGATCTAAAGAATAAGCCTTGGTATGTACTGGAAAACCCTTGGTCTTCATGATCCCTTCAGTTTAAAAGAATAGTGCTTAACAACCTGTGTTTTATACTAGTGCTGCTTTTATTTTGTCCTGGAGGGATTAGTAGAAAAAACATAGTTTTTGGGACCAGACCTGGACTGCATCTGTTCTGCATTTACATTACTGGGTTAGCTATTGAACCTCTCTGAACTTAGTTTCCTCTGTAGTAAAAAGTGGGGAGAATAATATCTGCCTGAAAAGGTTGTGTTAAAAATTAAAATGAATGAATAGATACAAAATGCCTGCCAGATATCAGAGTCTTCTTTTTTTAGTGGCAGATCTTTTACTATTACAAATTTTTCTTTTTCTTTTTTTTTTTTTTTTTTGACTAGGAATGGGGTTGTTAACTATGTTAGAGATACTAGCCATTGATCTGATATTTCTAATGCCAGTTATCTTTAGGACTCTACTGTTTATATCTTGCAGCTTCTTAAAAATGTCCTTCAACTTGGCTGTCTCTTCCTAGCTAGCCAGGTTGTGCGAACAAGCTCAAAGCATCTAATTCTCCCATATTCTTACTTGACTTCCGCTCCAGCCTTAGACAATCCATAAGCATTCTCTTCAAATAAATAGTAGGGGAAGTGTTTACATATACAGATGGGTAACATAGATTATGACCAAATAAAGCCTGTCTTACCAATTGTTTAAAGAAATATCAAACCTTGATTCTAAAATTTGCTCATGTAAGCCAAGCCTCACAAAACAACAGAAAGAGATAAAACTATCAAAGGTGTACATATGGAACACAGAAGAAGAAAAACAATACGTTGTTGTTGTTAGGGCTATCAAGTGATTCTGGCTCATGGTGACATTGTGTACAACCAAACAAAGCACTGCTGGATCCTGCAACATCCTTATAATTGTTACTGTGCTTGAGTCCATTGTTGCAGTCACTGTGTCAATCTGTCTCATTGAGGGTCTTCCTCTTTTTCTCTGACTCTGTACTTTCACCAGGCATGATATCTTTTTGCAAGGAGTGGTCCCTCCTGACAACATAAGCAAAGTACGAGAGGCAAATTCTCACCATTCTCAATTCTAACAGGCATTCCGACTGTACCTTATCCAAGACAGAATTGTTTGCTCTTCTGGTAGCACCAACACCATAATTCACATGCATCAATCGTTCTTCATTCTTTCTTACTAATTTTCCAGCCTTTGCATGCAGATGAGACTATTGAAAATACCATGGTTTAGTCGAACTCATCTTAATTTTCAAAATGACATCTTTGCTCTTTAACACTTTAAAGAGGTGTTTTGCAGCAGATTTGCCTGATGCAGTATGTCATTTGATTTCTTGTCTGCTGCTTCCATAGGCATTGATTGGAGATCCAAATAAAATGAAATCCTTGACATCAGTCTTGTGTGTGTTTGTTGCGATGTTGCTTATTGGTCCAGTTGTGCAGATTTTTGTTTTCTTTATGTTGAGGTGTAATCCTACTGAAGGTTGTAGTCCTTAAACTTCATTAATAAGTTCTTAAAATCCTCTTCATTTTCAGCAAGCAAAGTTGCATCATCTGTGTAGTGCAGATTGTTAATGATTGTTCTTCCAATCCTGATGTTACGTTCTTCTTCATATAGTTCAACTTCTAGAGTTATTTGTGCAGCATACAGATTAAGTATGATGAGTGGATATAACCCTGACTCACACCTTTCCTGATTTTAAACCATACAATATCCCTTTGTACTGCTCAAATACCTGTTTTTTGGCCTATGTACGGGTTCCTCATGAGCACAATTAAGTGTTCTGGAATTCCCATTCTTCACAATGTTACCCATGATTTTTTTTTTTTTTCAATGATCCACACAGTTAAATGTTTTGTGTAGTTAATAAAACACAGCTAAACAACTTTCTTGTATTCTCTGCTTTCAGCAAGATCCATCTGATATCAGCAGTGATATCCCTGGTTCCACATCCTCTTCTGAATACAGCTTGAATTTCTGGAAGTTCCTTGTCAATATACTGCTGCAACTGTTTTTTAATTATTTTCAGCAAAATGCTACTTTCATGTGGTATTAATGATGTTTTTTGATAAGTTCCACTTTATACTGGATCACCTTACTGCGATGGGCTCAAATATAGATCTCTTTCAGTCAGATGGCTGGCTTAAACTCTTTTCCAAATTTCTTGAGTGCTTCTGGTGTTGTTTCTGTTTGTTGAAACATCTCAATTGGTATTCTGTCAGTTCCTGGAGCCTTGTTTTTCTCCAGTGCCTTCAGTGTATCTTGGGCTTTCTCCTTCAATACCATTGGTTTTTGGTCATATGCTACCACCTGAAATAGTTGAATGTTGGCCAGTTCTCTTTGTTACAGTGAATGTGTATTCCTTCTGTCTTTTTTCTTTAATACTTCCTATGTCATTCAGTATTTTACCCATAGAAACCTTCAGTATTGCAAGTCAAGGCTTGAATTTTTTCTTTAGCTCTTTCAGCCTGAAATGTCCAGAGTGTCCTTCCCTTTTTGTTTTCTACCCAGATCTTTGCACATTTCATTATAATACTTTACTTTGTTTTCTTGCTCTTCCTTCCAGATCTTCTGTTCAGCTCTTTTACTTCATAATTTCTTTCATTCTTTTTAGCTACTTTACATTTAATAGCAAACTTCAGAGTCTCTTCTGATATCCATTTTGATCTTTTCTGCTTTGTCTTTTTAATGATCTTTTGCTTTCTTCATGTAGGATGTCCTTGATATCAACCCACAACTCATCTGGTCTTAGGTCATTGGTGTCAGTGAGTCAAATCTATCTTAAGATGGTCTCTGAATTCAGGTGGGATATAATCAGGGTCATATTTTGTTTCTTGTGAACTTGTTTCAATTTTCTTAAAACCAATAAAAACAAAAATGAAGTTCATTCTCTCTGATACACAAGAAAATACAAATTAAAGCAATAATGAGGTACAGTTTTATGCCCATTCTAAGATATAAAATGCCTAATAATATGCCTAATAATACCAGGAGCTGGTCAGTATGAAGGGTTATCAGGAAATTTTATGCATTGCTGATAAAGTTATAAACTTCTGTAATACCTTTGAAGATTTGACCACAAAAACTCCTACACATGTTCACAAGGAGGAATATACAAATATGTTCACTGAAGATTGTTTGAAATAGGAAAACATTTCAAAAAACCAAACATCTATTTTTTGTTGATCAAAGGAACACAGTTTGATATGGAATACAATATTGTATATAAACGAATGAACCAGATCTGTATGAATTGATTGAAAAAACAACAGCAAATTATATGACACTATATTTACATAACCTTTTTGAAATAAAAGTATTATGTCTTGTTTATAGGTTCATATATTTGATAAGAGTGTAATGATAGTGCTTGATTCTAGGGAGGAAGGAGAAAAAGGGAAACAAAATCTTATTTAATTTTCTCTTTTTTTTTAAAAAAAAGAGAACATCACCAATTATTATCAAGCAGAAATTCCATATCTGCGGTTCTCAAAGTGTCTGTCCCAGGACCAATAGCATTTGGTCCTGAGAACTTGGAGATACACAAATTATCAGGCCTCACCCAGATTTGCTAAATCTAAAACTGTGGAGAGATAAACTCCAACAAGCTGCTTTAACAAGCCCCCAGTGATATGTTGCACACTACACAACCATAAAGAATAACAGTGAAGCCACAAAACATCTTATAACATGGATGGCTCTGGAGGACATTATACTGAGTGAAATAAGTCCAGCACCAAAGGACAAATATTACGATACCACTTGTATTAAAAGTGAAGACTAGGTTTACACAGAGAAAGCAATGTTCTTTGATAGTTACCAGAGATGGAAGGGGAGAAGTAGACAGAATCATTTACTAGAAAGTAGACACGTGTTAATTCTGGTGAAGGAAAGGCAATACCCAATATGGGGGAAATCAGCACAACATGACCAAGGTAAATGAAGAAACTGAGAGGTACTCAAGAATAAAGGACAACTATGGTAAATGCTATAACATACAGCTCTGCGACAACAGTAATAACAACCAAAAAATTGTGAGTTATTATAAAGGTAGATATGCATACCATACAGATGTGGGAAGGCATATAATAGCACATACATGTGGTATAGTTCTGGACATTTTTATATATTATATGTGCTGCATATGTATTCATATATATAATAGAGCATGAGCTCTGGTAGCATAGTGCCTAAGGCACTTGGCTGCTAACCAGAAGGCTGGTGGTTCAACCCCACCAGCCACTCCTCGGAAGGAAGGTTGTTGGGCAATCTACTTCTGTAGTGATACTGCCTCGGCAACCCAAACGGGTCACTATGAGTCGGGGCCGACTCGACGGCACATAACAACAACAACGAGGGACATAGTTATGGAAACTTCCTAACATTTCCAGGTACCTTCTGGGGCCATCTGGGTCAATTGGCATAACATAGTTCATAAAGGTAGTGTTCTGCATCCTAGTTTGGTGAGTAGCATTTGGGGTCTTAAAAGCTTATGAACAGCCATCTAACATACAACTTTGATCTCCTCTCGTATGGAATGAAAGAGACTGAAAAAAAAAGAAAGGAAAAAAACATAGTCAAAGAAAATTAGTCCGTAAGGGCTAATGGCCCACACAAACTGCAGCCTCTTGTAGCTTAATACCAGAAGAACTAGATGGTGCCTGGCTTGCTACTACTGACCACTCTGACTAGGGACACAATAGAAGGTTCTGGTTAGAATGGAAGAAAAGTGTAGAGCAAAACTCAAATTCATAAAAAATTTATGAATTTAGTCCAGACCTACTGGACTAATAGAGGCTTGAGGAACCCCTGAGACCTTCCCTTATGCCTTTGAATTGTGGTGTTGGTGAAGAATATTGAATATATCAGACTTTCAGAAGAACAAACAGTCTATCTTGGAAGAAGTGCAGCCAAAATGTTCCTTAGAAGTGAGAATGGTGAGACTTCGTCTCGCCTACTTCAGACATGTTATCAGAAAAGACTACTCCCTGATGAAGGACATGATGCTTGGCAAAGTAGAGAGTCAGTGAAAAAGAGAAAGTCCCTCAAAAAGATGGATTGACACTGGTTCCAGCTGTGAGCCCAAACATAGCAAAGATTATAAGAATGGCACAGGAATTGGGTTGTGTTTCATTGTGTCTTACATAGGGTTGCTATGAGTTGGAACCAACTCAATTGTACCTAACAACCACTCTAGATGACAAAGATGGGTGTTTATCTTTTTTCTCTGTGATTTCCTACATTTTTAAAATTTTAAATTAAAAATAATATTCTTAAGCTTCCTTTCCTTCTCTCCCAAAGTCCTTTTAGGCTGTATATTTCAACTGAATAATTAAAAGGCTATTTAAGAACATAATTTTCTTATTGTCACAAAAAGTTCTTTGGGGCAGTTTTCTCTATATCAAGTAAAAGGTAGAGAAATAAAGGCAGCTAAAAATAACTTATTTGAATGTGAATTGTCCAGTAAGTACATCACTCTATAGAGAAGAAAAATAAAAAGATGTTCTCTGACTGGGGATCAATTTTATCCCCTTCTCCCATTATCATCAAAAACAAATATCTGTTAAGTTTTGAGTGCATTCAGAACAATGTAAAAATATGGATCATATGCTTAGAAAACAGTCCAGTTGGAGAATCAGGGTATTAACACAGAAGATGAGGTTGTAAAGGTAATACTTCATTGTGAGATATGTTATACACAACTGCAAATTTCAAAGGAATGGGCATGAAGGGCAGCATTTTGGAGAACTCAGGCTCAGTAGAGAAGTTTGAAGGCCATATTTCAAGGAATGATGTGAACAAAGGTCATGGTAACACTATAATCCAAAGGACCATGTAAGTGATCTCAGTTAAAGCTCTGAAGGTTTGGAAAGTTAGGCAAAGTCTGCAATTTTGATCCTATATATAGATGAAATTATTAAAAATTTTTTGACTAATGAACTGATTGCTATGTGCAAAACTGTCCCAAGAAGATAAGCTTGGCATAAATGTCAAGATGGACTGAAGGGAAAAAGGCAATTAGGAATAAGATGTCAGGGCCATCAAGAAAGTGAGGATTTAGATGCTGAAAACAAGATGTAATATTGGGTGAGGAAACAAAGGGAGAATCTGAGAATAACTCTAATGTGATGTATTAGTTTTCTATTGCCACTGTAACAAATTTAGTGGCGAAAACAACACAGGTTTATTAACTTTATGTATTGGAGTTCAGAATTCTGAAACGGTTCCCACTGGGCTGAAATCAGAGTTTCTGCAGAGCTTGTTCCTTTGTAATGTCTTTGGAGAGAATCTGTTCATTTGCCTTTTTTAGCTTCTAGGGATACCTACATTCATTGGTATGGCTTCTTAGTCCATCTTCAAAGCCAGCAAGCAGTGTAGCATTTTCAAACCTCTCTTTGACTTATCTCCTTTCCTTTATAAAGATACTTTGTTACCTTGAGTCCACCCAGCTAATCCAGAATAATCTCCCCATTTTAAAATTTGTAACTTAATTATACCTGCAGAGTCCCTTTTGACATTTAGGGTAACATATTCACAGGTTCTTCATCTGAGAATGTAGACAACTTCCCGTCGGAGAAAGGACCATTAGTTTACCTAACAATCACATCATAATTTTGTAACTACCACATAATAATTTGGTGATAGTTTAGGATTTGGAAGAGAAGTATAAAAAAAAAAAGACTTGGTTGGTCATGCCAGCCCTCTCATTTTCAGTTCGCTTATCAGTAAAACAAGGGTGGAAAAAGTATGGGGGTGAGATTCCCTTCTAGGTGCAACAATCTCTGACTAGAATGTCAGCTCCAGGAAGACAAGAATATTTCTCCACTGTCTAGATCTGTGGCTAGTATGTAGCAGGCAATTATTTGAGTAAAATATTTGTTGCTGAATAAATGACTGAGTCAAGGAAGAGATTGAAAAAGTGTGGTGTTTGGCTCAGGTTATAGACTATATAGAGTCCTGCATTTGTATGGAGATATTCTACTGGGTAGGAAAGAGGGATTGCTGAAATCTGTAGAGACTGTACCAACGTATTTCATGGTCGTCGTCATTCCCACCCCCCCCCCCCCCCGCTTTCAGTCTCTACTATATGCATCCTCTGGAACAGGGAATGGGGAAATGTATTGGGATTGATGTATGGCCTCAGTAAGTATCTGGGGCAGCTGCTGATTGAAGAAATTGCTCACTGTGGCAGTGATTGGTTGCCCCTGAAACCACCAGCTGTCACATTCCACACTGCTTACCCAAGAGTTGAGTCTTTCACTTCACATTCCTAAAAGTACAGTCGAGCCTTTGAGGATATAATACCCATTTATGCTGTGGAAAATGCCAGTAAAATAGAAAACAGGAAGGCTCCTTTGTGCTGGGGCAGGGGTGGGGGAGCATAGAGTATCAGCATCTGAGGGTACAGGTACCCTGCAGGTATGCATAAGTAAATGGGCTTTCTGATACAGAAGCCAACATTGTTAAGAGCTTTGATTCTCAGATAGGAAATTTTCCATATACTTACGTTATCTTTGAAAACTGACATTTTGAAAAAACCTATGGTTAGCAGCTACTTGGCTTGAAGAAAGTGAACTAATTTGTTTAAACGAACAATAAATGAAAGAAGAAGGAGGTCCTTTATATATTTACAAGAGGGACAGAGGGTGCTGGTTTTGCTCAGTGTCCTTGAAATTCCAAGAGTTAAACCGCTCTTTGTCTTTTATTGTCTTTGGGACCTTGGTCACACCATAAACCATTTTTCCTTTCTGTATTTCCTCACTTAAAATAGTCAACCTAAAGTAGCACTGTTTTTAAAATGTCATTCTTGAACAGAGGTACATAAACATATTAGATATAATTTTCTGGCCTAATGGTCTCTTAAAAGAACTTGCCTGTTTGTTTGCTTTTAATACCAATTATGTTTAATTAATCATCTCTTAAATTAAACTCTAGTATATCAGTCTATAAAATCATTAGTGAGGGATACAGTTGTTTACCAGAAAGGGTAAAAACCCATTGCTGGAAGATGTCATTCCATCAAGTTGCCAGATGGTAAATATTTTGCTTTAGTATATAAACAAAAAAATTAAATATAGCATTAAAGACTTGGTATTTAGGGGCTATACAGTTTTGAACCCTAAGAACAAGGCTTCTGGTCAGTTTACCAGACTGAACAAATGTAGAAACATTACAAGAATACTCCCCATGTTCCAAACAGTAGAAGAAGTGGTATTTAAAAATTTTACCAAAAACAAAATTATATACATATATATATTTTTTTTTTAAATCAAGAAAAGGGAGACCCCGAGGTGCCAGAAACAGAAGGGAATTCACAGCAAGAAAAGAGAGTGAAATCAAAAGCCAAATGGATTCATGGGGATATGAGTTTCAGGTGTAGCCTCAGTATTTAAGGTTAACATCCACCTGAGATGATGATGCCATGCCACACATAGGATGGTAGAAGGTCTAGGGGGGACAAGGGGAGCATGGTGTGGGGGAAGAAACTGGAAATAAAATCCCAAGAAAAATCTAGATCTATGAAGGTTCCATCTATGAAACCAGTCTAGGCAAAGCTTCATCAGACACCTGGAGAAGCAGCAGGGGAGCTTGGCTTCTGCCTTCAACTGAGGGAGAGGAAAGAGAGAGCTGTGAACCATAAGAGCACAACTCTATGCCACATACAGGTACGGAGTTCAAATTCACACCACCAGTGTAGAACAAAGACAAATAGGAACTCACTATATATAGATACCTCATGCCTCAGGAAACATGGGACTCTTCATGGAGAATCTAGAATTGCCTAGAATTACCTAACAGTCAAAACTGTAAACAATATGAGAAAAAAATCAAGTGAAGGAGAGTTAGCAGATGCAACAAATAGGAGACCTTGTTTCCCAAAAATTAGAGATGGTAGAAAAATCTGAGACTTTAAAATACTTATGTTCAAAGAGAGAGAGAGGGAGGAAATGGTCCAATATTTAAAGGGAAACAAGAAAGAGCAAATTAGAAAAAAATGAATTATGTAAAATTCTAGAAGTGAAATTTAGTTTTTAATTTGTATGAACACTATTGTGTTGGTTGAAAATTGTGAATAATGGAGTCTACTCAGTACAGTTCCAAGGACATTGTTCTTGTAACCAGAGACAAAGACCTCATTAGAAATAATGCTTATTTTATAAATATTCCTGAGTGTAAAACATGAAGATTAAAACTTAAATTGTATAGTGGTGCAGATGACTTAGTTTTTCAGGGATATAGGTTTTAATAAAGGGAACAACTCTAGGGACCATCTTTTTGTCTACTGAGAAAGCCTTGTTTTAGGCACTCTTCTACTTAAATGAAGATGCTGCCAACCCATTGAGAATAGTATGCTTGGGTTTTGCTTTTCTAATAAGGACTGATGCTCACTGACCCTTCAACAAAACATTTATACCCTCTTCCCTTCCAGCTCTTCCCTACCATTCCAATTCATTTTTCAGTCAACCAGTCTAAAGACCATTGACTAAGTTAAGGGTATCTGCAGCCTGCAGACAGGGACCATGTGAGCTAATTGGCCCACACAGTCTTTGACCTCATTTACAAAGGTCTCTAATAATCTAATCTGACCAACTTTATTTTTAGAAAACACATTACACGGGTGATTTCCCTCTTTTTCTTGAGTCTATAATGATAGTCTAAAATATGAATACAATTTAATTATTGGTCATTTAATAAGCAGTTAGCTTTTTGTCCACATATATTTTTGAGTCAACAGAAGCTGTCTCCTTACTTGCTTGCTTTGTCCGTTGCTTCACACAGGTCTGGGTACAAATAGCATATCAGTATGTGCTTTTTATACTGTTCAATTATCTAAAAAGTTTTCATATCAGTCTCCATATCTGTTAAAGCTCATCTTCCTTAAAATGAAGATTTAAAATTTGGATCTGTTTCTTAAAGACAAACTCTCAAATGTCACTGTGCCTGGAACGCCTTCTCTTTTTACCTGCATCAGATGCTCCCTCTGTTCGTAGCAGTCTGTGGACATCTGTATCATAAAACTGATTAGGCTATCCTACTGTGCTGTAGGTGTATGTATCACCCATTCTTGATTGTGAGCTCCTTCAGGGTGGTCTTTTCCCTCATTTTTATCACCACTTGGCACATATTAGGCACTTCAGTTTTGGTTGAGTGAATGAATGATTGAATTAATGGATGAATGAACACTTAAAATAACTTAGTTATACTGATGCCACCATATATTAGACCCCGTTGACCCTCAAGTGGTTATTATCAATTATATTTCAAGGGAGCATGCCTATCCAGACATATTTTGACATTAGAGAAGTGCTTTCCTAGGCACTTAGCCATTGAGGCTGTTGCATATAGAAGTCTGTTAACTTTTTTGAAGAGCTAAAGTTTATATGAAGAATAAAGGAGAGAAGAATTAAGGGTGTTAAAAGAGACTGGATAATTGGACACTTCTACTTTATATGTCAATCCTTTTACTCCATATTTGAAAAAACAAGAGTGGGTGATTGTTAAGAAGACCAGAAAACCACATCAGATAAGAGTGCATTTTCCCCTTCCTTATTCTGCTATCCTAGAGAGAGATTTTATATCCTTTTCTTAAATCTAAGGTACTAGAGTAAGCTGAGAATTGAGAAAGCAAGGATCAACTATCCATATAAATCTAAGGGCTTCATATTTTTAAAATGGAACCATTTAGGAGATAATAGCTTGTGCCACTGCTATTAAATTGCAGAAGGAAAGGAAGAATAACTTAGATTTTGTAAGTAAAATAGAGGAAGCAGAAGTAAATTGAAGGCCTTTAAGTAATACCTCAAACTAAAGTTGGAACTAAATAGGTATGTAAAACACCTTTTCAAGTAGAAAATTGATAGTGTTCTTAAATCTTGTTAAATCTTTTGTTGAAACTAAATTTGCAGAGTTTAGCTTAGTCTCCTTAAGGTATAATTTATCTTCCACATACCTCTTATCTCTTGGAAATAGTACTTAGACTGAATTCCTGTTTTGATTTTTTTAATAACCTCTTTCCCCAAAAATGACTTGAAGTAATTTTCAAGTTTCTAAAGACATTGTACTATATCCTTACAATATGAATTATTCTTGTCTAGTGGTCCTACATTTTAATGTCTGTGATTGGTCACAGAGTTCTGTTTCATTTTTGGTAAAAGAACATGTAGCCCTTTAATATATATAATATATAAACAACAGTACAAGAATGTTTATCATATATTTTATTTGAAATGTAATCAAAATTTGGTGTTTTTCTTTTTTTTCATTCAAAAACTATAGAAAGTATTCACATAATATGTGATTGCAATACTTTCATTCAAACTGCAGGGTGAAATCACAAAATCAAGCAAAGTTTGGACCCCAAGAAGTTCATTAGGGAAAAAAAAGTGTGGTGAATGACATAGAACTAGTCCAAATGCTGAGGGGTTTTTTTTTGCTTTTTTTTTTTCTTTTTCTTTTGTAACTTAGAGTTATTTTAAAGCACATGTAATTAAAAATTCTGTAAATACTCTTTGGTGAATTTATAGCAGTAATTTCCATCTACAAAACATTAATCACTTTTCTCTTCTTATACCAGGTTGTTGGTGTAGCTCAGGCCATCAACAAGAGATCTGGAAATGGTGGGACATTCACTGAAAAAGATGAAAAGGTACCAAAACCTGTGTCTGATGTGATACCAATTAAGGAAAATGCTTTCTTTTTATACAAAAATCAGTTGTTGTCAAGTTGACTTCAGATCATGGTGACTCCTGTGTGTCAGAATAGAGCTGTGCTCCACAGGGTTTTCAGTGGCTGATTTTTCAGAAGTAGATCACCCAGCCTTTCCTAGAAGGCATCTCTAGGTGGACTTGAGCTTCTAACCTTTCAGTTATTAGCTAAGGATGTTAGCCATTTGCACACCCAAGTACTCCTCTTTATATTGTTGTTATGTGCTATGGAGTCGGATCCAACTTATAGAGACCCCTCCTTGGGTTTCTGAGGCAGTATCACTGCAGAAGTAGATTGCCCAACCTTCCTTCCGAGGAGTGGCTGGTAGGTTAGAACCGCCAGCCTTCTGGTTAGCAGTCAACCTGGTTAGGCACTACGCTACCAGAGCTCCCTCTGTTTATATAGACCTATAGAATTAGCTGGTCTTACAGTTGTTGATCATGAAAGCATTATGGTTAAAAAGTGTCTGAAATGTTTGAAAGTTTATATTTCCTATCACTAAATACAGCACTGCCTTGAATCAAAGGTACCTGTATTATTCAATCCCTGCTTCTTCAGGTTTGCAGAAGCCTCAAACTCCCTGCGCACTGTGCAGCCAGACCTCTGCTGGGGCTGTGTGCGTGTTGGGGCTACACAAAGGGTGACTTAGGGTATTTTAATTGTCTCATTTACCTTTCATCACTGCTGTAAAGAAATTTGACCTGAAGTTTTTAAAAATAAAAAAAAAAAAAAAGCCATAAAGGAACTGCTTCAAGTTCAGTGCTCCAGGTTGGCTGAAAATTGGAATTGCCTTCTAGTGAAGCAAATTTCAGAATGTTTTATAAGCTCTGCACACAGACGGTGGGGCGCCAAGGTGTGAATTCAGGCTGGATGATGTGAATTTTGCTTCAGAAAGAGCTGCGGTCAGCATTATTTTATGACTTTTCTCCTCCAACTCTGAAGGAATACATTCCACACACCAAATTGACAGGCTTTCCAGGACTGAAGCCCTTAAACTTGTTTACAACTTCATTCTGTCAGTAGGTTTTATTATTTCTCCTATTGAATCTGTCATTATAGGTACATTATAAAGTCCACTGAATTCGTCCTATCCCAAGCCCATTGCTATTAATGTTGCTTGCCCCAAATTAGTAGGAGGTTTGAATTTGGAAAGTGTTCTGTTATTTTTGTCTTCATGTTGTAGGCTGGACTGGCACCTATGCTGGTCTCCATATTTTAATTGCTTCAGAATATAGAAAATACTTTTTTAATGTGAGTACTAGACTTCCAGCTTCCTATTCTATTAATGACACCTGAGAATATTTGGTGGGAAAATATGGGTCCAGAGTGGCTCTGTATTCTGTTGTTGGTCTGCAGTCCATCAGTGTAAATCCTTAAATTTAATTACATTTTTTTGTTCTAGCACCTCTTGGAAAGAGAAATCCGTAGTTGTAAATAAAGGATAGTATTCTAAAGATTTATTTTAATCAATGATTAATATAATTGTGAGGACATTACCCTAGAATAGTATATGAGAATAATAAATCAATGTTTAAAAGGACATACTTTAAGTTACAAAATATTTAAAATTTTATATGGAGCCATTATTGCCAATAGTCTACTAGCAAGGATGTGAGCTTTCATTTGCCCCGGTAATAAGCTATTTTTAGTCTCAGCATAGATCCAAGTCCCAATAACAGGCAGAGACTACAACAAACTTTACATAGAACAAATTGTTATTTTAAATTATATGAAGAGTTTTGTGTCTTAGTTGCTCCTCTCTTTTTCCTTATTAATTTATACCTAATGTATGACCTTAGGGCACCATGTTAAGACTTGTCATTTACTAGTCATGCAATTTAACTAACACTTGCTGTGCATCAGTTCTTCATTTTAAAATTTTATGCAGAGTAGATATGTATATTTTTGACTTTTTAATATTTTGACTCTAAATATTTTTGGATGCTTTTTGTTTTTCAGGAACTATAACTAGACAATTTTATAGACAGCTCTTATTGGCTGTTGTCTTTATCTGTTTTCTAGGACTTTGCTGCTTATTTGGCATTCTGTGGTATTGTTCTTCATAATGCTCAACTCTATGAAACTTCACTTCTGGAGAACAAGAGAAATCAAGTAAGTGTTTTGATTACTGGAGAGAGTATTAGAAAGAAGAAAAAAAAACCTCACTGCCATCAAGTTGGTTCTGACTCATAGCAGCCTCCTTTTGGCTTCTGAGGTGGTAAATCTTTATGGAAGTAGTTTGCCCAGTCTTCCTTCCATGGAGTGGCTGGTGGATTTAAAGGACTAACCTTCTGGTTAGCTGTCAAATGCCTTAGGCACTACACCACCAGAGCTCCCTAGAGAGACTATAGACATCTTTAAGAAACATTGTTAAAATTTTTATCTAAGTAATATATATACTTCATTAAAATTTCACATAGATCCAGCTCTAAATCTCTTTCTTGAGATAGTTATTTTAGCTGTTTCTTCTCATAGTTGTTTTCATTTTCGATTTCCCATACACGGTTGTGTTAAGCACTGTTCTCTGGATCCCTGAAAACTTCTTTCTAATTGCCCTTTTACTGTTGCAAACTCTTTTTCAGTTAACTCCTTGAGAAAGAGTATTGATGAGGTAAATGTTATGAGGCCTTACATGCATGAAAATGTCTATTGTGCCATCCTGCCAGTTTGGCTGGGTATAGAATTCTAAGTTGGAAATCCCTTTTTTAGAATTCAGCGCTAGTGCTTCTTAGTCTTCCAACTATCATCAGTGTCATTCTAACTACTGGTTCTTTGTAGGCTTTTTTTTTTTTTTTTTCATCTCTCAGATTCTCTGATTGTCTATCTTTCCTTTTGTTATTTAATTTTACAGTATGATTCTTTTTTAATTCATCCCTGGTCTTCCCTTTTAGTCTGGAAACTTAAGCCCTTCCATTCTATATCATTATTTTTTCGTTGCTTTGATAATTCATCTCCCCACCCTTCTATTTTCTCTGTTTCTCTTTCTGAACCTACTGCCATTGAGTGAATTCCAACTCCTATCAACTTTATATGACAGAGTAGAACTACGCTATATAGTTTCCAAGGCTATACATCTTTACAGAAGCAAACTGCTACATCTTTTTCTCAAGGAGTGGCTGGTGGGTTCTAACTGCCAGCCTTTTGGTAAGCAGCAGAGCACTTTCATCACTGTGCCAATGGACTCCAATAAGATATTACTGTTGTTAGGTGCTGTCAAGTCAGTTGCAACTCACAGTGACTATTTGTACAATAGAATAAAACACTTCCCAGCCTTACACCTTCCTCACAATCTTTGCTATTCTTGAGCCCATAATTGCAGCCACTGTATCGATCCATCTTGTTGAGGGTCTTCCTCTTTTTTGCTGACGATCCACTTTACCAAGCTTGATATCCTTCTCCAGGGACTGTTCCCTCCTGACAACATGACCAAAGTACAAGACAAAGTACACCATCTTCATTCCTAACGAGTATTCTGGCTATACATGATCCAAGACAGATTTGTTTGTTCTTTCAGCAATCCATAGTATATTCAGTATTCTTTACCAACACCATAATTCAAAGGCATCAATTCTTTGGCTTCCTTTGATAAGATCTTAGACTTCCAGAATTGATTCTTATGTCTCATCTGTCCTACTTTCTTTTCTTTTAATTTTACTTTCTTGGAGCCTTCCTCAGCTTTTGCTAATAATTCTAACATTGAGCTTTTTAAGTTCTCTTTAGTTTCTAGAATTTTCTTTCTTTGTAGTTTTTGTCTGTTTGATTCACTCTGTCTCTTTTAAGTTGGAAACGTTCACAGAAATGTCTGGTGAATCTTTGATATCATTTCAATTTTAACAATAGTATCTAGAATTTAAGGAAGGCTGGTGGCTCAGTGGCTTGTCTGCTAAGCAAAAACTTCAGCAGTTTGATCCCACCAGCTGTTTCACCAGAGAAAGATGTGGCAGTCTGCTTCCATAAAGATTTATAGCTTTGGAAACCCTATGGGGCAGATCTACTCTGTCCTATACGGTCACTATGATTGTGAATCAACTTGATGGTAGTGGGTTTGGTTTTTGGTTTATCCAGAATTTACAGTGTACTCCCACACATCACTAAGTAAAAGATACTCAATAGAAAAATTGCCAAAGGATATTAGCAGACAGTTCATAGAACCAAAATCCAAAGGGCTAATAAATATATGTCAAGATGTTTAACCTCATTAATATTTAGGGACATTATAAATAAAACAAAAAGGGAATTCTACTCAATAACCATTACTGGACAAAATTTAAAAATCAGATAATTACCAAGTATTATTGAATAAAAATGGAAATTATTATACTTTGCTGGTGAGAGTATTAATTGGTATAACCATTTTGGAGAAAAATTTGGCAGTGTCTACTGTCTACAGTTAGCCACTTGACTATCAACCAAAAGCTTGATGGTTTGAACCCACCCAGAGGCACCTCAGAAGAAAGGCCTGGCGATCTGCTTCTGAAAGGTCACAGACTTGTAAACCCTAGGAAGTGCAGTTTGACTTTGTACACAAGGTGTCCTAATGAATTGAAATTGACTGCACAGCAATTCCAGATTCACTGACCTTCCTTAGTTCTCTTTGAGTTTGTAAGTTTTAAGTTATTACTGTTATTATTTTTATTTTCATTTCTTTGGTCTCATTTTGGTAAGTTATTAGGAGGAAGAGGAAGTAAAGGCCTATGGTCAACCTTTTGCCTCCTGACTTCTCCCTGCTCCATGCTTACCCCCTTTAATCCATTCTTTATTTCTATAAACACAAATGGGTTCATGTCCCTTCCCTCCTGCAGTACATCTCTAAGTTCAGACTGCTTCACAAGACATACAGGGCTTTTGGGTTTTTTTCCCTGCTTAATTCTACAACTTTATCTCCCCAGTTCTACTCTTTATACTTTTTGTTCTTAAAAATTTGATCAAAACTTAAGAGTTTGCTGCTTTCTCTCAATTCAGTTGTTTTTAACCTGAAAAAATATTCAGAGGAGAGCCAAGGGTTAGCAACATTGGATAAAGGGCTTTAGAGTCAGCCTCTGGATGGGAGGCAAGTGGAACGCACAACCACATAGGGCTAGCAGCAGCTGGTAGGAAGCGGGGGATGGTGGTGCCAGGTCCCTGGGAGACCCCTCTGTGTCATCTAATGTATGGTCTATGTCCACCCCCCCAGTCCAGTATGTATGTACCTACTCACCAAGACATCATAAGGGAGACAGCCAGATCTTGCCCAGGTCTGGGGCCCACCTTGGACACCTTCTCTAATCACAAAAATGTGCCTTGAAAAACTTCATTGATCAGTTCCTACTCATTTTTCAGTCTTCAGCTAGGGTATGGTAGCCTTCCAAGAAATTTTCTGTAATAGAACTTCTCTTACCTCCTCATTGTATAAATGTGTAGGATTAGGATAAATTTTATAGAATGCAGAAGAAAGAGATATTAGAGGAAAAAACACAAAAGCAACTCTTAAAAGATTGTTTACTTTGGACAATATTTGCTATGCTTCATAAAACATGTTTTTATTTCTTTATTTTTGTCCACCTATGTCTCCACCTGTGGATTAATATTTGTTATTAGTAGTAATACAGTATTGTGTATGTAAAAGTGTTTATCTTTGTTGTCTGTCCCTCGTGTGCACCTCTCTGTGTCTTCCTTTTTCTTAGTGTTATTGTGTTGTCACTCGTTTTTGATATATTACCTTTACCTTTACCTAAATCAATACTTGTATCTACCTATCTAGAAGTTGTCCCCCCCCTTCCCTCCCATCCCTGGTAGCCAACAAAGAGAGCTTCCAATCATATGTAAATCTTTCCGTGACTTTTTACAATGGTGGACTAGTACAATATTTGTCATTCTGTGATTGACTTATTTCACTCAGCATAATGTCGAATAAGATCATCCACATTATGAGGTGCTTCATGGATTCCACATTATTCTTTAGTGTTGTATTGTATTCCATCGTATGTATGTACCATAGTTTGGTTATCCATTCCTCTATTGATGGGCACTAAGGTTGTTACTTCATATCTTTGGTATTGTGAATAGTGCTGCACTGAATTTGGGTCTGCATGTATCTGTTCATGTCTTGGCTTTCACTTCTTCAGGATAAATACCTAGTAATTGGATTTCTGCGTCAAATGGTATTTGTTTCCAACTTTTTAAGGAATCACCGCACTGTTTTCCATAGTAATTGTATCATTTTGAGAGTCCCACGAGCAGTTGTATGAGAGTCCCACGAGCAGTTGTATGAGAGTCCCAATCTTTCCATATTCTCACTAGCATTTGTTATTTTCTGTCTTGTTGAACTTTGCTATTAATGCTGCAGTGAGATGGTATCTCACTGTTGTTTTGACTTGCATCTCTAATGGCTAATGATAGCGAACATTTCTTTGTGTTTGTGGCCACCTGACTGTCTTCTTTGGCAAAGTGCCTGTTCATGTCTTCTGTCCATTTGTAGTTGGAATTTTTGTCTTTTTGTTGTTGAGGTGTTGGAGTTTTCAATAAATTTTAGAGATAAGTCTCTTGCCAGATAAGTCATTGCTGAATACTTTTTCCCAATCTGTAAGTTCTCTTTTTACTCAAATGTTTTTAATTTTTATAATTGTCGATATCAGTAGTTTGGAACAATAGCAATGATAGTGTGTATTATGTACCAGATAACTGTTCAAAATACTTTACAAATATTAATCTATTTAATCCTCACAGTAGCCCTGTGATTTTGGTACTATCGTTATCTCTATTTTCAAGAAACTTGCCTAAGGCACAAACTTATCAAGCAAAGGGAACCAAGATTAAGAACTGAATAATCTGGCTTCAGAATCTATGATCTTGACCATGTTTATTAGTAAGCACTGATTTTCATATTTATATTTGAATGTAAACTCAAACCTTATCATAGTTGTTGAATTATATATAAACAACTTGTAACCCATATATATTGTTACATTGCTTTAATAATTATATTGGTAGCTGCCATCAACTTGACTCCAACTCACAACAACCCTATGTGTTGTAACAGAACCAAACGTTGCCCAGTCCTGTGCCATCTTCATGATCTTTAATATGTTAAATGCCATTGTTGTACCTGTTTTGTTAGGTTTCCCTCATTTTTAATAATTATAAAAAAATTAATAAATAACAAACTTAATTCTTTTTTGTCTAGGTGCTGCTTGACCTTGCTAGCTTAATTTTTGAAGAACAACAATCATTAGAAGTAATTCTGAAGAAAATAGCTGCCACTATTATCTCTTTCATGCAGGTGCAGAAATGCACCATTTTCATAGTGGATGAAGATTGCTCCGTGAGTACAGAGTATGATTTTTATATTTTTAGAAAAATGGAAAGCACTTCAAAGCACTGCTTTTTAATCTCGTTTAGCCTCAGAACCTTCTCTGAAACAGAACTGTGTGTGGTACTGATGTAAAGGTGATCACAGTATGGGCTACTCTGGTTGAAGAGGGATAGAGAAGAGGTTGGAGGGTATCTTTAATGCATTCTTTCACTTCTGTTCCCCAGCATGGGGAATATCTGTGTCCTGCTTTTGTTAGTGATTACACTCTCTTGATGGAAAAATACATTATCATCACAGTGTTCTGGTTTTCCAAGGTCAGAAATAGTGGTGCCCTGCTGCTATGAACAGGTGGACCTCCACCTTGAATAAGTTAGATGTAAACCTTTTCTTCTACCAAGAATTCTTTAAAAACCAGATGGCATGGTTCAACAGAGGCCAAGTCACTAAAGGTGGCTATTGACCCAAGTCCTTTACCAACAATGGCAAACTGTTGAACTGTTATAACTGGTAGATTTCAATCCATTGATGTGTAATGTGAAGTAACATTTTCAGATGTGTGGGGATAGATGGAGTGTTGTTATAGAGGGTGGGTAGCTTATAGGCAGGGCAACCTCCTTGAGTTTGCTGTTAGAATCAGGACCTCTGCTGAAGGCAGTTTTCCTTTATGCATCTTCTTTCCCTTCTTAACCTTCTGGATTATTACTTTTAGATGTAGTTGTTTTTTCCATTAATTCCCTCGGAATGGGCTCTTCCTTAGTAGGTGAAAAGGGAAGAGAGTGGGCTTACCATTTGTATGTATAGGTCAGTTATAATCCATATTTGATACTAAATTGATTTTTTGGGGGGTAAGCAGAATAATAAAAATTATTTAATACTTAATTTATATTAAAATATTTTCATTGTTTTTGCTATTAAGACTGTACAGTATGACCCAAAATCATCTGAATCATGTGTGTGTTTGTGTGCCACAAGAGATATGTTGATTAATACAAAGTTCTCATTAATAGCATATCACATGAGAATTTAATGGGCTAAAAGATAATCAGTATTCTCAAATATTATTTCATATTTTCAATCAGTTATAAAATTATTCATATGTTGAAGTGAGAGATGATTAGAAGATAGTAGCCATCCTTTTAAAGTTCAGGTCAAAACTCATTAATGTAATATGTCATTCTATCATTTTTCTCAATGACCTCTCTTTAGCATTTAATTTTTTAAAGTAATGCATGAGGCACTCCTTTTAAACAAGTTAAATATCATTTCAATTAACATTCAGTGCATACTTCTCCCTGTTAACACCCATCACGGTAGCAACTTATTTGGATAAGCAGAGCTTAGAAACGTTATCTCAACAATATGCCTGTTAATATATTTTATGTACTTTCTAGCAATTCAGTAATTAGAAAAGTCATTCAGAGATTAGAAAAGGGATTGGATGTCTTGATGTCTCCATATTACAATTATTTTTGTGGTTGTTATGTGCCGTCGAGTCGGCCCCGACTCATAGCGACCCCTTCTTGGGTTTCCGAGGCAGTATCACTACGGAAGTAGGATTGCCCAACCTTCCTTCCGAGGAGTGGCTGGTGAGTTTGAACCGCCAGCCGTCTGGTTAGCAGGCAAGTGTCTTAGCCACTATGCTACCAGAGCTCCCCTAACAATTATTAGTTGATAAAAAATATTTTAACATAATGAGCAAAAATCAAACTGTAAGCAAGATACTTAAAAATTACTCATTTCTTTCATCCTAAAATTAAACTAACATTGTCATATTTCTTTGTTTCCTTCAACTTCTTTATACAATTAATTGTATATAGCATGGATGCAAATTTACATGCTGTTTTATTAAATGTAAACTTCAAAAATATTTCTCTATGTTGTTGGAATTTTCACAATTAATGTAATGATCTCATAAAGTTTTACTGAATGATAGATCTTTTCAAAAAGACCTTCTCTACCTAGGCTGTTAACAACAGTAATCAGTACATGCATAAAAGTCAAAAATTGAGGATTTTGGAATAAGCATGGAGAAATTTTGAAGTAAATATATCTATTATCACCTAATAGAAAAAATAAACCAAATGGTACTTGGATAAGCATTTTTGTCACCAACAATATGAACAAGGTCTTTAGTCATAGGAAACAGCTTTGAAGATGTCATGAAATCAGTGCCAGGTCAGTTTAGTCTGAAAGAAAGTAAAAATATATGACAAGTTCTGATGGCTTAGTCAGTTCCACAGACGTGTATGTCTGTGTATAGACAGTTTTCATTACCTTGTCAGACTTACTTCTCAGTCTTTGTTGTTGCTCTGTTTTTAGGATTCTTTTTCTAGTGTGTTTCACATGGAATGTGAGGAATTAGAAAAATCATCAGATACTTTAACAAGGTAATACAACTTATTCTCTGTTTCTCTTTATCACTGGTATATGTTGTTGTTAGCCACTGTCGAGCCAACTCAAGGCAACTGAATGCACAAATGAAGCAAATTGTTGTCTGGTCCTGCTCTGTCCACATGATCAATTGCAGATTGGACTGTTGTAATCCATAGGCTTTTCATTAGCTGATTTTTAGAAATAGGTAGCCATGCCTTTCTTCCTAGTCCAGCTTACTCTGGAAGCTCTGCTGAAACATATTCAGCATCATAGCAACGTTTAAGCCACCCCTGATAGATGGATGGTAGCAGCATGTGAGGCGCATTAAGTGGGAATCCAACCCGAGTCTCCCACATGGAAGGTGAGAATTCAACTATTGAACCACTACTGCCTTAGATCACAGGTATGTGATACTGACTAAATAGTTATTTCGTGAAGCTTTCCGGTAATATATCAAACAGTGTTTCACTGATACTTATTCATAAGGTTTTCAGTGGCCAATTTTTTCTGAAGTGGATGGCCCTGTCCTTCTTCCCAGTCTGTCTTCATCTAGAAATTCTGCTGAAACCTGTTCACCATGGATGACCCTACTGGTATTTGAAATACCAGGAGCAACACCCAAGCTACCACAGTCTGACAAACTGAAAAACCAATTTGATTTGACATATAAGCTACAGGCTATTTCATTTCCACAAATAGCTTTATTTTTAAAAAATACTTTATTTGACATTAAAATTCAGGTTTTTTCACTACAGTTGATCTACCTGAGAATCATTTCTTGAGTGTGAATGATGTTAGAATTAGTATAACCCTTGCCTACACTGTTCTTGTGTACTTCATTTAAGACCCACTAAAGGAGCTCTAAGGGGAGCTCTGGTGGCATAGTGCCTAAGGCATGTGACTGCTAACCAAAAGGCTGGTGGTTCAAACCCACCAGCCACTCTTCAGAAGGAAGGTCAGGCAATCTACTTCCATAGTCATACTGCCTCAGAAACCCAAGGAGAGATCACTATGAGTTGGATCCGACTCCACGCTAGTGAGTTAGGTTTTTTTTTTTTTTTGAAAGGAGCTCTAATGAGGTCTGGTAGTACAGTGACTAAGACATCTGACTGGTTGGTGGTTCATACCCACCAGCCACTCTGTAGAAGCAAGACTGGACAATCTGCTACCATAAGTATTTACTGTCTCGAAAACCCAATGGAGGTCGCTATGAGTCGGAATCGACTATTCCAGCGGGTTTGGTTTGGTTTTTTTAAAGGAACTCTGGTGGCATAGTGGATAAGACATTTGTCTACTAACCAGGTCAGTGATTCAAACCCACCAGCTGCTCCACGAAAGGACAATGGGGCAGTCTAGTTCTGTAAAGATTTACAGCCTTGGAAACCCAAATGGGGGCACTATGAGTCAGAATCAACTCAATGGCAGTGAGTTTGGTGGGTTTTGTTTTTTTTTTTTAATTATTGTCTTTCAATTACAGTTTTTCATTGAGAATTGGACCTTTACTGGAAATTTAACAGACTTCTAAAAAGGCTTTATTCAGAGTAAGCCATAGGGATTTACTGAATGAAAAAAATACATACATATATATTTTGAATCATATATTTTAAGTTCCTAAACACTGTGATTTTATATAATAAGGATAAGATCATGTCATATGTTTTGTTTCATGCCCTTCCTGAGAATACTGGGCACTTGTTGACTTTTAAGGTATTTAAACATGTTTTTAGAGAATGCTTTTTTAAAAAAAAAAAAGTGGGGGTTAGGGTGTAAGAGTCTACCGTCCTTTTTGTACCAAGACATGTACCCTGTGGCTAGCATTAGATCAGATCTCTATTGTAATCCAGTTTCTTTTTCATGGTTTTATTACTTTGAAATTTTTATTCATTTTCCTTCTAAGTATCACTCAGAAACAATAGAAAGTATTTAAGTAGTAGAAGTCAGATCTTATTGCCTCAATTTTATATGTACTTTCTGAAAATTTTTGAAAAGGGTTTAGAGTAAACTACCAAATGTTCTTTCTTATATCCTCTTTTCTGTTCTTGGCCAAAAAAAAAAATGCTGTTGTTGGCTTCAGTGATAAGATATTCCAAGGAATATAAATCTGACAAAATAAAGTGTCCAGAATTCTTGGGCATAATCCTATTTATGACACTGATTGTTGTTTGTTTCTTACAGATTATTTTGCCACTAAGTACTTTAATGATGAGAACACAGAGATTCATGAGGAAATGTAGACTATTAACATCATATCTAAAAGTCTCATGTGATCATGGAAATAGAATATTATTTTAACTTTACTGTTGATATTAAAATTCCAGATTGTTTTCCCTGTAGTTGACCTGAGAATTATTTCATGTAGTGAATGACCCCACCATTAGTGAAGCCCTCAGTAACTAAGCTCTTTCATTACTAAAAGGTGCTTGTTGTTGTTGTTGTTGTTGTTATGTGCCGTCAAGTTGCACCAGACTCATAGCAACCCCTCCTTGGGTTTCCGAGGTAGTATAACTACGGAAGTAGATTGCTCCATCTTCCTTCCGAGGAGTGGCTGGTGGGTTTCAGCCGCCAGCCTTCTGGTTAGCCGTCAAGTGTCTTAGGCACTATGCTACCAGAGCTCCTTAAAAGGTGCTAGTGCTTTAAAAATAACCTTGTTACATATCTAGCATATAAAGCAAAAATCCTATAAAGTCTTCAAAAAATTTGTCATCAAAAAGAAGATAGAGGGATTGTTTTTTGAAGAAATAACAGCAATTAACAGCCAAATGCAGTATGTGGACTTGATTAGTTCCTGTTAAAAACACACAACAAAACAGAAAAAAAGAAATCTATCAAAAATAGCTTTTGGGGAGCAAATGAGTGTTTGAATATGGACTAGATATTGGATGATGGTGGGGGAATTATTTTTTTCTTTTATTTGGAATCAGTAAGATACTATGGTTAATAGCAGAATGTTCTTTTAGGAGATTCATGAAGTATTTAGGGTTCCTGATGTTTGCAATTTATTTTAAGGTGGTTTTACCAAAGATAGTAAATATATTTAAATTAAAATAGTACAATAAATACATTCCATATACATAATAGATAAAGAAAATATGACAAAACATTAAAATTTATTGAATCCAGATAGAAAATACTCATTTTATTTTCACCTTACTTTCTATTTATTTGAAACAAAAAACATTTTATTGTGGTTTGCATGCACATTTACAGAGGCAAATTAGTTTTCCATTCAACAGTATGTACGCATTTTGTTTCATGGCATTAGTTGCAGTCCCTTCAATGTAATAACACTCTTCCCATTTGTTCCCTCGGTTCCCTGTTTCCATTCATTCTTCTTTCTTGCTCTTGCTGCCTTCTGAACTTTGTTTCAGGGCAAGTGCTGCCCTTTTCATCATATGGTTGTTTGTTCCAAGGAGTACGTTCCTCTGGGTGTTATTATTCACTTTATAGACTTATCTGTTGTTTGACTGAAAGGTGATTCCGGCTTCAGTTCCAGGCTTGAAGGGTGTCTGAGGACCATAGTCTCAAAGGTTCCACCAGTCTCTATCAGACCAGCAAGCCTGGTCTTTTTCATGATTTTGAATTTTGTTGTACAGTTTTCTCCTACTCTCTCCAGGATGTTCTATTGTGATTCTGATCCAAGCAATCAATATTCAACTTTCTTTCATCTTTACTGTGTTTCAAAATGTTTAGAATAAAATGTTGGAATAAAATGTTTGTAATAAGAATTTGGAAACAAAATAAGCCAAAAATCATCTCTGTATATCACATAATGCTGAACTGCCTGAGTTTGCAGCTGTAAAAACAAAGTACTTCAGTGTACAGGCTGTTTTGTTCTAATTTACTTAAATTAGACTGACACCAACGAACACTGTTAGGTCTGAAAAAGCTATCTTCTGTCTCTTTCTATATGTATCCTTCCCTTTCTTCTCCCTTCTTACCTTTTTTTATATGTCGTGCCCACTTATATTTTCCCCCATCAATATGGAGAACTATTGTACAATAGTGCCTTAAAGGTAATTTAAGTAATATTTAAATTAAAAACTTTTATTGCTAAAGTATTATTTTTAAAGTAGATTTAATTTTAAGCACTCTAATGATGCAATGAAAAGCTTTTTCTCCTATTAAAAGAATTTTAGAAATTAGCAAAGGGGCAAGGGTGTAACTTGGGAGTAGGTGATGAATTCATTTAACTCAGAAGATATACCTAATTTAAGCCTTTACTGCTGACTTTAGTGTGGAGTCCTCTGATTTCTGTCAGTACAGACAAACTGTGGTAGGTCTACACAGAGATTTTTCTGCTAACCTGGAGATGTTGCTTCACATCACTATTACTGCATAACCAGTTGCTATCGAGTTGATTTTAACTCATCATGATGCCATGTGTGTCACGGTACAATTGTGCTCCACAGTATTTTCAGTGGCTGATTTTTTAGAAGTACATTGCCAGGCCTTTCTTTCAAGATGGACATGAACCTCCAACCTTCCAATGAACAGCTGAAAGCATTAACTGTTTGCACTACCCATAACTGAATCATGGACTTGTATTTCCCTCTCAGCCTTACTAGTCATGAGCTGAAGTTTATATCCTAAGTTCCTGTGCCATTGTATTTTTCTGGCATAATTGGCATTGTTATAGCTAATATTGAATCCTTTTTGAATGTCTGATGATGTATGCACCTCCTGATGTTTGTGTGTGTTCCTCTTAAATGATGGTATCAGGCTATCTCATCTAGCTTATTGATGAAGTTTTTATATCCTTAAGAGGATATATAATATCTTGTTTTTATGATACCATGCATTTTTTTATCAGCTAATATGATGTTAACATTACCAAAAGAATGTTTAAAACATCTATTGAGTTACTTGTTCCACTGGTCTTGAGAAAAGTGTCTACATCTGAAGACTTGTCTGTTTGTTGGCAACTTGAGGAAGTTTTTTCTTGAGGTCACCTGTCAGTGTTGCGGTCCAGTTGGATGGTGAGACATTGTTTGAGTTGAGAGATGTGCATCCAAGATTTGACTCCCTGGAGTTTAACTTCACAGTGGGAGGTCAACAACACTTGGTAGGGTCCTTTCCGTACGTTTCTTTTGGGAAATGAGCAAAGTAAAAACTATCAGCAATGACAAAACTTAAAAATGGCTATGGTTAACTTATTACCAATAATAAAAAAAAAAAACCTGATGATAATTCATTATAAAATAATGCAAAACAAAACAAAGTCAGTTTAAAAAAAAACTTTATAAAAAATATTCCTAAATACAGTGATTAGCCCTCTTTTCAAAGAGATTCTATGACATTTAGCTGGCTTTTTTAAAAGAATACCTTTGAGAGTTTCTAGATAAAACATATAAATACTTAATGATTTTACTTTTAATTGCTAGTATAAATAATGTTACTATGTTGTTGTTGTTATGTGCCGTCAAGTCAGCCTCCAACTCATAGCGACCCCTCCTTGGGTTTCTGAGGCAGTATCACTATGGAAGTAGATTGCCTCATCTTCCTTCCGAAGAGTGTCTGGTGGGTTTGAACCGCCAGCCTTCTGGTTAGTAGTCAAGTGCCTTAGGCACTATGCTACCAGAGCTCCTTAATGTTACTATATAAACACGAATTTAGTTATATATAATTACAGACTTAAAAGGAGCTCTGGTTGCAGTGTGGTTAAAGCATTGGGCTACTAACTAAAAGATCAACAGTTAGAACCCACTAGCAGCTCCATGGGAGAAAGATGAGGCAGCCTGATTCTATAAAGCTTTACCACCATGGAAACAATATTGTGCAGTTCTACTCTGTCTTATGGGGTTGCTATGAATCGGAGTCAACTCAATGGCAATGGGAAAAAAAATTATAAATTCAAATTAATAAACAGATACATATATACATAAGTATGTGGTGGTTAGATGCCTTTGAATTAGTTCCAACAAATAGCAATCCTATGTTCAGAATAAATAAAATACATACGTAATATATATATTCACAGAAAAATATGATAATGCATATTAAGAGTATAAAATCATGAATACCTATATTTACCTTAGAATATTTGTTCAGCTTCAAAAAAAACCAAACTCACTGCCATCGAGTCGAACCTGACTCGTAGCAACCCCTCCTTGGGTTTCCAAGGCGATAACACTATGGAAGTAGATTGCCCAACCTTCCTTCTGAGGAGTGGCTGGTGGGTTTGAACCACCAGCCTTCTGGTCAGCTTATGTACATGTAATTATGGTTTGTGTATTGGCATTTTAATTTTTTTTATAAATTCAGTCAGGTCCTCTAATTCCTAGTTCTATCTAAACAAACCCAGTGGTATAACAGTGACCTCTTCTGGTAAATATGAATTTTTTTGGAAAAATAAAAGCAAAGACTTGCTTATATATGTGATTTGTTTCTAATGCTTCTCTATAGACAAATGAAACATATCTTTCCTTTTTTAAAAAATCATTCCAAAATGGTATTCCAAATCAAAACCAAACTCACTGTCATTGAGTCAATTCCAACTGACAGTGATCCCCATTAGGTTTCCAAGGCTGTAAATCCTTACAGAAGCAGACTGCCTCATCTTTGCTCTAGGGAGTGGCTGGTGGGTTCCAACCACTGTCCTTTTGGTTAGCAGCCAATTACCTTAACCACTATACCACCAGAGCTCCTTTAAGATGGTATTAGTATAAATGTATTTTGTATAAATCATAAATAGTATGATTACCTTAAAAGGAACTAATTTACATGAATCATTTAAACTGACTTATTACCTGAATTTATGATAATTAAAATCATTCCGACAATGGCTTATGTCAGTTAAACCTTTTATTGTTAGCCTTTTTTTTAATAATATATTTAAAGACCTCTAAGTCATGTAAATCTGTTTTTATTTTAATAAAAATTGAGTATCACCCTTAACTTTGTAAAAACTGAATTAAAATGGTGTTTAGTAACTTCAGAATTTTGAAAAAGGACTACACTAATATTGATTCTTATTTTTCACCAGCAGATTCTTTATTACATTTCTCAGGTTGCTTATTGATGGAATTTGTTGTTGTTGTTATGTGCCATTGAGTCGGATCTGACTCATAGCAACCCCTCCTTGGGTTTCCGAGGTGGTATCACTACAGAAGTAGATTGCCCCATCTTCCTTCCAAGGAGTGGCTGGTGGGTTTAAACTGCCAGCCTTCTGGTTAGTAGTCAAGTGCCTTAGGCACTGTGCTACCAGAGCTCCTAGGCACTATGCTAGGACTCTCCAATTCTTCTTATTGGGAGCTCTGGTGGTGTAGTGCCTAAGGCATTTGACTGCTAACCAGAAGGCTGGCAGTTCAAACCCACCAGCCACTCCGCCTTGGAAACCCAAGGAGGGGTCCCTATGAGTCGGGTCCAACTTGATGGCAGTGAGTTTGGTTTTGGAATTCTTATTAAACACTTTGCCAATCCAAACACCTTTTCTATGAGATGAAATGTTAGGCAGTTTGGTGATGTTAGCAGTAAGCAAATCATTCTTTTTAGACAGTTACTTATTAGTTGAAAAAGATGGCTCATCAACCCACTAAATATCTTTGATAAATTAAGAGAAAATATTGAAGACAGCTTTGAAATATTAAGTGTATAACAAATATATTCAAGGTGAACATTCTACATAATTATTAGAATCATAAGTAGCATAAAGCACAGTGAGTTCTTGGGAGTTGAGTTGCCCAAGAACTTTGGAAGGAAGGCACATTTCCAGATTGTGGGAGATTATAGGGGCGCCCTGGTGGCACAGTGGTTAAGTGCTCAGCTGCTAATGCAAAGGTCAGTGGTCCAAACCCATTAGCTGCTTTGCAGGAGAAAGATATGTCAGTCTACTTCTATAAAGGTTAAAGCCTTGGGAACCTTATGGGGCAGTTCTGCTCTATGCTATAGGGTCACTATGAGTGGGAATCAACTCATCAGCAACGGATTTGTTGCTGTTTTGGGAGGTATATTCTAGAGGCGCTGCTTCAATTCAAAAAGTCAACCAATTAGAAGGAAAAAAAAATTAGATGTTGTATAATTAGTTGGTGGTATAATTCCATATAAGTGAGTTTTATGTACATTGTTATTATATATATGTATTATCAAATGGGAACTCTGGTAGCATAGTGCCTAAGGCATTTGACTGCTAACCAGAAGGCTGGAGGTTCAAACCCACCAGCCACTCCTTGGAAGGAAGGTTGGACAATCTGCTTCTGTAGTGATACCACCTTGGCAACCCAAGGAGGGGTTGCTATGAGTTGGATCTGACTCGATGGCACATAACAACAACAACATCAAATGTATATTTTTTCCATAAAATTAAGCCTTAAATTTACTTTCTTACAATAAATATACTAGTCATTTGTTCTTAATTACAGTGCTAGGACATAATTATAGTTAAAACACTTATGGATCCAGAGTAGAAAAGTATAGACTTTAATCATACTATACTTAAATCTGAATTCCACCACTTACTAGCTATAGGACTTTGTATAAAGTATTTAGCCTCTCAAAACTATGTGAAATGGGAATTGTAGTAGGAGCTAAATAAGATAATGTATATAAAATGCTTCAGAAAATTTTTGGTACACAGTACGTGCTTAGTAAATGTTAGCTTTTATTCATTCTGTTATTTTTTTTTTTTTTTTAATCTTTGGTTTACATAGCCTACAATGAGTCCCACTTATTTCTAAAGCACAGAAACATCACAGTTTTTCCAAGCTCCATTTCCCTGTCTCTTTCCAAGGATACATTCATATATAACTCCATTGATATCCATTGTGCAAAAAGCCTTAATTTTCTGAGTTTGTCTGGGTCCTCCAAGAAGCATATGCCAAGGCTGAGTTAAATATGTGCAAGAAATTTATCAGAGGAAACATCCTGTGGGAGAGAAAGGGGAAGGAGTGGGGGAAGGCTGGAGAGCCATCAAACCCCCGCACAAGTGTGTCGCAGAGTGAAGCAGAGAGGGAAGGAAAGAAGGTGGGTTGTATGAAAGCATCTTAGCTGACTTTGGCAAGACTGTTGGGGCATCCTCCAGATTCTAGTCTCCTGTCAGACAATCTTTGTTTCCCAGGCATGTTCTACCTCACTATCCCTGCTATGCTCAGTCTTTGTCTAGGAGCAGCCCTATGAGGCCTGGCATTCGTGTTGGGTTTCAGAGCACAACAGCTGGAGACATTGGTCTCTTACATGTCTTGTAGCTGGAGCTCTGAGAGGTACACTCACCAAGCTGTCACAGTAGTCCTATTATCTGTGAAATACAGAGTGCCTGCATTATACTTTAAAATTCTTCCACTATCTGTGCTAGCCTAACATTGTCAATCTGAAACTATCATTTTATACCTGGCAATCTGTAATTATTTAGTGTTTCTAAAATTACACACATCGTCTATGTCATTTTATACTGTTTTTATTTTATACTGTTTTTCTCACTGGAGTACCTTTCTTTCAGTCCTGATGTCTTTCTTTACTTCCTAAAATCTTATCCAGACTTTTATGCATTTCTCTAATACTACTTCTGCCCTTATCCACTCAACTGTCATCTGTTCATCTTCTCCACACATGTGGTGCTTATATTTTTAATGTCTGCATTATTTAAAAAGTTTCCCTGTAAACCAAAACCAAGCCAAACTCACTGCCATCAAGTCAATTCGGACTCATAATGACCCCTTTTGGGTTTCTCAGGTGGTAAATCTTCACAGAAGTAGATTGCTCATTCTTCCTTCCATGCAGTGGCTGGTGGATTTGAACCACCAACCTTCTGGTTAGCAGTCAAATACCTTAGGCAGTATGTTACCAGAGCTCCTTAAGTTTCACTGTAAGTCCTGAGAATCAAAAATAGTAATAACCTTGACAAGAATGAAGTATATTTCTTTCTCCTGTAAAAGCCCAGAGGTAGACAGCCCATGGTTGATACCACTCTCCTCCACAAAGACCTCAGGGATCCAGGCACCTCTGGACCTTCTATTCTGCTTCTCTGGGGTTTGGCCCTTCTCAGGATCAGGGACACAGCTCCAGCAATGATAGCTATGTTTCACACAGTAAGATGGATAATATCAGTATAAAGAGGCATATTAAAAATCTAAAATGATGAGTTATCTACATTTGCCTTAGAATCTTTTTACAGCATTGAGTCTGTACAATTATGTTTTGTGTGTTAGCATTTTGATTTTGCTTGTGGAGTGCATCAGCTGTCTCTTAATGAAGGTTTCTTGAAGCTGCCACACTCATTTCTTCTTACATTTTATTGACCCGAACTTAGTCACATGGCTATACAACTACTAGGGTGGCTGAGAAATGTAGTCTTTCCTCTGGGTGACCATGTGTCTAGTTAAAGAAAAGGGAAGAACAGATATTCAGTGAAAACTGGCAGCCTCTGCTCTAGACTCTATCCATTTGGTAAAAACCAAAGCCAATTACTGTTGAATAGATTGCAACTCATGGCACACCCACGTGTATCAGAGTAGAACTGTGCTCCATAGGGTTTAAATGGTTGATTTCACCCCCACCCCCACCCAGAAGGAGATCACCAGGTCTTTCTTTCAAGGTGCCTCTGGGGGGACTTGAACTTCCAAACTTTCAGTTAGTATTTAAGCTCTTAACTGTTGAACCACTCAAGACAAGACACTAAAATAGTAGTGAATTATATTCATTTCTGTGTCACAGCCCTCTACTAGATTGTAAGCTCCTTTGTGACACCTTCTGGACTATATAAATATGCCTCCCATGTGACACCTTTGGGGTACTTATTCAGTATGGATTTAGGGTGCAGAAACTAAGAATTTACTATCATTTCTTCTAGTTTAAAAAATAAGTATGGTATCATATAACTTTAGTAAATTTACTCATTTTTCACTAATGTACCCATCAGGAGAACTTTAAGTTTTCAGTAATTTGGAAAAGAAATTAGATAATGGTTAATTTAAAAATTAATTTGTTTTATAAATAAATAGTTTATTATTATTTATTTATTTATTTTTGGTAAATGAAAAGTTATTATATTTAGAGTGGATTATTTACTTCTGCCTGTTGTTGTTGTTGTTAAGTGCTGTCGAGTCGTTTCCGACTCATAGCGACCCAATGCACAGCAGAACGAAACACTGCCCAATCCCGCGCCAGCCCCACAATCCCTGCTATACTTGAGCCCATCATCGCAGCCACCATTATCAATCCATCTCGTTGAAGGCCTC